>NC_140212.1:6066026-6411026 GCF_951802725.1 Rutilus rutilus
GTAATTTTATGATTTACCTCGTTTTTGATTGACTTGGTTCACGGCTTAACACTTTTAAACAAATACTTTTTTTAAAACCCCTATTTGAGAAATGAATGGGGAGAAAAACACTTCCTGAACCAGCGCCGCTGAAAAAGTGGATGGGCGCTAATGCACTCTAGGCAACATTTGGTTTCAGATGCCAATTGGTTTGATTATTTTGTTATGTAATGCAATAAAATTTGATACATTAGACGTTATTCAGTTATGTGGTGTAATTAAGGGCGAAAGAGACTGTGTAATAAGAGAGTGTTCTGCATTACGCAGCCAAGATTGCAGACACTGGTTTCCGCTGTGGATAATTATTCCCGCAGCTCTCCGGGACAGTAAGAAAAACGTAATTAAGTTTATATTTCATCGTTCTTTGATCTTAGTGTCATTATTACTAATAAAGTACATCTGAATGTGGAGGAGACCTGTCAATCAAGCACTTTTTCAGCCTGTCTGAATGTGTTAACCAAACAAGCAGCTTCAGGCATTGAAACTTTGAACACACTCATAGACAGTTTGTAATTGGCATGTTTTATTTGCGTTTGTTGAGATTTTTATATATTTACATGAGATTTATTCTCTTTACATGTTTTTTGACACAACAAAATTCTTTATATTTACATAAACAGTTCGCCAAACACCAGACAAGCTCACACTTTGCTCAGTTAAAGACTGGCGCGACCAATACAAGATACAGCTCAAGTTATACACCAGTGCTAATATCAAATTATAGTTATTTGTCAGTCATAAAACTGACACATAAAACGTACACACACTTACGATACACTCTTTTGCTCCCACCCAATCAAAAAGAGCTTTGCGTTATCGATGTAAACAAATAAGACACACATCAGCCTGAGAAAGGAAGCTGAGGTTCTCACCAATAAGTCACAGACTTTAGCCATAAAGGAAAGTACAACACGAAATAATGTGCAGTAAAATAAATGATTCATTTATAAGAATGAACACAACATTCCTCAGTAGATTCTCATTCATAGTATTATGAAATTATTCTCTCTTCCACCATGAATATTTAATGTTTTTAAGTAAGGAAGCAGAAAATGAGCTGACTCCATTTGTATCTTTTGTAAATAAATCCTCATTAAAATGGTTTTTACTAGATATACTCTTTTATTTATACATTAATTTTCATGTCTTTGGTCATCTCCATCCCATCGGGCTCCATAGGCACACTCTGACTTGATTTGCGCGAGAAGTCAAGCTGCAAACACTGACTGGATTTGCGGGAATAGTCTAACCCCACAGACTGACTGGACTTTCGGGAGTTGCACGGGTCTCTCCAAGAGTCGAACCCATCTTTGGTCCGGGCGGCGGTCAGCTTGGACAGGAGGGTGTTCCTCCTGATGCTGCTGTCCGAGTCCTCTTTATGGAACGTGTTTTGGGGTTTGTTCCAGCAGGAGAAACAGCCTAAGAAGTCGTAGAGGAGGTGACCGCTGAAGAGCATGTAGATCCACGGGTTACAGCAGCTGTTGAGACTCGCCAGCAGGGCAGAGAGGGTCACTGCAGCATTTTCAGAATCTGAGAAGAAATAAGATGGCGTTAGCCTTGTGGTTAAAGATTTGGTCTGAGAACTGGAAGGTTGCAGGTTTAGACCTTGCAAAAGTTGATACATGTACAAGTTTAGGAATTGTGATTGCAGGTTGAACTGTTTCGGAATGTATTTTGTCATTTCTAATGTGTTTTCTTTTTACTTTCTCTCTAGTTGAAGCACTAACATTGAACTGAAATCTGATAATAATGAAATCTTGCACTGTAGTTTTGTGCAATTTGATTATGCATTTCTCATGAATAAAAGGTAGCTATCAATATGCCCTCTCAGACTTATGAACAAAATATTAGGTAATCAATATTTTTTTTTCCTTCAGTGGTTCAAGTATGTATCCATATTGGAAGATGCACTTCCAATAAAACAATATTAGATTTATATAAGGAGCATTATGTAATGTTACAGTATAAACACAGATAATAATGAAAAAAAAAAAAAAAAAAAACAGTAATACAAGCCCCTGTATCCTTTAATCTCAAAGGAATGCTAATGGAATTCCAAAAAGAACCCTCTGAGAGACAGATAAGATCTTCCTGGATGAACTGAAATTCTGACAAATACACTGAAGCAAAATGCAGTATGAGCTTAGATCATTCTTATTGTTTGGTCTCATTTTTTATAGAAATACCATTAGGATTCCCATTAGTATGGAAAATGAACATGTATGCAATTATTTTTGGAGATGCTTGTAGTTACACTTGGTTCGTCTTATGCCAGAATTAGACTTTGAAAACAGAATTACACTTGAAAGGAAAAGGAATCATGATCAGAAAGCAATCACCCTCAAAATGAAATCAAAGAAAAAGATAAGTGGGTCTTAAAATCATACTGTTTTTGCTGTTGTTGTTGTTGTTTTACATATACATAAACATATTTAGGTTTAAAAAAAATTGTGACTACAACCGTTGTCCGAGTTACACAGAGTGCGTAAAATAAATATGTTTTTTCGCGAGGACGTCACGTAACCATATCAAGAGCTGCTCGATCCCCGTGCGTTTTGGACGGTAGCATACGTCGAAAAAACTTAAAGTTTGTCACTATTTGTAAGGCTTTTATAGAATTACACAACGTTTTAAACATCTTTAAAACATGGCGCTGGGGCGCAAAAAGACGAACCTAAATAATTTGTAACTACACTTAATATTGTGTTTAAATATATATTTTACATTTAAAATGTGTGACCCTATGGCATCTTACCATCCCAGGGGAAGTTTTCATCCCAGACTGACCACATTTGCACGATGAAGAACGGAGCCCAGCACACAATGTACGCCAAAACAATCACGAATGTCATCTTCACCGTTCTTAGTTTGGCTCTTGAGATGATGGTGACGCTATTGACAGACGCCTTTCCAATCATCCCGTTCTTAGTGCTGTGTGGGGAGCCTCTCCTGGTCTTGCACTTGAAGTTCTTCCAGATACTGTGGCATATGAACCCGTAGCAGATCATGAGGATGATTACAGGGATGAGGAAGATGCCCACGGTGATCCAGGTGATGTAGGCTCGGATGCCCCACGGCTCGATGAAGTGTCCCCAGCAGTCATACACATCCGAGCCGTTCTGGATCTCGCTCAGGGAGAAGATGAAGTATTGAGGGGTGCTGAGCAACAGGCTGCAGAGCCAAGTGGACCCGATCATGATGTAGGCGCGCTGAGTGGGCTGCTGGAGGGTCTTCAGAGGGTGGCAGATCGCGATGTAGCGGTCCAGGGTCATCATCACCATCATATAAGTGGACGCGAACATCCCCAGGACCTGGAGATGCTTGACAATCCGGCAAAGAAAGTCTGGTCCGTAAAACCTGAAGGTGATCTCCCAGCAGAGCTGTGGAAGAACCTGGAAGAAAGCCACCACCAGGTCCGCGAGACTCAGGTGCTTGATGAACAGGTGCATGCGCGAGCTCTTCTTCTTGGTGTTGTGCATGGCCAGCAGCACGCACAGATTTCCGATGACCGCCACGAGGAAGGTGACGCTCAAAACCGTGATCTCCATTTTGGCCACGTCTTCGTTCCTGCCGTACGGATCGGTGTCGTTGCTCGCCGCGATTTGGCGCGACGTGTTGTTCATGGTTGGGATTGGAAACGAACTGTGATTCCCATGCGTAAAAGCGCGTACGGGTATATGGAGAAGCGCGCGCGCTACCCCATGGGTCTCATTACGCACGGACGCTTGTGCGTAAGAGGCAACCGATCGGGATCCCCACAGAGTCCCCAAGTGAGCACACTTAGACGGACCGATGCATTTAAGTTTCAGAGACACGGATCATATTCTGGTAGTCCACATAACTGTGCCTCAGTTGTGGTGATCTGACTCACAAATGTCATGAGGATTGTCTGATAAGTGTCGCATTCCTTAAATCCAGCCCCCATTGAAGAGGTTGGCAAGCTCAAGAGCCGCCTCTCTATCCTCAACTGCCCGCCCAAACAACATGAAAGCAACCTTAGCACCAGCAGATGTAAGTACGCGCGCCGCGCGCCCTAATTGGAACCAATCGAGCGCGTTACGTTTCATTGTACGTTGACATAATAATCATATATGTCAAAGTCTTTACAAAGCCTTTTTATTCTAAGTTTTCATTTAGCTGTACAATCTTCTGTAGTAATTATTATTAGCTTTATATAAATCAACAGGTGGTATGCCATTTTGTAAATATAGTCTTGTTTTTCACTTGTGTTTTCTCTGTGGGAACCCCGATTGTCGTAATGACAAAGGGAAACAATAAATTCTCTAATTTGAACAAGTCATGTTCGAAATACAAATTTCATATAGGTAATGAAAAATGCATTGAGCTTGTGGCACACACTGATCTTGAACTAATGTCAGCTGGCAATCTTACAGGGACTTGCATGCATGTGTATGAGAAAGCAAGAGACATTTGGATCCAATATAGTTATTGGCATTACTTGCATCTTGTGTTTATCAGTAACTGGCCAGAAAAAAAGTGAGACAATACACAGCTCAGTCCTGTATTTAATTTTGATCCTTTTTGTGTCCAAATTGTAGTGTAACCACCAAACAATCCTTGAAAGGAACATATGGATACTGATACTGCACAGTTTGTACTGTACACTGCTGTGATTGAGTAATACAATAAATTACGCTTATTTTGTTGTCACATGATCTCACTGCATTACATGTTAATGCAGCAACAGGCATCCATTATCATCAATGTAATATATATATATATATATATATATATATATATATATATATATATATATATATGAAGAGTTCAGATGCAAAAGCCTCTAAGTGCCATCTGAAATTTTCTTCTAGAATGATAATTTTTATCAAGCTCGTATATTTAAATTCATTAATTTCACTTAAATGGCAATGAAAATGACCTATTAATTGTCATTTAAGTGAAATTACTGAACTTAAATGTACGAGTTATCAGAAGAAAATTTCAGATGGCACTTAGAGGCTATATATATGTATATGGAGTACAGTCAAATAATGAGTTTGAACTTATCTTAATATAGATTTTTAATTCAATGTCAGATAAATGATCAATTCACCTTGTTTATTTGTCGCTGACCTTTGGGGTCACAACTGAGCATTATATCTAGCCTGAGCATCAATGTGTGTGTCTAATAGAGAATGTGCATTTGTGTGTGTGAGCAAGAGAAAAGGAGTAAATAGAGAGCAAGGTGGGGTAAGTATTCAAACTGTAAAATACACTCTGATTTTGGTGTAAAATGCTTACAATACATAGCTAATTGCACATTTAAAAAAATCAAATTTCACAACTTGTACTAATCCATGTTATTTCAGCTGCAATGTTTTCAACAACGATGAAGCAACCACCGGTTTTCATGAGCCAGATGTGGTCACTTAGAACCAGAGATGCGGACAAAGGTTTGTACTCAATACTTAAATCTCACTTGTTATGCTTAAACACTTATGGAAAATAAAGAGTTCAAAATCACATATTGTCTGAGTAGGTAGGCTACTACATTTGAACATGAATTTACTTTGCGACCATAAACAAGTCCGTTCTATATAGTATGAATGTGGGTAGTATGAATGAAATTTTTGCCATATTTTTGGACTTTTTGTCTTCCTGTTTTTCGCATATTATATAGTAGGGAAGTATTCGATTTCAGATGCAGCATAAGTCTTATTATGATGACAGTGATTATGTCAGAACATCTCCAACTAAAGTCTGAGTGCAGTTAATGAGGAGCAGGTGCCTCATTACAGCTATTTATGCAGTTACGATTATGAAGGATGCTTGCTTGAAGCACAAATAAGAGTTAAGCGAGGCTCTGATGTTGAATCTACATTTGTAAAACTTGGTGTAGGATTTACTAATTTAGAAAGTCCTAATACATGTCACATGCAATTTAGAAAAACGGCAAGTAACAGATTGAAATAAATGTGACATTTTGAAGAAGAAAGACAGAAATAGCATTTTCTTGTAAATGTACTCAGTAATCTTTCTTAATTTTTTTTACAGCATAGATGCATTGTTGGTGTTGGTAAAATGAAACAAAAATATTGATGACTCATCCTGCACACATTTTTGTCCAATGAAATTCTCTCTGGAATGAAATGTCCGTCCCACTTATAAAACCTGCAACTGACTAGCAAGTAGCAAATTATGTTTTTAAAAGCCTATTCGATACTTACTGTCCACAACGTACTGTTTCAATAGGAAATAAAACATTTGTCAAGCCATTTCACTGGATTTTTTTTAAATCATTGCTAAGTGGGTATGAAAACATTCTGAAATATTTCTTGTCCTCTTATTCTGCAGATGCCGTGGAGGTTTGGTGGAAAAATAGGACAGTCTAAAGCTATGCTAAATTGCTATGCAGAGTGTTTTTTACTTTGAACACTTGTGCAGAGGCAGATTAACTAAAAAGGTTTCTGCAGTTTTATGGCCTGGGGTAAGTGCCTTGAGCACTTGGTGGCAGTACAAATTGTGACGTTCAGAGGACGATTTAGGGTGTTTCCAGATAGGACAGCGATTGGAGTTGTGTGGGAGTAAGTGTTTGTCTGTCTCGCATGCTGATGCTCTTTAGTCCCTTCCCCTTACGAGCCTTCATTATGGACAGATGAATTCAATAACTCTGCATGACGCATCCATTGACTGCAATCACCACTGTGTCCTATAGGCCCTTAAAGGAGGCACATTTACATTTCTTCAATATAGGTGATGCTTTTATCCAAAGCAACCTACAAATGAGGAATACAACAGAGCAGGCCATCAAGTAACATAAGAAGTGCTGTAATAGAAAGTTCAAAGATTGTTCAGAGGAATACAGGCTATAGAGATCAAAGTGAATATACAGAATAATGGCCGGTTCACACAGAACGCGTTGAAGACATGTTTTTGAGGCCACTATATAATACATGCATGTTATCAGAATTACTGTCCTCCCAAAAGTAATAAGTACTGATTATTTCACATAAATTGAAGCAATGGGGGATATACAAATTTGCTCAAGAATGTTTTTTTTATTTATCAGTACTCATCTTGCTGGATCTGTCTGCTGCTTTTGACACAGTTAACCACCAGATGCTCATGTCAACCCGCATAACAAAGTGCATCTCAGGAACTGCTCTCCAGTGGTTGAAGTCTTACATCTCAGGTGGGTCCTTCAGGGTGTCTTGGGGGGGGCTGAGGTGTCTAAGTCATAACATCTAGTTACTGGGGTGCCTCAGGGCTCAGCGCTTGGACCACTTCTCTTCTCCATCCACATGTCATCACTATACGATCTGTCATTCAGAAATCATTCCTATCACTGCTATGCTGATGGCACACAACTCTACTTCTCATTCAAGCCAGATGATTCGACAGTAGCTGCTCGCAATCTCAGCCTGCTTGACAGACATTTCTGCCTGGATTAAGACCCCCCAACTTCAACTCAAACTGGAAAAGACAGAACTGCTTGTGTTCTCAGGCAACCCAACACTTCATCACAACTTCTCCATTCAGCTAGGTTTGTCAATCATAACTCCTTCCAGGACAGCCTTACTATTCTATTCTAATTCTATTCTATTTTTCTCTATTAAAAAAAAAAACTTGCTTCATGTTCTGTGCTAGACTAACTGGGACTTATTAAAGCACTTGCATCTTGTTGCCTTTTGTTGATTTTATTTTTGTTGATTTGTCGCTTTGGATAAAAGCTTCTGCTAAATGATTAAATGTAAATGTCATGAATATCTAATTAAATTGGTATATTTAATGCAATTTAAATATTTAACTCCACTAACCTAAAACTGGCAAACGCCGGTAATTAGTTTTTAAGTTACGCAAAGCCAGCCAATCAGATTGGAGCAGGGGATTTCAGCAAGTTCTTGCCATTTTGTGGGCAGAATGTGGACAGTCTGTGTGTGCTTTCAGAGGCTGAGGCTATTTTTTTGTAATGTTGGTGGTAATGTCACCTGTGGGATTGGACTGCGTGGGTCATTATATCTAAGGCAAGGCTTTGTACACCAATTGCAGTAGTCATTTTAACAATGTGATATAACACTAGGATATTCAGATGTAAGTTTATAGTCGTTCAGAGAATAATTATTCGCAGATGAAGTGTTGGATAGGGAGAATGTAGGCAGCACTACAATGTGCGCCGACAGATTAAAAGAAATGTGTCTCCTTAGTAGAGAACATGAGGGCAATCTTCAGGCAAGAACAGATCTAAAGATCACACATCCCTCATCTCTGTCTGTATCTCCCAGCCCACATATCCTTTAACCTTGTTACCGTGGCTTGGCTTGTGTCTTCCCACAAAACAGCAGCTGTGAAGCCCATTTGCTGTTTATTGTAATGAAACCATGTCAGAGAGAGAAAGATGCATTTGTGAAGGTGCGGAAAGAGATCTGTACGAAAGAGTAAATAAACAAGAACTTTAATTGATGTCCCCTTTCACAGTCTCGTAATGTTTTTAATGGCCAATTTATATGCATAAAGCTGCAGGCTAGAGATTTCGCTTTTTCCTGAGGTTGGTTTAAACTTGTGGTTAATGCCATAGTTTTGTATTTTAACAGTGACAGTTGTGATGCATTTGTTTGGGTACATGAGCCTACAAGGATAAATGATCACAGAATAGCAATCATTCATCAAAAATGGGCTTTTTCCCTCATACCTTGTATATGGGATGCAAGTGTTTGAGTGTGAGCATGTGTGTATGTAAGCTTTTTCAGGAAAAGCAAACATTCAAAGTATAAACTAAACGGTATGTGTAAAGTGTGCGTTCCGTTACTGTGTTTGTGTGATTGAAACTGCCTTGCATGAACTATATTATTAATTTAAAGAAAGTGAGAAACCGAGAAAGTGAAACAGAGGTGATTCTGGGGCAAAAGAGAAACTTTTGAAGGATTTCTTTGCTATTTTCCCCATAGCTCATTATTGCTCTGAAACATGCAGATGTAAAGAGAGATTTTAAATTTCATTAAAGCTCAGTGTGTTTGAAGGTCGACATATCTATCTCATTAAAAAGGAATCTCATTTTTATCTTGTTCTTATGTGAAACCCAATAAGAGATATTTTGAAGAATGTTCACCCTCCTTTTTTCCAATGGAAGTGAATGGGGACTGGGTCTGTCAAACTCCTAAAATGAGATAAAAAGCACCATAAAGGAACCATAAGGTAGTTTATAAGACTATATTCCAATTCTTCTGAACTCTACAAAAAACGTAAAGAAATTTAAGTTGCTATTAATGGAAATAGAAAATCTCATTGGCTTCGTAACCTATCCGTAAAGCACAACGTTTACAGACACAAATGAGATTAAGCTAGATAACAATTTGAATTTTGGACTTTTCCTCAAACAAAGCTATTGTATAACTTGAAAAAAATGTGAAATGTGACAGAAAACAAACTTCTATGGTCTCTATAGGGTTTCATTGAATGGAAATGCTTTTGTGGTGTAAACTAGTATTATTAATTGCACTATTAATGTGCACCACTTTCTAAATAAGCTCATTTAGGATTGACAGATCATGAAATGGGAAACTGTTTCACTAAAAATAAAGTCCATGCACAACAAACTTTGATGAAGCTGGTTATTCTTCACTTGATTCATCATGATCATCCTGTCCGGTCACTTCTCAACCCGTTCCAAAACGTTCAGTATCATGACCTGCTAATTCCCAGTGAGTTATGTTAGCTACTGCTGTATGTATAGTTTTTCTCTGTCAAGTCCGTCTGTTTTGTGTCATTCATGCCTTGCGAGACCTCCAGCTTTTGATGGATGAAGTGATGGTCCGAGACCTTAAACTGACCTCTATTTCCTAACCATAGAAGCCTTAGGCCTTGAGAGAGAAAATTATGTTGTTTTCATCATTAAAGTTTCAGTATAGAAGCAATGATATGAATGAAGAATGTATTTTTTTTGAAAAAAAAATTCTAAAATTTTTTTTAGTCTATGTCGGTTTTATTAACACATTTTTATTACCAAAGCTTTGCACGGTCCATCAAAAGTGGTTTCTCCTGTTATCCACAAACATTACAAAACGCTAACTTGAGGCAAGCAAATGTACATGAACCATGCGGTCACAGGAGAACTGTTCGCTCTGAGCGATTAGCAGAGCAAATAAGCAGTTTCGTGACTGTAATGTTGGCTGAGAGAATTCTGATGCACTTTATGATGCAAACAAGACTCTGAAATAAAAATGTTCATGGCCACATTTAATTTAATTCTATGCTAACAAAAAACAGGTCTTGTGGGGATATACCTTAATATGATTTACTCAAGTAACATGGTTATCTGTTCTTTTCAGTTCACATCAAATTCTTTTCAAATTCTCACATCATATTGTCAAATTTTGTCTACCACCTTTATCATCTTTTATCATCTAATCTGTTTCGGTTATTTTTCCTTCCATTCTACCCTTTTTTCTTTTTGTGAAGTATGGAGCTTTGTTTCCACCATGGAATAAAAAGTAAAATATACAACAATTAAAAAAAAAAATTAAAATGTATCTCACAATTTGAACTTTATAACTTGCAGTTATACATGTCACAATTCTGAGGGCAAAAGGAAATAAAGTCAGAATTGCGAGAAAAAAGTCAGAACTCAGAGTTTATAACTCACACTTCTGACTTTTTTTTTTAATCTCGCAATTCCGAGTTTATAACTCACAATTCTGACTTTATAAAGTATTGTGAGATAAAAAGGCGCAAAATACCTTTTTTATTTTTTATTCCGTGCATGGCGAAATCAAACTTACATAGTAAGCCACACTTTTACAATTTCGAGAGACCGACAAGATTTGTTGAACCTGTAAATAATGGGTTGACTGTGATTCAGAACATGTGAGTGTAATTCTCCAGGGATCTAAGAGGAAAAGGCCAATAAAGACATGCCAGTTTTCATATAACCAGAACACACACAGTTGTTCTCTGGTTTTTCACAGTTTGTTGTTTTTGAGGTTTTCTTATCAGCAGTGCTTGGCTGAGTGACAGAAAGACATTTTGCTTTGTGAGTTTCAATTAGCATGTCTCAGAAGCTGCTATTTTCCTAAAGGATTTACGACGTAAAGGGATATTTCACCCTAAAATGGAAATTCTGTCATCATACTCTTCCTCATGTCGTTTCAAACCGCTATGACTTTCTTTCTTCTGTAGAACAGAAACTTTTTGAGGAATGTTAATGCTGCTGTCTTTTATAAGTGACAGATCAAGAGTTTTTAAGAAGAATATCGTGCACAAGGCAGATGTGACTATTCATTGAACTATTTAATACCTGTTTAATATTTCATCCTTGACTGTTTTGATTTTTGAGTTAAGACTTTATGGCATGTATATGTACTGGAGTTCTTCATGCTATAATCTTTAGTATTTTGTGTTTGATTGTCCATCTTTCATTAATGAAAGCCAATACATAATAAAAGCCAAGCCTTCACACTCACTTCACATTTCACAACCTCTCCCTTCCTCTCTTCATCTCGTTGAGCCGAAGCATGTGGAGTGTGTGTGTGTGTGTGTGTGTTTCATATTAAGTCTGTTTACTGTTTATACTGCCTGTTCAGATAAATGAATGAATCTTATCAGAGAACCCCAGCATGCCGAATGGTATTTATTACCTTTTTTATGACAGAATGCTTTGTGACAGTCAATTTTAATGGAATGAAATAAGGGGCAATTTAGCTCATTGTAAAATGCACAAGTACAATCTCTTCGCCAATTTCCTCTTTTCTCTCTCTTTCCCCCACCCGTTCTCTCTCCCTCTCTATTTTCTTCTGAAATTGCCCTTCATGTTTGAAATTGTAGAGTTTGGGCTGGACCTATTCCCAATCAAAAAGGTCTCTCGGTGGGGGTTTGTGTGATGGAGATGTATAGAAGGCTTTTTTCTGACTTCTTCTTTTTTCGTGTAATGTGTTCTCGCAATATTGTACACTTTAGTGACCTATTTTAAAGCAGTACGTGTTTGTTTTGTATATGTTAGATGAAATTATAGTTCATCCTTTCTTGACTATAGCCAACAATTGAAATTTTGGAAAAAATTACATATTTTTTTTAATAAGTTCAATTATTTATTTAAATTCATGCACCCGTGTTACCCATTTTGCCTTTATAATTTAATTTAATTTAATTTAATTTAATTTAATTTAATTTAATTTAATTTAATTTAATTTAATTTAATTTAATTTAATTTAATTTAATTTAATTTAATTTAATTTAATTTAAATGAAATTAAATGTATTTTATTTTATATGCTCATTTTAATTATTTAATGTTCACTGATTTTGTAATTTTGTGTAAATTTTCTACCAGTGTTTTAATATTCTCATATTTTGGTAACGGGGTTGCAAAAATTAAATATAAAAAGAAAAAAGAAAAAACGAAGAAAGTAAAATTTAGTTTGAACTCCTGAGGTCGACTCCACAAAGCAGCTCTTTGTTCCCTATTCATGTAAAGTGTCTTTAATAAAGAAGTAGTGCACTTCATCTCATCACAAGTGCACCATATAATAGAGTATGCTGTATGATCATATTTCATAAACGCAGATGTGGTTTGAGGACAGTTTTTAGGGCTCTGATAAGGTCTGTTGGAGGTTCTGGGTTTGCAGTGCAGTTCATTTCTTTGTGTGTGGAAACTCTGGAATATAGTGGTTAATAAATGATCTATAATGCTTAAAGATCTTCATAATGTGCCTGCCGTTTCGAATTCAAATCCTACAATAGCTGTGTCCTCCACAGGCACACTTTTACATCAGGAGTCACTTGGTGGATTATCGATTGATTCAGTCAATTAGAAAGAACTGAAACTGTTCGATCTTAATCTTATTTGTTGGGAAATGGAGTAGGTGCAGTTTTACTCAGTCACACAGTCAGTCTCACCGTTTTTTTAAAAGGTTTGAAAATGTGTGTTGTGTGTGACATGGTTTTAAATGGATTGTCCTCCTCATTGTGAGTGACTCTATTAAGAGCATATTCAGAAACCAAATTACGTTGTCGTCAGGGGAGTAGTGCTTGATTTAGATGTGGGGGTTTTTTTTGTATCACACACCCACCAATAGCTGGACGATGACATAATTTTTGCAGAACTGCATTATAGACTAATAAACTAATTTAATAATGAATGATCTTTACAACTGAACTGACTGCAGCTGAACTGAGCTGGGCTGTGTTTCTCAAACGCATCTTGAGCAAAGTTGATCGTAGAGGGTGTTTTAAGATCTACTTAAGCTTACGATGCTTTTGGGAAACGCAGGCCTGGACGATGACATTACTGTTTTCTCCAGAGCAGCTACTGTATATATATAAATGAACTAATAACTTTTTTACAACAAAAATTAACCATCACTGAACTTAAGCTGGACTATGACGCCATTTTCTTCTAGATCTGCTGTACAGCAGAAACATTATCTTCCTGTTATCACTGTAAAGCTGCTTTGAAACAATCTGTATTGTATATAGAACTATATAAATAAAGGTGACGACTTGACTTGACTTGACTATACAAGTGAAATATATAATATAATTCAATATGCAAGGAAAGCTATTTTACTATGGTAGAATAAAAAACATATATAATTCTTCTAATAAACATGAAATGTTTTTAATAAATATAATACATATTAGATCTCACAGAAATATGAAGGATGTACGTATAGTCCGTTCTATGCTGTATACTTTCGCGTTGACCGTTTGCCTGACAAATACGTCTTTCCAAAACATTTTCAGTGCATAACAAACACTGCATGCTTGCTAACACTTTGTATACGTTGCTTTAAATAAGACTGTCTACTAAATCTTCAAATGCTCTGGTGTAAAAAAATAATAAGATCAATAAGTTATGACAATATATGTTTTCACATTGCTTTAACTCATCAAGATTCAACTCGTTTTTTAAGTCAGTTTAATGTAATTTTAGTTGAAATTACTTTCAAAGTTGATTGTACTTAATTTAAAGGAGAACTCCGGTCAATTTTAACATTGAGCTCATTTTTTTGTAAATTTGGAGTGCTGTCAGTACAGAGAACAACGACAAAAATCGGTGTTGCCTACACCGTGTTATCCTCTTTTTAAAATTTGCACCCTGTTGACTTCAATGGGGCAAGTTTTAAACCTGCTTTTAGCCTCTTAACATCCTTGATGTGTCATTACAAGTGCACAGGTCATGTGAGTGATTCCTTCTGAGTGAACGCGGGTGAATCTGACTGCAGTAGATGTGAAAGAAATATATAAAAAATGATGTTTATTCAGCCAGCGCACATATAGTATTTACATCCTGTTTTCGGTCGAAGTCCATAGTAATCGATTGTCGAGTTCACGCGCGTGATCATAGGTACTAAACCTATGCGCGTGAACTCGACAATCGATTACTATGGACTTCGACCGAAAACAGGATGTAAATACAGGTATGTGCGCTGGCTGAAATAATATCGTTTTTATTAATATCTTTCACATCTACTGCAGTCAGATTCACCCGTGATCACTCTGAAGGAATCACTCACATGGCTGGGCACTTGTAATGACACATCAAGGATGTTAAGAGGCTAAAAGCAGGTTTAAAACTTGCCCCATTGAAGTCAACAGGGTGCAAATTAAAAAAAAAGGATAACACAGTGTAGGCAACACCGATTTTTGTCGTTGTTCTCTGTACTGACAGCACTCCAAATGTACAAAAAAATGAGTTCAATGTTAAAATTGACCGGAGTTCTCCTTTAAGGCAGCAACTTTTTTTTTTACAGTGACCATAGCTGTATTTTGTAGGACAGGTCCATCTAGATGATCATGTTCTTTCACCACCGAGCTTAAGCTTGTTTTGCCTTATACGATGCCATTGGAAACACATGAGGATTGTGGTTAAAGATCTACAGAGGAATATTGATTGCCTTTGCAGTATTGCGAGTTTGTTTTGCTTCCTTTACAATGTCTGTAATTTTAAACAGGCTTGTTCTCTCTTCGAGAGGTACTTGATAGACCTCGATCTCTTTTGTGCATTTAACCATTATATTGCTGTTTAAAGACATGAAACGTATGTTTTGTTCTTTCTCAAGCTTCTTTCTTGAACTCTAAACACCATAACCCTCTCAATCCAACATGACCTCCATATGTTGATTGATATAGACACATGACATTCACATGCCAGAGAAATGTGATTGCATGTCTGTTAGTTAGCAGAACTAACAGAAAATCAGTATTTCTAGCTTTCAGCATTGACCTGTTTGTTTAAACCCTGTAGATCCCAGTGGAGCTGCTGGTTTGCCCTGCCAAATAAATAATATGGTTTCATGATTCATTTATTCATCCGCCATTGATGCTAATCCAACTGAGTGTTGGATAATGAATGTATTCTATATCTGTGTGTTGGCATCCATAGTGATAAAAATGGGAGGAAAACCTTCCCTGCTTAAAGGCCTGTTCACACCAAGGATGATGACTATAACAATAAAGATATAGTTATAAAATCGTTCCAAACATAAAAGAATAACAGAGTTCACACCTCAACTATAACAGTAACGGCACAGAGAAACAATATCGTTGCAATCACTTTCAGAGCGATTTTTCCCAGCCGATGAACGATAAAAACATTTAAAAAATACTATGGAAGTCTTCTTTTGTGTTCAACAGAAGAAAGAAACTCATACAGTTGAGGGTGAGTAAATGATGACAATATTTTCATTTTTGGGTGAACTATCCCTTTAATGTCACGGTTCATGAATTCACTGGCTTTTCCTTGTCTTGTGTGATCTTTGTGTTGTGTGTATCATTAGCGTGGGTGTGTCCTCTGATCACCACTCATCTACTCATGTATTCTCTGTGACTGGTGTTCTCTGTTGTCAGAGCGTTGAGGTGTTCCCGGTGTTTGTTCCTGTCCCGTTTTGGCTGTCTCCTGTGATCCTTGTTACCCGTTGGACTGTTCATCGTGTCTTCGTCGTCGGTGTTCTTCGTCACTTCTCTGGATTCGGACTTCAGCTTCCACCACCAGCCCGGTTGCTCATCGATGTCCCTGTGTCACTCTCCCTCCCCAGTGTGTTGCATTGTGTGGATCTGACCAACTCTGTTTATTCTCAATAAACTTACCATTTTACCTGCATTTGCCTTCTCTCTCTTGTTGCCATGACATTGTTGCAATGATCTTTGGCTTGCCCTTCCTATTCATTCACAGCCAGTGGTTACTCTAATTAGACACAGACATCTCACACTCTTGTTGTTGTGAATGAAAGACACCAGACAAAGAAATTCTGAAATACTGACCTTTTGAATCCGGTTAATAATGTTTCATTGGTTCTTGTTTTTTGCATGTGTTTATTATTTCTTTGTATGACAGCCTGGACAAAAATGATGTTCACACAATTTGGCATGTTTCATTGCGTTACCACAAATAAAACAATGGACTGCAAGCACAACTACACAACATTTGTAACAAGTCTGTAGTGATATTTGAATAAAGGGACATCACTTTTGGCCACTGCTGTATAATCGTAGTCCTTTTTTTGTGCGTTTTATTGTCCATTTTGCTTCTTTATTGGCTCTGGTTAATGTGAAGTGTAATTTTGTAGCGAGAGCTATAACACTACAGAACAAAAGAACAGCATTGGTTTGAAGTGAAATGAGGCTGAGTGGATGATGAGTAAATGAGGACTTTTTTGCTGAACTCTTTTAATCAAAGTTCTGGACTCTTGCACCCCGTGGGATGCGCTACGGAAACTCTTAGACTTTCTTTCTCTTGAGATCATGTATAAAAAGCGAAGAGCTTGTTACCAACTTTGCTTAACTTCAGATGAGGGTTTTGATGGATAGTACAAAAAAATGCACAACTAAACTTTCAGGCCCCAAGAAACACAGTAATAAATAGATTAATTTTTCGAGAGAGTTAGTCGTCATTTATTCTCCCTGTATGACTTTTGCTCTTACATGATAAAACAAAAGATGATGTTCAGTAGATGCTTCGTGACTCTTTGAGTTTTAATATATGCATGTTTAATTGAGGCTTCAGATTTGAAATGACTCACATCTTTAGTGTTTTAGGGCAAAAAGGACCAGTTCTTTGGGTTGCAACTTGCAAGTTTTGACCTGGAAAATATTCTAGAACCGGGTATTTCTTTGAGCTTTTTAGGGGGAAAAGGGTCGTGCAAATGTTTAAATGAATTTAACATGAGGCTACGGTGCTTCTTCATTACTGTGATCATATTCTGGCAGATCTGCATTCCTCTAAAAGCCTGATAGCCTGGATTATTTCTGAGATGCTCAGTCCATCTCTCTCAATGCATCACAACACTGTTGACATTTTTCACTTCTTCAAAAGTATCACTTTTTATTAACCAAATGCAGGATCCAAAGTGTTGATATATTTGATAGTATGGTAGTCATATTTCATTAATGTCCAGTTAACTTCTTCAATTACTGCAACTAAATCCCAGCATTGACATCATCAGTTTAACTCATACAAGGTCTTCTCGCAAGATTCTTGCGTCAGAAGCTTTTCTCAATTTTGCTTTTTCAAATCAGCCAATTTCTTTCACTTTTGCTAAAGAAGCCCTGATCTAAACTCATCATGAGATGTGACCTATATCTGAATAAGAGTGCAAACTACAGAGGGTTTGGGTCGTCTGTCGTCTGATGTGTTCATTCACACCATTTGAGAATCTTTGTAGGTTCGCCGAAACCAAAAACTTTTGTTCGCAGTCTTTGAGATTAATCACAGTCCATAGGCCATTGATTTAACCCGTCCTTTTATGAAAGCTGAAACTCAACACATTTACTGTGTTTTGTTCTCTTTCATTCCACTAATTCGCTCTGATACTGGCTTCTGTTCAAAACCGCTTTGTCAATTCTTTTAAAATCCATCAAAGCTTGAAACATGATAAGAACAACATCAGAAATCACTTTTAACAAAGGAGAATCTGGGCTAAAGCTCTTCAGTATTGCTCTAAAACCTGCAACCTACTATTTTTGGTGGTGAAAATACATATAATTCAGGGTTAGCATGAAAGGGCCAAACAGAGACACATCAGTTGAAGTGATTTGTTTATTTGAACAATCTGGCGACGGTGTTGTCATGGCAACAGCAAAATCTATGTATCGACTTGGGAGAACAGACTGATGCCAAATTCTGGTTCTTTTTATTCTTTTTTTTTTTTCTATTGATCAACTATGAACTCCAGTAATCTTTTAATCAGCATTAATAATGCCTGCCATGAATGAATCATGTTAAAGCATATTTCGAATTTCAAAAACCTAACTATGCGTTTGCATGACAGTCTGGGATGAGTCATGTGATTAGGGAGTTGGGAGCTCTTATGTCCTTCCTTTCCTCCATCGCCAGTTTTAGCTGGCCAGTGAGTCAAAAGGCAACAGGTGAGAAGATCACACGAACAGGCACACGACACACATGCATATACTTGAAATAAAACCAACCCAACAGTTGCATCTTTGAGACAGCATAACATGCAATGCAATCTATCATTCATATATGTGCCCGAATGCTTGAGGTTTCTTTACGCAATTATCTTACATACCAAAGCATTTGTACAAACAATTTGACGTTTGACGTTGGTTATTTGGATAAAAACAGCTAAAACATTCTTTAAAATAATTTATTTTTGTGTTCCATAGAAGAGAGAAAGTCATAAAGGTTTGACGACAGGAGGGTGAGTAAATTATGTCGAAATGTCATTTGTTTGCTGAACTATCCCGGCTTTAACATTGATAACACCATTCAGTGAGTTTATAATTTTCAATACATTGGCAGTTTGAGGTGACATGAGTTATGGAGAATTCAGAAGAATTCAGTCGTATGCAAATGTGCAGCTACGTAATTGGTCCAAATCTCCACTCCATATAGATGAATAAGGAAAGATGTGTTCTGAGTGGCTGTGATTGCGTTGTCTTGCGTTGTTTTTGCTTTCAGTGAAGAAATTACTTCTCATTCTTAGATGATTGATATTCAGCTCCAGACAGCCTAAAAGACTAAAAACAAATGCATATCACCTCTAAATCAAACTTTAGGCTACTTGAACCCCCCATGCTTACACTAAAGTGCTGTCTTTTGAATCATAGTCAGACACATTTAATTGTTGTTCAAAGACAGCTATGCATCTTAATTCTTTAGTGCTTTTCTAACCCTAAGGTTGGGAGTGAATATATTCGCACCAGTATATTATGAACTCCCTGTTATTTTTGGCCAGGACACTCATGTAAAAGAGATTCTTAATTATTTTGTCCTGGTTAAATAAATAATTAGGATACACAAACAGCTTAATTAAGTTAATGCACCAGACAAGAAGGAAATAATAATTATAAATAAAAGCAGTCTGCTCTAACATGCCCTAGAGCACAACCGTGTTTACCCCAAAACATGGATGCTGTACCCAATTTTAAAAGCCAATTTGAGGGCTTTGATCCTAACCTTTTTCCATTAACAACCCCTAAAATTACAGGGGTGCGAATGTTGATCAAGCCCCAACTTAACTGTAAAATCTGATTTGTTAAAGTGCCCCTATATGCTTTTTCAGATATTACCTTTCATGAAGTGTGTAATATAACTGTTTGTGAATGCAGAAGGTCTGCAAAGTTTCAAAGATCAAAGTGCACGATAAATGGAGTTATTGTCTCCTGAAAGAAAGAACCGATTCTACATATACGTGCAATTGAATGCGTAGCCTTTCAAAGTATTCTCCATTTGATGGCTGCGCGAAGCAAACATATGCGGTCTACACCGTTTATCGGAAGTTATGGGCGATAAAAATGAGTTTGTATTCTTTTAAACTAAAGTTGCGGCTATAACTTGCTATTAGTTGGGCCTTGCTTGCTGCTCGAACCTACGTAGATTTGCAACAAAATTGCATAATGCCATTGGCTGCCGGCGAACGTCAAACACTGCAGTTGTTGCTGAGACTGGAAGAGTTTGGTTCATGTTTTCGACATGTCAAGAAGACGCTGTTTTCTGCTGCGAAAGCAAATCCACTTTGCTCCACTTCCAAAAGACGAGGACTTGAATTGATACGGTAAAACCGAAGCCATCTTTACTGGTCACATCCCTGTTTATCAAGCGCTAAGGAAGCCTGAAATTCAGATATGCTAATGGAGGTTTCGTTTCCGACAGACTGGGCCGTCTGACCAATCAGAGCAGAGTAGACCGTTCACAACCGACTGGGCCGTCTGACCAATCAGAGCAGAGTAGACCAATCACAACAGACTGGGCCATCTGACCAATCAGAGCAGAGTAGACCAATCACAACAGACTGGGCCTTCTGACCAATCAGAGCAGAGTAGGCTCACTGATAGGAGGGGTTTAGAGAGACCGAATCCTTGATCGAACCGTTTCAGACACCAAGACAATTGAGGTGATGCTGCAATGTATATTATGAGAAAATTAAAGTGCTTTTTTGACCTTTGATGCATTTAAACCTATTGTAGGAGAACTCCGAATCAAAATTTCAACCTTTAAAATAGCATAATTGTCCATGGCCATAATATTGTTCCAGGGCTATGTCCAATCACAGTCACAGTGAATGCCTGGCCATCAAGGCCAATCCTCATGTGCAAAGATAGGGGTCAGTGATCCTGCTGTACTCTCCCACATTCTGGCATTCCAAGCTCAGGGGTTAATGCATCACCGAGCTGTTGATGTGGGAAACGCTGTGAGGGAAGTTGACGTATAAATGTGGGACAGAAGCAAAAGGAGAGAGATGAAATGAAAACGACAGATGGACAGATGGGAGAATGATAAATGTTTCGATGTGTGTATACCATTTGGGTTTAATTTAGGCTTTGAAGAATGAGTCAGATGCCTGGGGAGCGCAATGTCTCACATTCATCATCTACTCAGTAGGGAGTTACAGCAGAGGCTGTAACGTCCTTATCTCTTTGCATGTTGTTGGTGTTCACAATAGAATAAAATGGTGATTCAAATCAGTATGAAATTTGCCACTCATACTGTATTTGCCCACAGCTTATCAGTCCATTGATATTTAAGTGCCTCTGAAAGACTCAAAAATCTATGGACCCACGGGTGTTCATATGTGCATATGAGTGGAATGAGTGGTGCAAATTCGATTTTTGAGTTATAATTTAAATTGAAGGCGTCTTATTCATTATTTGTTGTTTAATTGTGTCAGTCCTGATAAGATCCTTTACATAATTGTTTCTGGAATTGGACGGTGTATATTTTACTGAGAATTATCTTAATTAAAAAACAACAGGAGCATGGACTTGCAGCTATAACTTTTATGAAATGTGACTCTAATGCAATAAATCAATGCACATGCACACATAGCCTACCTAAGTGTGTGCGTGTAAGTTTGTAATTTGAGTGGTGGAATGTGTGTGTGTAGCATATAAAGCAATCATGAAGCAAAAAAGTCAATGAGATTTATGATTGGGAATGATTTCAAGAATGCGTGATTTTTTCTCATACTTGCTGGGAAGAAAAAACACATGCATGCTTATGAACGTTATAGATGTGGCTTGAATATGGGCTTTATGTCATAATTTGTGATAACACAAGTACAGAGTACTTCAAACAGGTTCATACTAAAGCTACATATATGGACATCCTGCATACTTTACATGAAAAGGTTTAACATCCCTTAATATTTGTATTAAAAACAATGACCAAGAATAGCCAAATTTCCTCTTGAACAGTATTTATACTACCAATTATACGTCTGGGGTCGCTATGATAAAAAATAAATAAAAAAATAATACTTTTATTCAGCAAGGATGAATTACATTGATCCAAAGTTACAGTAAAGACATTTACAATACAAAAAATGTCCTTTTCAAATAAATGCTGTTCTTTTTAACTTCTACTCCTCAAAGAATCCTGAAAAAAAAAAAGTCAACATTGATAACAATAGGAAATATTTCTTGAGCAGTGAATCAGAATATTAGAATGATTTCTGAAGGATCATGTGACATGAGTAATGATGCTGAAAATTCAGCTTTGATCACAGGAATAAACTACATTTTAACATAGTAATATAGAAAAGTTATTTTAAATTGTAATAATATTTCACAATATTACTATTTTTACTGTCTTTTTTGATCACATCAGTGGAGCCTTGGTGATCAAGAGACTTCTTTAAAAAAATCTCTTATGGACCCCAAATGTTTGAATGGTGAAACATATTTAATAAATTAAAATATATATAAAATATACATGTATATTAAATATTATAACAATAGATAATAGAAAAAACTAAGCCACAAGCCATAAATACAGATCAATGTAATCAGACTAATAGACAGCAGGCTATTTATTATCAATGACATGCAAAAGAAATTATATTCTAAAGCCACTGCCTCAGCACATTACCCAAAGTTACGTGTTAATCCATCATATTTGTCTCTGTATTCAGTTCATAAACACATTTGTGTTTCTGTCATATTGGGGACTTTTTATACTGAGCTAATGATATTTTATATCCCCTAAACTATGTTAGATTTTCATTAAGACATTATTTAGTGTGTTTATTCCTCTTGGGGACTCCCTTCTATGCAGGCGATTTCAGATTTGACTGACATTTGGACTGCAGAATGGATACCTGAGCCAAATACACTCAGACAGTTTTGGACACATGCATGGGACGATTTTTTATTTTGATAGTAAGGATAGTAAGTAAGAATGTGTAGTGTAAATAAGCTGTGTGAGAGGTCTTCATATGAGTCTGGTGTTCTAGTCCATGTGATGACATGCAGGATATTGAATTTGACAATTGAATAATGAAACAAACACAGCCCCTTTTCCTTTTCCTCCTGAGTTTATGACAACATGAAAGCCCATATCTACCACAGCATATAAAATTGGTAATTGTAAGATAAAGTGCAAGATAAGACCTAAATAAAGTATGAAAGACAATAATAGCATAGTGTTTTTTTAGGCTTCGCCTCCTAAAGTCTTCACAGTGATATTCTCATATGATTTAAATGTATTTTTTATTTATTTAATACATTAATGTTTAACATGGTAGATGACCAAAATATAATGTCGTTTTCATGAAATTTCAAGTTCAGTAATAAATGCATAATTTTACTGTAAAAAGCTTTCCTCTTGCTTTTACACACACACACACACACACACACACACACACACACACACACACACACACACACACACACACACACACACACACACACAGACATACATATAGAGAGACCACCGTAGATGGCAATAATTGGTGTTCATTAATATGTGTATTTCCATAAACAATGAGATTCAGCAGCACTGCGAAACAGGAGATATGTTGAAGTTTGTTTATAATATGCTGCCTCTGGTTTATATGAAAATAATTGATCCCATGACACAGTTTAGGATTATTTACATTTACAAAAACTCTCCTCTGGGTCTGTTTGTCAGTTTATGATCTGTATAAATCCATGATGCTCTAATGCGTCCAGTGAGAATAATATTGGAGCTAGATATTGTCCGAAAGACTCTGTAATATTCTGTTAATGGTCGTTTAAAAGGATTGCTGGGGTTTCGAGTGGCCAGCTTTCTTCAGAGCTTTACCACTGATTCTGCTCTCTAATCTGATCCCTATTTTATTGCACAGGTTTTACGTTCAGAGACCAGCTCTTAGCCCGGATTACCACCTTCTTTCTTGTTTTCTCTTTATTGCTCTCTCTAAACCACCTTGAAGTGCATTGTGGGTACGAGTTAGTGATATTGACCTTATTTTTCAAAGCTTATGACTGTTTTTAATATTTGTAAGCTTTTTTTAAAGCTTTTTATGTGTCAGTCGGTCAGTTGACATTTTTTGTGTGTGTGAAGGTCAGTGTTGTCATGTCTGCTTATCATTATCTAAATATATGTGCATATAATTTACAGATTAGTTTGAATATTTTCAACTTTGTTATAATAAAAATATGTATTTATTTATTATTAATAATAATTACATTATTATTATTAATATTATATTATATTTGTTTTTGTTTTGAGTATATATACTGTATATGTATATATACTCTATATAAATATTATTATTATATATCCCATATTTCTAAGTAAAAAATAAGCCCAAAGTCTGTTTAAAATAATAAGAATAATGCCAATAGTCTACACATAAAAACAGAAATATTGGGGTCCTTATGTAGGCTGATTGTAGAGGATAGTTTGTTTGGTTAGACCCGTTTGCTTGTTTTTCTTGTGAGACCTGGCTCTGCTGGAGAAGCTCCCTCAGTGTCCTTTAGCCTGAAGCTGCTCACTCATTATTGCTTCCTACAGAATCTGACACGACAGGAACAGCAGTGCTGTGATCAGACTCTCAAGCACATCTCCACATCAACATGGAGCTGGTCACACATATTGATCTTAGTTCCACAAAACACAACTGTTGCAAAATGAGCTTCAAAAGCTTTTCTGTCATTGTTTTGTTTTATGTTACGTTACGTTACGTTATATGTTATGTTATATTTTGTTATGTCATGTTATGTTATATGTTGTTACGTTATGTTATGTTAGACTATGTTATGTTATGTTATGTTATTTTATATGTTATGTTATGTTATATGTTATATGTTATGTTATGTTATGTTATGTTATGTTGTTATATGTTATGTTATCTTATGTTATGTTATGTTATGTTATGTTTTGTTATGTTGTTATGTTGATACGTTATGTCATTTTATATGTTATGTTATGTTATACATTATGTTGATACGTTGTCATTTTATATGTTATGTTATGTTATGTTATATATGTTATATGTTATATGTTATGATATGTTATGTTATGTTATGCTATGTTATGTTATGTTATGTTATATGTTATGTTGATACGTTGTCATTTTATGTTATGTTATATTTTGTTATGTATTTTATGTTATATGTTATATGTTATGTTATGTTATATTTTGTTATGTTATGTTATGTTATATGTTATGTTATGTTATATATGTTATATGTTATATGTTATATGTTATATGTTATGACATGTTATGTTATGTTATATGTTATGTTATGTTATGTTATATATGTTGTGTTATAATTTATGTTATATGTTATGTTGTTATATTTTGTTATGTTATGTTATATGTTATGTTGATACGTTGTCATTTTGTATGTTGTTATGTTATGTTTTATGTTAGTTTATGTTATGTTATGTTATATTTTGTTATGTTATGTTATGTTATATGTTATGTTATGTATATTTTGTTATGTTATTTTATGTTTTATGTTATGTTATGTTATGTTATATTTTGTTATGTTATGTTATGTTATGTTATATGTTATGTTATGATATGATATGTTATGTTATGTTATGTTATATGTTATGTTATGTTATGTTATGCTATGCTATGTTATGTTATGTTATGTTATGTTATGTTATGTTATGTTATGTTGTGTTATGTTATGTTATGATATGTTATGTTATGCTATGTTATGTTATATGTTATGTTATATGTTATGTTGATACGTTATGGCATTTTATATGTTATGTAATGTAAAGTTATGTTACGTTACGTTATGTTAGTTTATGTTATGTTATGTTATATGTTATGTTGATACGTTATGTCATTTTATATGTTATGTTATGTAATGTAATGTTATGTTACGTTACGTTATGTTAGTTTATGTTATGTTATGTTATATTTTGTTATGTTATGTTATGTTGATACGGTATGTCATTTTATATGTTATGTTATGTTATGTTATGTTATATTTTGTTGTTATTTTATGTTTTATGTTATGTTATATGTTATGTTGTTATGTTATGTGTTGTTATGTTATGTTATGTTATGTTATGTTATGTGTTATATGTTATATGTTATAATTTGTTATGTTATGTTTTGCATGGAGCATTCCATTACTATATTGTGCAATTTTGAAGGTAAATCAATTAATTAGATGTATTTTCTTCTATTAATGATTCTCCTGTTGCATCAAGGCACAAAGTCTGGTTCTAACTGATCGTCATTTTTAGGAGTGTGGTCCTTGATGTAATCAGATGTTCCTCACCCTTCACAGAAACCCTAAAGGTAAACTTGTTTTAATCGTTTCTGCTTTATGTTCTTTATGTTATGACTGCAGCTCACGGAAAAGCTCTGGGATCATCACAGGGTGGTCTGTGACTCAAAACAGACCTCACTCACGTCGACGGTGCCTTTTTAGGAATATGGATGTAGGGAGAAAGATGACAAGCAAGAGATGAGAAGGAAGTTTTATTGTTTTTGCATTCCTAAAATATTAGACTACTACCTAGATGGGATGTTTTTTGATTAATGAAGTCTTTATGTCAGGAAGAATCATGTTGTTACTGATGCTGCTTCTCATCGCAAATGCCATCTCTGTTGTTATCGCAATTAAAGTGACAATGACAGATGTCTGGGGTCTAGAGCACTTTGATCATTATGACAAATGAACCTACGCACTAATAAAATATTTCTGTAGAAGTTAACCAAGATGCTTAACTTTGTACCTTTGAGAAAACACCCTTTTCTCTTTAATATGAAAGGAAAAAACACTCATCCCGCTGTTTGAAATATGCGTAAAAACATTGCTAATAGCAGCTCCCTCCATTATACCTGAATATATACATGTCTGACTCAAAATGCTTCGTATTAAGAGTTTTATTAAGGACAGATCTGTCAGGTTGGTTTCAAAAGCAAAGTAATCATTTCCAGACAGTAGGCCTATATAAATTCTTTTGCAGCCAGTAGTAAATTCCCAGTTTATTCTCCTTGAGTCCCCGTGGGCTCATATGTCCATCAATAAGCACATTGTGTTTATTTACATTCCATATCGTGATAATGAAGAGCACTTGTGAATGTGGGCTGCTGTTTAGGAGCCGTTCAGCCAGGAATGTTTGTAGAACGGCAGAGAGATATGACATCAATGAGGACATTTATCTAATATGTGTGCCATTTAGTTATTTTGTTTTATTTTATTTTATTTTTAATTAAATTTTTTAATATTTTTTTATTTTATTCATATGGACTTCTTTTAAATACTTCTTTTATATACTTCTTGTCACATCGTTTTCTCGTGATCAATTTTTTCTCTTTTTTTTTTCTTTTTTTTTTTTTTTCGTTTTGTTCAAACAAACTTATTTTATATACTTTACTTTAAGTTTCATCTCTTCTTTTCATTATTTATTTTATATTTCACCTCATCTAATGTATTTCTCTTTGCTTTACATCTCATCTCATCTTATCATCTCATCTCATTTACTCTTTTATTCTTGCCTTGTCTCATGTGTGTTTTTGTCTTTTCTCAACTCTTTCTTCTTTACTTTATTTCTTGTCTCTTCGTCTCGTCACTTCACTTCACTGCTTCTTATCTCATCTAGCTTTCACCCTTTTACGTTCCCTTCCTGTCTCAACTCATCTTTCCCCTTCACTTTCTGTCGTCTCGATCCTCAGGCATTTCATTTCACAGACAGACAGTTGCAGACAGCACTCTATCTATTCTGTCATGTGGTTTGACATGTGACTGATTCTTTACCTGTTGTTTTCCACAGTCATTTATGTGTGTGAGTGTGTGTGTGTGTCATAGAGACTGTGTGACACTTGATCCCTAATATTGACACAAACAGGAAATCGATCAGCCGGTTGAACATGAAGCTCTTCATGTTTTAATGAATCTGACATTAATCACAGATAGTCTCCAGGTCTGAAATAGCATGCTGTCTCGTTATGTGCGTGTTTAAATAGCAATTGTTGTATATCTTTTGATGGAAAAATATGTCCATTCTCATGTCCATTCTCAGATCGGTCCTGCACACAGTGTGAGCTAAATGAGAGCTTTCATAAGCATCCAAGTAACACCAGGCCAGAAATTATTCTGTCAACGTTAAGATGACATGTCATTTGTGCGTGTGTGTGAAACAAAGAGAAAAGCAGTGAGATACTGATACCCGGTGCTTGCCTGACAGCGCATAATTAATTTTCTTGAGAATCAAAGCCCATCCACTGTTTTGTTTGTGTGAAGTTCATGCACGACCAGAAAGCAAATGATAAGGTAAAGATTTTGTATGCATTTTTAAAACATAGCTTATCACACTATGTTCTTCCTAACAATTATCTCCCACAATTATCATTTCAATTATCTCCCATTAATTATCAAAAAGACATTTAACGCTTGGTTCCAAACATAGTGAGATGCCTCAGTAAGCAGTATGTTAGGCTCATCGGTGCACCCCCCATGGAAAGGTTGGTATTTTGTTGCATAGAAGCATAACTTTAACTTACACTTGATTTTCCTTTGCTTTACATTTATCAGTTCCATCACATTCAACAATTTCCATGTTTTTGTTTTGTTTTGTTTTTATTGTGTTTTTCTTTTGGTCTCCTAGATTTAGAGAGAAAGATTTGTATCTTCAATTAAGTTTGTGATTTATGTTGTGAAGGAATGTTGAGGTGGTGCTAAATATGAATAATGTGTTGCTCTGAAGGCCACATAGTTGTTGGTGTGATGTTGAACAAATGACTCTGTGGCGACTGGGTTCAATGATACACAACCAGGAGGGCATTGACCATGTCAGAAACAGAGGCCAGCATGTGAATGAGCTTTAACCCTTGTGCTTTTTGACCCCAGCAGGTCACAGACAGTCTGAAACACTCCAGACCTTGAAGACACAAATCTTGCTCAAGAGAAAACTCTCCAGATGCTGAAATGCAAATGAGTGGACCGAACAGCTGTCATAAATCATCTAAAGACTTGGGGCTGATGAAGGAGACTGGGAGCTGTGCAGAACCAGCGGTGACGAAGGAGACTGGGAGCTGGGAGCTGTGAAGAGCCAGTGGGGACGAAGGAGACTGGGAGCTGTGCAGAACCAGTTGTGACGAAGGAGACTGGGAGCTGTGCAGAACCAGTGGTGACGAAGGAGACTGGGAGCTGTGCAGAACCAGCGGTGATTAAGGAGACTGGGAGCTGTGCAGAACCAGCGGTGACGAAGGAGACGGAGGAGACTGGAGCTGTGCAGAATCAGCGGTGACGAAGGAGACGGAGGAGACTGGGAGCTGTGCAGAACCAGTGGTGACGAAGGAGACGGAGGAGACTGGGAGCTGTGCAGAACCAGCGGTGATGAAGAAGACTGGGAGCTGTGCAGAACCAGCGGTGACGAAGGAGACGGAGGAGACTGGAGCTGTGCAGAACCAGCGGTGACGAAGGAGACGGAGGAGACTGGGAGCTGTGCAGAACCAGTGGTGACGAAGGAGACGGAGGAGACTGGGAGCTGTGCAGAACCAGCGGTGATGAAGGAGACTGGGAGCTGTGCAGAACCAGCGGTGACGAAGGAGACTGGGAGCTGGGAGCTGTGAAGAGCCAGTGGGGACGAAGGAGACTGGGAGCTGTGCAGAACCAGTTGTGACGAAGGAGACTGGGAGCTGTGCAGAACCAGTGGTGACGAAGGAGACTGGGAGCTGTGCAGAACCAGCGGTGATTAAGGAGACTGGGAGCTGTGCAGAACCAGCGGTGACGAAGGAGACGGAGGAGACTGGAGCTGTGCAGAACCAGCGGTGACGAAGGAGACGGAGGAGACTGGGAGCTGTGCAGAACCAGTGGTGACGAAGGAGACGGAGGAGACTGGGAGCTGTGCAGAACCAGCGGTGATGAAGAAGACTGGGAGCTGTGCAGAACCAGCGGTGACGAAGGAGACGGAGGAGACTGGAGCTGTGCAGAACCAGCGGTGACGAAGGAGACGGAGGAGACTGGGAGCTGTGCAGAACCAGTGGTGACGAAGGAGACGGAGGAGACTGGGAGCTGTGCAGAACCAGCGGTGATGAAGGAGACTGGGAGCTGTGCAGAACCAGTGGTGACGAAGGAGACTGGGAGCTGTGCAGAACCAGTGGTGACGAAGGAGACTGGGAGCTGTGCAGAACCAGCGGTGACGAAGGAGACTGGGAGCTGTGCAGAACCAGCGGTGACAAAGGAGACTGGGAGCTGTGAAGAACCAGCTGTGACGAAGGAGACTGGGAGTTGTACAGAACCAGCTGTGACGAAGGAGACTGGGAGCTGTGCAGAACCAGTGGTGACGGAGACTTGGGGCTGTGAAGAACCAGCGGTGACGAAGGAGACTGGGAGCTGTGCAGAACCAGTGGTGACGAAGGAGACTGGGAGCTGTGCAGAACCAGTGGTGACGAAGGAGACGGAGGAGACTGGGAGCTGTGCAGAACCAGCGGTGATGAAGAAGACTGGGAGCTGTGCAGAACCAGTGGTGACGAAGGAGACTGGGAGCTGTGCAGAACCAGTGGTGACGAAGGAGACTGGGAGCTGTGCAGAACCAGTGGTGATGAAGGAGACTGGGAGCTGTGCAGAACCAGTGGTGACGAAGGAGACTGGGAGCTGTGCAGAACCAGCTGTGACGAAGGAGATTGGGAGCTGTGCAGAACCAGTTGTGACGAAGGAGACTGGGAGCTGTGCAGAACCAGCTGTGACGAAGGAGACTGGGAGCTGTGCAGAACCAGCTGTGACGAAGGAGACTGGGAGCTGTGCAGAACCAGCGGTGACAAAGGAGACTGGGAGTTGTACAGAATCAGCTGTGACGAAGGAGACTGGGAGCTGTGAAGAACCAGTGGTGACGAAGGAGACTGGGAGCTGTGCAGAACCAGCGGTGACGAAGGAGACTGGGAGTTGTGCAGAACCAGTGGTGACGAAGGAGACTGGGAGCTGTGCAGAACCAGCTGTGACGAAGGAGACTGGGAGCTGTGCAGAACCAGCGGTGACAAAGGAGACTGGGAGTTGTACAGAATCAGCTGTGACGAAGGAGACTGGGAGCTGTGAAGAACCAGTGGTGACGAAGGAGACTGGGAGCTGTGCAGAACCAGCGGTGACGAAGGAGACTGGGAGTTGTGCAGAACCAGTGGTGACGAAGGAGACTGGGAGCTGTGCAGAACCAGTGGTGACGAAGGAGACTGGGAGTTGTGCAGAACCAGCGGTGACGAAGGAGACTGGGAGCTGTGCAGAACCAGCAGTGACGAAGGAGACTGGGAGCTGTGCAGAACCAGTGATGACGAAGGAGACTGGGAGCTGTGCAGAACCAGTGATGATGAAGGATACACATATTCCAGGCAACGGAGAATGGGTTTCTGCCAAGTAAAATTCTCCATCTCTGGCAAGTCCATCGGGCCATAATAATGAGCTCCTATCCTATACATCGATCTTATGGTGATTTCTTCTTTTTTCTTCAAAATGACTTTTGTGGTGATCAATATTATTCTACAAATGCTGTCGATTGATCTTATATTGAACCTTTTTTAATTTATTCCCAAATGAATAGTGTCCGATATAGGGAGGTAACTGAAATAACATGAATGATATTGACGTGTAACCAGCTCTAGAATTAGCTTTTTCTGTGCCACTGACATAAGTGATGTTTCAAACGTACTTCTGATTTCTTTGATTTTTCTCCAGTCAAAAACGTAACTTCAAAAAGGCACTTTTAAAATGGGGCCACAACTCATCTCTTATTTAATGTCAAAGCGCACCAATTTTCTGTTGTAAATTGAACTGTCCTGTTGAGGAGAGATTTGAGTCTGTTATTTTAGCACTAGGCTAATCCTGGCCCCCTAACTTTATCCCTCTTTTCCTCTTTAATTTCCTGCTGAGCTGCTCTTTCAGTGAAAGATTATGCAAAAATCTTAAATCCAGACATAAGGTTTATTTTCTCACCTTTATAAGATGTTTTGCCTTTCTACAGAATAATCTGAAAGACACAAGACACCATTTTTCTAGGTGAATGACTTTGTGTGGAGCACTTTACAATCAATATTGATCCTTTTTATGCTATTCTTTCTTTCTTTACTCTAATTGTCTTTTTGTAATAGTGATTTTTTTATTGCATTTTATCCCTTTTACTTTATCAACAGTTATACTTGTGTTGTCAGCATACAAGCACTGAGTTGATGCTCGAAATTTCATCTTTATGACGAATAATCACCAGACTCATCTATAGGGGGACCTTCATTTTTCTACATTCACTTAATGCAATTGCTATAGTTTATTTACTTGTTTCCGGTTCGAGTGCAAGGTGTTTCTTCTTGCTGAAAATGTCCTGGCACCCTCTGCTGGTAAATAAAAAAAGGCACTTTCAATGCCCTGTGAACTTCATTATATTATCGAGTTTGCGCTTTCTTTTGCATCATGCAACAAGTCTTATGTAATTCATTTGTCACATGACATCAAAATTGACAAGTCTTGTTTTTTTATTCTTTGTTTTTATTCTTGTTTATTGCAGCATTTATTATATATGATTTATCCGTGCAATCAATATTTTTTTTTTTCAATTCATGTGCCCTCATAATCTTTAATAAAAATAACTTCCCTTCCCTCTGGCAGCAACATCTCTTCTCTTTTCTGATGATGTGTTTACTGGCGTGAGGGCGGGTCAACCTGTCACTCACATGACATCACAGCAATAGCAAACCACAACCATCCAATCAATTCCCCATGGACAAACTCAAGTCCCATCCTGCAGTTTTTCTTGTTCGAGAAGCGGTTTCACTCGGATACGCGTCACAATAGGGAAGAAAAGACTATTGTAACCTCCGTTTCATGCCGACTTCAAGCTGTCTTTATAGTGACAGCCGCCAACTTTTGACAACCGACAATCTCTTTAAACAGCAACATGAACAGCGATACGAAGTGGCCCTTCCTGCAGCTGAGCTATGGGATTTCTTAGCCCCCATTGTCATGGCAGCTGAAATTGAGGACCACAGGTTTTCTAGTCCCACTAGGAAAGGGGATATTGAGGTTACACAGCTTGAAAAGGTTGTGTGGGTGAAAGAAAGATATGGACGGACTGCCAGTCAGGGCAGATGATATTAATCTGACCTTTATAAATCTGTACCGTGGGGCAGATCTAACAGAATTTATAGAGAAAAGCCAAACAATGAAAGCTTTAGCGTAAGTTCTGCCAGGAAGACTCAATCAGCGCGTCACATATTACCTCACTTCTAACCAATCATGTGCTTCTAACCAACACTCGCAGTATAAAAGATTGGTACTTACATTTGTCTGAGTTCGCAGATGCTGACGCTGCCAATTACCTCCATCCTCCCCAACCACCACCAAGATGGTACCTTCCCCTTCATCCTCCCCAACCACCACCAGGATGGTCCCTTCCTTTACCTCCAGGGGGTCGGCTGCGCCCCCGCCTTCGTCTTCAGGCAGGATATGCAGCTTCCGCTACCCTCGCATTGCGCGCTAAGGACGGGGCCTACGCCAAAGAACTTTATACATTTATGCTTGCTGGGCTGTTAATAAATATACGCTTGTTATATCAATTTATCTCCCGAGTCTTTCTGGTAGAACAACTTTCAAGAGTCACAGAGGTCAAGACAGAAGATACATAGACAGAAGGACGTGAGTGACATCTCAATGCAGGACTTCTGGTTTAGGGCCAGATTTACTAAACAGGGCAAATTAGTGTGAGTCGTGAGAGCACAATTCCCAAAAAAGTGCAGATGGAAGTGGAAAGTTCTGTGCGTGATCTACTGACGAAGAGCAAATTAAAGAACACAGACGCAGCCGGATCATTTCCATAATGAGCAATGCAATCTACGAATCTAACGCAAACACCATAAATTGACAAGCGCAAACCTTAGTATGATTCATTTAATACTCTCCTCCCATAAATTTTGCATCTGAAAGGAAAACTTCTACAAATGCACATGCAATAAGATCAGCCGCAAAAATAACCGTCCACGCCTTTACAGCGCTAATTTTTCACTGCGTGTCTTTAGTAAATCCAGACAGTAGTTTTTTTTAAAGCCAAAAGAGGGTTTGCACTGGTAAATCTGGCCCTTAGACTCCTACTGTGGATTTAATAACTACAGGAAGTATCAAATACAGTGTTTAATTGACCTGAATAGCCCTTCCAGTCATCTGTCTGAGAAGAGGCCATGTCCCCTGTAGCTATTGCAGTGTCTGAAGTTATTAGTTTAATTCAATATACACTTTATGGACAAAAGTATTTGAGTGGGACTTTAATGACATTGCATTCTAAATACATAGACATTAATATGGAGTTAGTCCGCACTTTGCAGCTATAACAGCTTCCACTCTTATAGGAAGGCTTTCCACAACATTTTTGAGTGTTTTGTGAGGTCAGGCGCTGATGTTGGAAGAAGGCCTGTCTCACAATCTCCGTTCCACTTCATCCCAGAGGTGTTCGATGGGGTTGAGGTCAGAGCTCTGTGTGGGCCAGTTGAGTTCTTCCACACCAATGGAAACCCATTCAATGAAGCTCCCGCCGCACAGTTTTTGTGCTGCTTTTAATGCCAGTTTGAAACTCTTCAGCTGTGGAATCAGAAGAGTGTTTTTTTACGCACCATACGCCTCAGCACTCGGTGACCCCGTTCTGTGACTTCCACTTCGTGGCTGAGTTGCAGCTGCTCCAAAACACTTCCACTTTCCATTAATATCGATAACAGTTGACCGTGGAACATCTAGCGGGGATGAAATTTCACAAACCGACTTATTGTAAGGTGGCATACCACGCTCGAATTCGCTGAGCTCTTCAGAACGAGACATTTTTTTTCCACAAATGTTTGTTAACGCAGACTGCATGGCGAAGTGATTGATTTTTATACACCTGAAACACTTGAATTCAATAATGAAGATGTGTGCCACATTACTTTTGTCCATGTAGTGCAGGGGTGGGCAAACTTTTTGGCTCAAGGGCCACACTGGGTTTTAAAATTTGACAGAGGGCCGGCCCAGTAGCAGATTATGAAACACGATCTCATGAAAGTGCGTATCTATACCACGAATTTTATTTCTCGTGCCATTTATACGCCAAAAAATATTTTTTTGCATGCATATGCTGCGCACTGTAAACCCCTTGGTTAGGATTAGGGGTGCTGAGTGCGTGCCTATTACACGCCATTAAAGGGATAGTTCGGCCAAAAATGAAAATTCTGTCATCATTTACTCACCCTCAAGTTGTTTCAAACCTGTATGAATTTCTTTTTTCTGCTGAACACAAAAGAATATATTTTGTAAAATGTCGGTAACCAAACAGTTGATGCCCCACTGACTTCCATTGTAGGAAAAAAAAAAATACTATGGAAGTCAATGGGGTCCATCAACTGTTTGGTTACCGACATTTTACAAAATATATTCTTTTGTGTTCAGCAGAAAAAAGAAATTCATACAGGTTTGAAACAACTTGAGGGTGAGTAAATGATGACAGAATTTTCATTTTTGGCCGAACTATCCCTTTAAGTGCGTATCATATGCACGCGAAAACTTCGTTTCATAAGAACTACAAATACAATTCGTCGTATTCGCACTTTCATGAGATCGGGCTGAGCAAACACATTTACGTTGTGGCAACGTCTGCGCGAAATTCAACAACTGAGAGACGACATTCTGACAATACATTTTTTTTATGCTAGATATCCCCCATTTAGCATGTTATGTTTTGAGGTTAATTTTTAATTAGTCAGATGTTTGCTACTACATGGCAGACAGGGGAGCGTAACGTTAGTCGAAAGCCGGGCGATTAAGGAGGATACATCCACAAATCCAGAGAAGCAAAACTAAATAGCAGACAAATCAAAGGAAAAACTAAACATGTGTGCAAGCGGTTACCAAACATTTTTTTCTCTGTGAGTTTTCAAAAAAAGAAAAAAACATTAACGTGCACCAAGTCTATGCGCTTAAGTCGCGGTCTGTTTGGTTTCCATGGTGACGCGTCTAGCTTGTTACGTGACACACCGCAGCCACAACAGCGCTGATCTGCTTTTATGTCATTTTTCCTTTTTTACATTTGTTAGCTATGGCATGAAATATCTGATATTCCGATTGTCAAATATATGCAACGCAATATATATATATATAACGCAAAGTATTGCAAGAAAAAAGCTAAATGAATGCGATCTTTAGAAATTTTTTTAAATACTCGACGGGCCGGATTAAACAACCTAACGGGCCGTATGTGGCCCGCGGGCCGTAGTTTGCCCACCCCTGATGTAGTGTATATACAATATATACACACTTTCATTCAAAAGTTTGGGGTCAGGAAAGAAATGAATACTCTTATTCAGCGTTAATGCGTTACATTGTTATGCATATCACCCTGTAGCCCAAGACTGGTTGCCCACTGAAGCTAAGCAGGGCTGAGCCTGGTTAGTACCTGGATGGGAGACCTCCTGAGAAAACCAGGTTGCTGCTGGAGGAGGTGTTAGTGAGGCCAGTAGGGGGTGCTCACCCTGTGGTCTGTGTGGGTCCTAATGCCCCAGTATAGTGACGGGGACACTATACTGCCAAAAGAGCACCGTCCTTCGGATGAGACGTTAAACCGAGGTCCTGACTCTCTGTGGTCATTAAAAATCCCAGGATGTCCTTCGAAAAAGAGTAGGGGTGTAACCCCGGCATCCTGGCCAGATTTGCCCCTTGGCCTCTGTCCATCATGGCCTCCTAATCATCCCCATATACTGATTGGCTTCATCACTGTCTCCTCTCCACCAGTAAGCTGGTGTGTGGTGGGCGTTCTGGCGCAATATGGCTGCCGTCGCATCATCCAAGTGGATGCTGCACATTGGTGGTGGTTGAGGAGATTCCCCCATCTATGTAAAGCGCTTTGAGGTCTCAGAAAAAGCGCTATATAAATGTAACGAATTGTTATTATTATTATTGTTCCAAAGTGACAGTATACTAAGGACTGTTATATTTTTACAGAAAATTTGAAAAAAATGCTTTTTTAATGTCGTTTGGTGTCATTGGCATCAAACCTGGTTTATGCACCAAATGTGAATATGCACCAGTGAATAATAATTTCAAAAGCATATGACTTCATAAAGTGCTCATGTTGAATGGACTACATTTATGGTGTTTGATTGCCCTTTTTTTATGTCTGTATGCTTTCATTGTAAAGAAAAGCAGAATGGACAGAATGTCTCCCTTGAAATTCAGCAGAAGAAAGTTTGGAGTGACATGAAGTTGAGTTAATGACAGTGTTTTGTCAACTATTCTTTCAAAACGAGGTCAGTTCTTCTCATTTTTGTTCACAGAATGCCGATTTGCAGATGCCAGACATTTGATAGCACTCACACAAAGCAGTAATGTATGATTGTCAGGTTTGCCAGTGCGTGGGAGAACCTCGCTTTGGAGACCAAGTAAAAGCAGCAAAAAGAACATCACATAATCGGCGTCATCTTTTTTAGAGCCTCTGTCTGAGAGGAACAGAACGTTCAGGAGAGAACAAATTGTGGTAAAGCCATTACTGGAGGAAATGTTTATGCGCTTTCCCCCACTCCATGTATGAGTCTTACTAATGAGAGCGGTGTAATTACTGACTGGATGCTTCAGATGTTTTTCCCATGTCCAAACACAGTTTAAGTTGAGACCAGTTTGCTTTAGCAGGAAACTTCATGATTAACAGATAACTGATCCAATCTGCTCCCTTTGAAGGTCCTCCTCCATACGGACCACAGGTTTGGAGTTTTCTGAAATGGACCTGGAATGGGAACCTCGAGACATACTCAAGCTTCACTTTAAGTCGCAATGAAATCTAAATTCTTATGAAATATTATAATATAAATGAGTATTGACGTGTTTACTGGTGTGAGGGCGGGACAACCTGTCACTCACGTGACATCACAGCAATAGCAAACTACAACCATCCAATGACTTCCCGGTGTACAAAATCAAGTCCCGCCTACAGTTTTTCTTGTTCAAGAAGCTGATTCACTCAGATATAGGGAAGCAAAGACTATCTTCTGTTTCATGCTGACTTTAAAATGTATGAATTTAATTGCATTAGATAAAATATCAAATAACACTTTCACTTGTGTAGTGTATTTCATCAAATTAATTATTATACACGTGTTCCACTTCTGACAACGAGAATATACAGTATTTTGAGGCGGCCATTTTGCATGCTGAACATGTACATCTCCTCAGTCGTGGCAATATGTTCTGTCCTGAGGCTTGTGCTGTACTGAAGGTTCAATGAAAGCAGATATAAACACACTCACTGATGTCACCTACACTAAACACACCCAGAACCCCACTAAACATCGACAGAAGCTTTACTAGCCCTTAAATGGAGCTTTACTAGGTGGTATAGACAGCACAATTATTAATTCATCATGGGTTCATAGAGCACCCACAGGACACCTTTTATGTCCTGTTTTTATAGAACCGAGCATTTCATATAATACCCAAGAGTTATAAATATGAGTCTTCTACGTGATGTAAGTCTATAATAAATCATCTAAAACGACCCTCAGAAGTCTAAAAATACATTTAAGTGCCTATAAACGCATCGTTAGAGTGAGGGTGTGCTCAGTGATTGGAACAGATATACATTTCCTGTACTTACAGTACGTGTGTGTGTGTTTGTGTGTCACTAGCCTGTTCCCGACCCTATAGTGATGTCAAATAATTCATTATTGAGCAGATATGTAAGCCTTCTAATGATGTTAACATTGCATCAGTGTCACATGAGAGACGCTATATCCTCATTTTCGCACATCACACACACACACACACACACACACACACACACACACACACACACACACACACACACACACACTAAACACTTTATCTTATGTAACCGATGCCATGAACTGTTGATATATGTCAAGCGGTAATGAGATTGTTGTTATACAGGAAGGTCTTGTTATTTTGGAAAGAGAGCAAGCAAATTATGTTCCCAAGTATTGCAGTAGTTCAAGTAACCTGGTTGTGTTAAAAATGTTTAGTTCATTTAAATTAAAAAATGTGAGTTAATACAATGAAGGAGATTGGTTTAATCAACAGAAGCTCAAAATAGTATGTTATCTAAACCACATACATTATTTCATAAAGTTGATTTGACAACATAAAAAAATGTTGTGATTGTGGTGGCAAACAATTTTCTATTACTGAATAAGAGACAAACATGTTACAATTGTCTTTAAATATTATTTATTCCCTTGCAAGGAAAGGTCAGCAATCAAACAGTCATACAAAGTGGCAAAGAGAGGAAGGCATCCTTTCTTCTTTATATACTGGCTCCCCCCCAAGGTTATTTCTCGAGGCTAAATGAAGATATGTCTCAGCCATATTGTTTAGATTTGCCTATCATATTATACACTTGAATGGAGAACCTCTGTTTCGGTCATACATTTAGTCACACATTACTTTTTGTCAAGTCATCATGTTTCTAAGCTTATGAATATAAGAAAATGCAAACATATAGAACATATTAAATTTCTTTTACATGATAAATCATGAAAAAATATAATTTTTCTAATTCAAAATGCTTAGATTTCATTCAATAATTCTATTGAAATTAACACTTTAACATTATTTTGATGAAAACTACTGCAAGCACACTCTTCTTAAAAAAACTGAAAGATTTTTTTATATCAATACCATAAATCAGTATATGTTTCAAGAGTAAAATACATCATGGTACTATTTGTGGTACTGATTTATGCTGATTGTGTTCTTGACAGGATGATTTCTCTGCAGCATTACATGCTGTCCCGGCATGATTATAGATAATACATTTAAATTGATTTTAAATTGAACTTTATTACTTTATTTATTTTAAAACGTTATTTATTTAACCTGATTTTACCCTGTAGAACAATCAAACTAGAAATGCGAGATAAATATTGATAAAACTATCTTTTCTTCAACGTATACCTAAACACTGTAGCCATTCTCCGTGTGCTCTTTGAACTGACATGAGATCAGTGTCGCAGAATTGGTGCACCTTCTGGTTTTCTCTTCTCTGTCTCCCCCTGCTGACTCCTGCGCAGTGTTATAACTTATAAGTGACCCACAAAGCGAGATGGGTCTGTCTGCGGACTGCAAGAGAGGGGCGTAACAGGAAGTGGGCGTAACTTGAAGTCTTGCAGCCTGCAGACAGATTCTATTGGACAAAGCGCCTCGTACATCATTCAGCCACTTCACTTATGTCTAAGTGAAGAATGGGGGAGTCATTGAGAAGCCTTTTCATTGTGTGAATTATTACTCTGTTTTGTAGTTGCACAGTTGCTCCAGCAGAAGTCAGACTGGTGCTTCCCACAGCTATTGCGTGTTTCAATCCACCTTAAAGGTTAAATTCAACCTGATGTAAACCTGGCATCATGCATTTGCACCGCATTATACGTTTTTCAGAAGGGTCGACTTTTAAAAAATAATTGCTGTCAGTAAAATAACTGCTGTCACTTCGAACGTAGGCTACACATTTAGCGCACTCTTGAAATCTAACCTTTGTGGTTTCTGAAATGTTTTGAAATGCTGTCGAAACGTGCATGCATAAGTAAAAAAAAATAAAAAAAAATAAGAAATCTCTCTCTCTCTCTCTCGCTCTCTATAGTTCAAGCCTTAATTGGTATCTATTGTCGAAACTAGACCAATTGTGTTTTTTTTTTAAACAATAACAACAACAATAAAGTTTTATCAGACTTAATTGCTCCACAGAAATTAATTTTTACTGCAATTTCTATCAACCCTATGGGTAAGTAAATAGCCTGGTAAATCTAGTCCAGTGATTCTCAATCCAGCATTTTGGATTTCTCCGTTATCTGACACACCCAGTTCAGGTCTTGTAGCATCTACTAATAAGCCGATAATACAAATCAGGTGTGTTAAATGAGAGAACCATCCAAAATGTTCAGAACTTGGGAACTCAAGGTCCTGGGCTGGAAACAACTGGATTTGAGGTTTCCTGAAATAGTGTGACTGTCAGTTTGATGTGTAGGCAATAGCACGCATGCACACACTCACGCCCCAACCCGCCCACCAATTGACAGTAGCGTGGAGAGCGCGCGCATGAGAAACACGCACACCTAACGAATTTTTTTGCATACACAATCAGATACTCTCACACCTTAGAGTGAGTTTAGATGAGTTACAGTCTCTGTCACCTCTAGACGCGCGTATCTGTTCTGTTAATCGCGTGCGCACTCAACCTGTGCGTAATATTGATGCGGCCACTTGCATCTCCAATCGTTCTTGCGCGTCTGGCGATGCGGCTGTAACGACGCGCCCCGTGGTTCACGTGCCACTTTTCAGGGGTCTTTTGTCTGTGCAGGTCTAATAATCATTGATGTGCATGGTTGAATGTCATCGCTTTGCTTTACGGACTACAGTTTCCTGCTGCCGGATCACGCACTGAACCTGTGGTTAGATATGACGCATCGGGCACAGTAGGGACACGTCTCGGAGAAGCAGAAAGGTTTCAGACAGAAGGGACCAGCGGATCTGGACTACACAGGCGTCATGTCTAACATGATCAAGAGTAAAAAGGAAAAGGAAATCATTACGGAGTATGAGAGCCAAGTGAAAGGTAAGAACACTCGCACCTGACGGGTACCTGGAGACGGTCTTTCATCTGATGCACCTAATACGAACCCTGTGCATGCGTTAACATGATGGCCAAATAAGATTTCATAATGCCTTTCAATTGTATTATTGCTTCCAATTTAATTTGAATTGTTTTTCAAAATATATTAAACCACTTAACTCTGCTGGAAATCCATGTTAAGCTGGGGGTTGTGTTTTAAAACATGTTAACCTGGTTTCTAGCATTATTTTGCTGGTTAGAACTAGTAAACCATCTTTGATCAGCTGGTCACACCTGGTCAAGGTGGTGTTGAGAACATACTGGTCAACCAGCTAATGGATAAGCCTAACTAGAAACCAGTTGTCAGCTTTTACCAGCTAAAGGGGGTTGAGATGTGTTGTAAAAACTGTTAACTGATCAACCAAATTATTACCAGCTAGACACCAAAGGTGGTTAAGATGATTTTTTGAAATATTGTTGCTGCTGGTTGACCAGCTAATAAGAAACCAGCAACCAGCTGTTCATACAAGCTCAATATGGTCCAGATGTGCTTACTGGTCAACCAGTTAGAAACCATCTCAGGGTGATCAACATGGTTTTTCAACCATGTTAGATGGTTTACTAGCTAAACACCAGTTACCAGCTAGTCATACCAGCTCAAGATGGTGGTTACTGGTCAACCAGTTAATGACCAGCTTGGAATAGCCTAACTAGAAACCAGTTGTCAGCTGCTTTTACCAGCTAAAGGAAGTTGAGAAGGTTGCAACGTGGTCAACCAAATTAGATTGTAGTTAAGATTATTTTTGAAACATGGCCAGCTAATAAGAAACCAGCAACCAGCTGTTCATACAAGCTCAAGATGGTCCAGATGGTATATAAAATGTGATTACTGGTCAACCAGCATCTCAAAGTTATCAACATGGTTTTTGAACCATGTTAGATGGTTGACTACCAGCTGAAAAAACTAGCTACCAGTTGGACATCCCAGCTCTATGTGGCTATTTCACCAGCTTGGACTATCTAGAAACCAGAAACCATGTTCCAAAACAAGCCTAAGGTAGATTTCCAGCATAAGTGTGGGAGGTACAACATATACAGGCTGCAAAATCAACATAATAGTATATAAAATGCACCCTGCTTGATTTGTTTGCCCTTACAGCAGGGCGGGCGTTTGTGCACGCGCACTCGTTTAACAGTGTGTAATCGATGAGATGGAAAGAGAGAGAGAGGGGGGGGGGGCTCCATGGCAACCCGCATGGCAGATCCTGTCTCCAGCGCTCCAACTGTAGTCAGGTGAAGGTGTATGGCTCGTTTAGATCATAAAATGGGAAGATGTTTTAGAAAAAAATCTGGAAAAAGAAGCACCATATTTAAATGTAAGGAGCTGAGTTGCTGTCTCAGCTGCTATTGGCCAATGGTGGTGAGAGTGAGGGTGGTCTCTAGGCAACTCAAGGCATGCTGATAGATTGGTGTAGTATCAGGGCCGCTGCGTTTGTGCTCACACTCCCAACATATGGACGTCTCACGGTTGTCAAATGTGTGCTTAGGTACACTCCTTTTTCAACAGCATCTTGCTGCATTGTACATGTTTCCATGGATACTCAACCACCAGTCTGTGTGTGAATGTCCAATGGGGAAGCGATGGGTATCTGGCTCTGTGTGTGTGTGTGTGTGTGTGTGCGTGTGTGTGTGTGTGTGTGTGTCAGGGAGCAAGATCAGGGAATCCTCCTGCCGCAGCAGTGCTGTTTAGTATGGACCGCACGTACAGCAGTGTGTGTGGCATACAGTAGTGTGACTGAGGATGGATTGAGACAGATGAGTGATTGATGGTCAGAAGGGACCGCTACTATTCTCATGTATACAGACACTTATTTGCAAACATGCTTAATTTTCTTTTAATGTTTAAAAAGAGTCATGTTTAAATGCTTGCACTCTAAAAAATGTTGGGTTGTTTTGTTTCAACACGTGTTTGGGTCAAATATGGACAAACCCAAATTAAAATTTTGTACATATTTGACTCAAACATGGGTTTAAACAACCCCGCATTTGTTAGTGTACTATGTGTAAAAACACTGTATGTAATGATTTTTTATTATTGAAGTATGTTTTACAAGATGTTCTACTTCAGAATTTCCGTACAAACAATTGTGGCGTACAAACAAATTTCACTGTGTATGCTTGTTTGAAATTTTATCCCATTTAAAAAAATAGGTTATGTGAAAAAAAAAAAAAAAAGTCCTGCTAGACTAGAGTCTGTCAGCGTCCGCACAGGAAATGGTTTTCTCTGAGGGAGGAAGTTAGAAGGAAAGCGAGGCACATGACCTTGACTGTACCTGCAAATACACACACACACACACACACACACACACACACACACACAAACTGAACTACACAATTATGGTGATTCAAAGCGAGTCAGTTTAATGTGGAAAACATTGGTGTGTGTGTGTGTGTGTGTGTGTGTGTGTGTGTGTGTGTGTGTGTGTGTGTGTGTGTGTGCGTGCGTGCGTGTGTGCGAATTACACAAAATATTTTTGCTTCATCAGCAAGAAACGGATCTCGAGCGAGTGGCTTTTTCTGTCCTGTTGGGAGCTTGTGTTGTACAAAAGCTTTACACATGCATGCGACCAGAAACACTACTGTAAACCCCACCCTCATATCATCCACTGAAAGCTATAGCGTGTGTGTGCATGTGCACAGTGTGTTCTCATGCAAGGCTCAAAGAAAACGCACAAAGATGGAGAAAACAAATTGATGTCTTACAGTGTGACATTGCCATAATGTTTTATTCTGTTATTCTCATGAGATTTGATGTCTGGTTGCACTTCTGTCTTCCGTCCAGTCCAGTCCAGCCACAAACACACACATACACACACATACACCTCATCGTCGGAGGCCGCAGACTGACTCACTGGTGTACTTCCTCTGCCTAGAAAGACTGTATGAAACAGATTTATTGCGGCTCAGGGGATCCAATCCGCTACAAGACATTTCATCTGTTAGTTTAGAGTCCCACTGAAGGAGCCATCAGAGTCCAAACATCTCTTTAATAAATGTTCAGAGGGAATGCAAAGTGACATAAAACGGTTTGTACAGATGAAAGAAGCATTTTTAGCGGGTTTGTCATGTATTATATTTCCGATTTTTCAGAAATTCACTATCCATTCACAGAAACACTACCAACTCTTTTTTTTTTTTTTTTTTTTTTTTTGGGGCGCCCACATCTTCTTTAGTGTGTCGCTACGTCACATTTTGAATTATGAAATTTTGCATTTTGCAGTATGAAATCATGGGAAATGTTCTGCTCCTTTAACCCTTGTATAATTTTTGAATTGGGTATGATTTTTATGTTGCTGGTCAAATTGACCCTTATTGGATCCAATCCAGTCCAATATACAGAGATTGGTGGGTCCATTAATACAATCTGTTGTCTTTAGCCATCTTTGTTGCTACATATGCCAACGGTGACAGTTCAAAAATGGGGAAAAAGCACTTCTTGTGTTTTCCCCCCGAAGTTTACATGCCTGTAACTCAAGAAGTTTCAAATATCCTTTAAGATTTTGGTTCTTAACAAACTTTTCTTTTGGTATCTTAATTTTTAAGCCCCAATATGGTACATTTCCAGAGATAGAAGGATTTCAATGTGGCTCCATGTGTAAACTGTTAAATTGTACACATTTTCAGGGGTCAAAGGCCCTGTTTACACCTGGAATTAAGATGTGTTTTGGTCGATCAGATCACAGGTGTAAACATGGTCTAAAACGTTTTGAGCTTGTCCACTTTCGACCACTTCCAAGGCAAAAGAGTGCCTGTTTTTTCCATTTATTTTTTGTAAAAATAATATAAAGTCGCTAATGACCCGAGGTGTTACATTGTAAGTATATTTTTTTCTGCACAACAATAATTGATGAATAATTGAACAATAATTAATCTTTGATGACTGAATAAGTGCAATTCACCTTTATTCGACAAGGTGGAAATGTCTGATACACAATGATGAAGTGATTTTCACTCATAGTTAACACAGGCAGAAAACAAAAGAATAGGAAGCATCATCAGCAAAGCTTGAAATGGCTCAGAGCAAGTACTGAACGCAATCAAATATTAGTGTCACTATCCCTTGATGCTGGATCTGTTAAAGAAGCTGTCAGCGATCAAAATAATGATTTTGAAGATGTTGAAAACGATAGTTTTGAGAATAAATTTGAGATGGTGAATACGAGCCAGATGCTGAATGTACTGGGAAATGAGCTCTGACGAAGACAGCGATGATGATATAAAACATCTGCTCAAACTGAACCCTTCCAACCACAGAAAGGGAACAAAATATGCTTTGTTTTATGGTTCTGTAATTGTTACTCTAATATCAGGAGAGTTTTATATTATCGTGACAGGTAGAGATCCATCGGTGTTGGATATAGATCCGGGTCGCTAAAGACCCAAATATGTAATAATGATCAACGAAACATTCATGCGTTTAAGGGTTAATAGTAGGTGTCAACAAAGCCAAACTTGGGTCACATTGCAAACACTTTCCAAAAAGTGTTGGCCTAGTTTGCAAAAAGCTGTACATTCCAATTAGTAGCATGTCCAAATACACAGTATTCATAAAACAGTAGGTAAAACATAAAACATTCATAAAAAAAACCTCGGACGATGTATTGCTTCTGCCAAGACTTTAAAGTGTGCATCTGATGACATTTGTTGAGGGATCATCATATTTGTGAACGTTGAATAAAGCAACAAGACTGACGTCTACTGTAGGTTACATGACAATTTCAACATGATGTAGTATGTCCTGATTTTTTTTTTATACTACACAAATACAGAACATACATTATGGTGAAGAAGTGCAGTCTTCATCAAATGGAGTATGCGATTTCAGACGCAGCCTATGAAATGTCCTCATTTAAATGTGCGTGTGGTATTGTAATACAAGTAAGGTGATGGCAAATGCTGAGAGGTGGACAAGGACCAGATGTCCACTACGTGTGTACACTTTAATAGTGAGTTGTGTGTGTAGTATCGTCCCATTCTCATGTACCCATCTCAGCCCCTTGTCATGTTTCAAAATAATGATTGGAAACCACATATGGCCTCACTTCCTCTGTTTAAGAATAGACAGTGAACAAATAGCTAATTTGGTCAAAACTGAATTCTTTGTATCAGAGTCGAGACCAGACAGATTTTCCAGCCACCCACTGCATGTATTTATAATAGGAGCCCTGTAAGTCTCATTAATCAAGTATAGATATCGATCCAGTAATCTATTTAAGACCACGGCAGAGAGGACCACATATACTGCAGTACTTACACTAAGGATTGTGGGTCTTGAAGCCTGTCTTTGCCTTTACTCTTGGGTTTAAAGCTGAAAGCTTATTTAGCCAGGCTTGGTTTACAGATTATCTCGAGTCTTATTTCCGTTTAAAACAACTGAGATGTGCTAATGGAGCTTAGTCAGGACTCAGGGTAGACATATTAAAAATCATGAGAAATAAAATATTTAGTTTGAAAGATGTTTTGCCTGTCTAGCCCTCATAACCTAATTTTAATTTGTGTTGAATGAAATATTGCGTGACTACGGTCAATTACATTAAGTCTGGTGTGGTGTTGAGTCATTGTCTGTCTGTTTAGTCCTTACACGTACACTTCAGCTGTTTGTATCTCCTGACCTTGGATCCGTATGTGCTTGATTACATTTGTTGTGTCTTGTGCCTCACCTAATCTTGACTTCTCCTTGACACTTTTTATGTAAAAACATTCATTCCATCTGTGTGTAAATATATGTGTACAGGTTTGGCTATATTTGTGAGGGCCAAATGTCCCGACTTATATAGTAAAATATTATGACAACTAACTAGTGAGGACATTTTACTGGTCCACACTAGTAAAAAAGTTTGAGAAAATCCAGTTTTTATTTAAACCCAGTGTTTTGCAAAAGTTTCTGCGATAGGAAGGTTTGGGTAGGGGTAGGGGTAGGGGTAGGGGTAGGGGTAGGGATAGGCCACAGAAAATATCAGTAACCTGATATAACATCAATGGAAGTCTGTGTGTGTATATATATATATATATATATATATATATATATATATATAGGCCTATATATAGGCCTATATATTGTGTATATACAGAATACACACAGAGACATGTAATATATATAATAATATATACATTACACACACATATATTATGTAAACAAAAAGTTTTATATTAGATGCGATTAATCGACACTTTTTTATATATATATATATATATATATATATATATATATAATATATAATTCCTCGGATTCAGGAGGAACAGTGCGGTTTTCGTCCAGGTCGTGCAACACTGGACCAGCTCTATACCCTCTCCAGGGTGTTGGAGGGTTCATGGGAGTTCATGGGAGCACATGTGCTTTGTGGATTTGGAGAAGGCATTCGACTGTGTCCCTTGCGGCGTCCTGTGGAGGGTGCTCTGGGAGTATGCGGTCCGGGGCCCTTTGCTAAGCTTGGCTCGCATTGCCGGCAGTAAGTCAGACTTGTTCCCGGTGCATGTTGGACTCCGGTAGGGCTGCCCTTTGTCACCGGTTCTGTTCATAATTTTTATGGACATAATTTCTAGGCGCAGCCAGGGGCCGGAGGGTGTCCGGTTTGGGGACCACACAATTTCGTCTCTGCTTTTTGCGGATGATGTTGTCATGTTGGCCCCATCAGACCAGGACCTTCAGCATGCACTGGGACGGTTTGCAGCCGAGTGTGAAGCGGCTGGGATGAGAATCAGCACCTCCAAGTCTAAGGCCATGGTCCTCAGTCGGAGGTTGGTGGAGAGTTCCTGCCTCAAGTGGAGGAGTTCAAGTATCTTGGGGACTTGTTCACGAGTGAGGGAAGGATGGAACGGGAGATTGACCGACGGATCGGTGCAGCTTCGGCAGTAATGCGGTCGATGTACCGGTCTGTCGTGGTGAAGAAGGAGCTGAACTGCAAGGCGAAGCTCTCGATTTACCGGTCAATCTACGTTCCTACTCTCACCGAAAGGACAAGATCCCGGATACAGGCGGCCGAAATGAGCTTTCTCCGCAGGGTGGCTGGGTGCTCCCTTAGAGCGAGGAGGGTGGGGAGCTTGGTCACTTGAGAGGAGCTCAGAGTAGAGCCGCTGCTCCTCCACATCGAGAGGGGGCCAGCTGAGGTGGCTCGGGCATCTGGTCCGGATGCCTTCTGGACGCCTTCCCGGGGAGGTGTTCCAGGTGCGTCCCACCAGGAGGAGACCCCGGGGAAGACCTAGGACACGCTGGAGGGATTATGTCTCCCGGCTGGGAACGCATCGATGTCTCCTCGGAAGAACTGGAGGAAGTGTCTAGGGAGAGGGAAGTCTGGGCGTCTCTGCTTAGACTGCTGCCCCCGCGACCCGGCCCCGGATAAGCGGAAGAAGATGGATGGATGGATGGATGGATGGATATATATAATTCATGAGTACACAAGCAGGCAAGGTCTCAAAAAGTAGATTTGTTTTTTTTAACTGCATTTACATTCCTGCAGAAAAATTTAGGTATTTTGATACATAATGATTCTCAAGACTTTTAAGCAAAGACTCTACAATGCTTATGAGTTTTTTAGACTGAGAGGAGAGGGAGCGAAAAGTAGAGGCTAAAGGAAAAAGCTTAAGAAGTACATTTGCTTTAGATAAATAGAAGAGAGCGTGTGAGAGAGAGGATGAGATGCAGATTAGAAGTCTAAGCAGAAATGGAAAATAATTGGGAAGTGGCAGAATAGCGTTCAGCGTGGTGACGTATGTGGTTTTTAGGGAATAAAAATTTGAGTACCCTTTCTTCCTCATAAATAGGATATTTTTATTTTTGTGAAGGGCATACATGTGTATTTTGGTGCTATTGTGGTTTGAGTTCCCATTTTTATGCATCATGTGAATATGTGCAGTGCTGCTGTACAGCATGCCTGCGCACTCCTCACGCTCTCAGGTTGCCGAGCAGAAGCCTTGTTGCCATGGAAACAGTCTGGGTCGGGCGCATGCCGCAGGGTATCAGACATTCTCACCGCGGTCACAAGTTCAAAGGTCAAATATGAGATAGACAGCGACTTGTGAAGACAAAATTGGGAAAAAATGATAAATGGCGATTATTTTCATAGAAGTGAGTGGAACAAAGTGTGTATGTTACACTTGTTTGCCAGGAAGTTTGTTATAGTTTCATTTTTCATCTTTCTAAATATCCATATCCACAACCTCGCAAACACAGCATGATGGGAATGTTACGTATTTCCGCTCCATCCATATGGACAAACAATGATTTTATATTGTTTTAATTAACACTGTCTGCCTGTTTTGTGCTTCAAAGGCTTGAGGAAATGAGTCACTGTCTATTTATTTGTAGTTTTGATGCCATTTCAATTCACTTCCAGTTCCGCAGTAGCCTGGCTAACTCAATGAGACGAGGTCTGGGAACCACATGTTCATTTTCTCGTATTTGAGGCGTGGTTTACGAATGCCCAGAGCCGTTTATTGGGCGCTACGAATGTCTATTAAATGCGCCTGTACGTAGCTCATAGCCAATCGTTTCAATTATACCAGATGACGTATGTAGAGCGACAGAAATTCGACGAGGAAGAAGACGATGGGTCAGAGATTTATGTGTACACGATGGCTTTCAGCGACTAAACTACTTACTTCTAAGGCTGCATCGAAAGGTAACTTCGCGTCTGCTGCCATGTTGGATCCATAGATATAAACAAACTGCTTCGGTGTGTCGCATAGACGTCGTCATCGTCTTGCTGCTCCCTCCCCGTTCTGTGATTGGTTCCCTTTTTGAGGGGAAAATCTCGTCCATGGTGTCCAGGCTGCCTAGCAGCGTGAATAAAATCGCGCTGCGCGCAAGGCAGCATGGGGAAACCCAGGCTAGTTCCGCAGTTGTTTCAAGCTGGTTTTTGCCAGTCAGCTGTTGGTAACTGGTTGGAACCCTGCATAGACACTCTGAATGCACATTGTCCAGATGACAGATGAGCATGGCATCAACATGAGTGCAGGCAGTGGATGTGAGGATGCGCTCCGTTGCAGTCGGATGTTTTCTCCTGTCAGATGTTCTTGAGAACAGCATCGTCGGCAACTGCTAGACTAGTAAAAGACTGCATGCAATTGTCCAATATTTGGCCATTTTAAGATTAGGATCTCTGCTCACATGGCAGGTTAATAGGTTATACACACACATATACAGTATGTATATATGTACTGTATATGTGTATATATATATGCATAAGTGTATATATGTGTATGTGTGTATATGTGTGTATATATATGCATATGTGTATGTGTGTATATGTGTGTATATATATATGCATATGTGAATGTGTGTGTGTGTGTGTGTGTGTGTGTGTGTGTGTGTGTGTATATATAAACACAGGATGTTTATAGACGTTTATATATATATATATATATATATATATATATATATATATCCTGTGTTTGGGTCTGTACTACATGACATGTGTGAATCGGTGGGCGGGGCTAAAGAGGCAATGATGTACAAGTAGGCGTTGATCTTTTGTCTCAATATTGTTGAGGTTTGTCTTTTGTCACACTATGATGTAATGATGTAATGATGTGTGAATGAATGAATACATTGACTTCTTAAATGACAAAAGAAAAGAAAATTTGATTTCTCTTTAAGGTTCTGTATAGAACCAGTGTAGTTGTCGTTGCATGTCGATGCAAAAAAGTGCACACTTTAGCTTAAAGGAAAAATACACATGCATCACTCGCACCAGGCAGTGGCATTTCATTGACCACATTTATTTTTCTAAATCACCTCTGATTCTCTGCTGGATTACAGGCATGTCTTATATTGTATCAAAAGAGTCACCTTGCTCACCATGCCACCATCACTGATGCAGAACACGCAAACACACACACACACGTCTCCAATTCTCACAGTCCCTCCCACCCTCCTACACACACACACACCCACACAAAGCTCACGCCAAGCCTGCTGTCTCATCTGTTATTTCGAGCTGGAGAGGCAGTGTGACATTAAACAGTTGGTCTGTGGAGAGAGAAAGAGAGGGGGAAAAGTGTGAGGGAGAAGAAAAGGAGGGAGAGAGCGAGCTGGTTAAAGGGGACAAGGGAGCGTTATTATTAAAAGCAGTTATTACAGAAATAGTTTGTCTGAAAATGACAATTCTGTCATTATTTACTCATCCTTATGTTGTTTGAAATCCAGGCAGATTCAAGATCGGGGGTACAAAATGTAAGAATCAACCATTTAAAAAGACACAGCGTCCTGAATATTTCGGGAGGATTGTCCTAGGGGGAATTTTGGGGTGGTTAACTTATGGCCCTGTTTCAAAACCGTATGGCTGTCTTACACTTTCCAAGCAATTACAGTTAACAGGCACTGAATATTTTTTTAAGCTTCAAAATGGATGCAAAAACAGTGCAAATGGTCCATATGACGTATTCACTTATATAACAGGTCATACGATAGCTTTGTCTGAGCAACATATAGTACCCGAATTTATAACGTAAGTCAGTGAAAATCTGTCCTTCTTCCTGGACAATTTTTGAATTTCTCGGTGCTACTAAGATACTAAAATGTGTGCGGGGAGCGGGAGTACGGAGCCCCTGCAGGAAAAAAAATATGAGATGGAGGAAAAATTATTTGTCAATGCTTTTGCGTTTTCTTGCAAATGTTTTCCGTTCCCCCAATAAACTATTGTTCCCTCGGAAAACTTTTGCCTTCCTCGAGAAACTTTGCGTTCACTCGCAGAGAGCTCAAAAGGTTTTGCGAGCGGACGCAATGTTTCTCAGGGGAATGCAACATTTGTGAGAGAACGCAAAAGTGACTTATTATTTTTCCTCCCATCTCATTATTTTTCCCTTTAGGGGCTCCGTACGGGAGAAAGAAATGACTCGTGGGCTCCCGCAAAATATAAATTAATTATCTAATAATAACAGCATGCAGAAGTCTATCACTGAAGTGTAGTGTGTGTAAACTGGAAAAAATAGACTATGTAAACACTGGAATGAGACAGAATCTAACCATACCGGGACTGAAAAATCAGCGTAGACCTCTTCCTACCAGCTTTTGTGGGAGGGAACGGGACAAAACGTCAAAGTTTCAGGCAGGAGCGGGATAAAATCTCACAAATTTTTGGCGGAAGCGGACGGGAGCGGTACATAATCTTGTGGGATTGAAAAATCCATCCCATGCAGATATAACCGGTCTTACTCAACCAGCTCCGAGCGGTATTCGAACCGGGGTCCCAGGTGTAGAAAGTTGGCTTGCTAACAAGGACGCTAAAGACCGCAGCGTCTAGTATCAGTCGCTGGTGCGCTTCTTGAGATCAGGGGAGTGAGGTTTACACACACAGCTCTTACTGGCCTACGTCCGTTACACTCAGCCCCTAAACCTCACTCCCATCCGGGTCACGGCACCAAATGTAACCGGTCCTACTCTACTCCCTCCGAGCAGCTCTAGCGACGAGGCTAAAGACTGCAGTTCCTAGTGTCCGTCGCTAGAGGCCCTGTCCCAAATGGCACACTTCATATGCACTTTCGGTTTTGTGGACTTACAATGGCTGCCCGTGTCCGTTAAGTCCAGGAGAACGTGCTGTGTCCCATTTGTCATTTTAGGTTTCAGAAGGGTTCTCGCGAACCTCTTGAGGCTAGGGGAGTGAGGTTTACACGCACAGCTCTTACTGACTTACGACTGTTACACAGGCCTCTAATGAGAGAAATGGTGATAGTCTGAATCGTTCTTATGAATCTATGAAACTTTTCAATTAATAGATTGATCAGGTTCACAACACGAGAATGATTCATAGTACATAAAGGCTTAGATTTCAGACTATTCCTCACACAAAGCTGTCGTGTGTCTTCAGAACAGGGTTATTGCTGCCCTGGCAACTGACTGAAATAGGTCTAAGATAAAGCACTAAAAGAATTGAAAGAGACTAAAAGAAACACTAGAAATAAATAAAAACTAAGACTAAAACTAAAAATGTCAAAAGCACATAAAATCAAAACCTGAAAATAAAGATTAAAGCTAATTCAAAATAAGTACTTTAATAGTATGTAAGTAATCAAAAAAAGTCACTGCTTTAGAAGAATTAGATTAGAACTTTTATGATACATTTGCTTCTGTTTTGAAATGGGTCGAAACAAGTCACTATCCACTGCCTTTTTATGGAAAAGAGCAATGGGTTTGGAAGGACATGAGGCAGGTCTTTAATTCCGAGTGAACTATTCCTTTAAGGAAAAGGAGGAGTTTGAGGAGAAGTGGAGATGAGAACTAGGATGGAGAATACTGAATACCTCCTCCCATTAAACACACACGCTAATCCTCATGGGATACTCCACTCCACTACCTGTTGTCTTGGTAACGGCAGTGAGTGTGATAACCAGTGTGTTGTTAAGGAAGAATCCAGACTGCCTTATTAGGAGGAAAACCTCTGGTTCAGAGAGCACAACTTCACCCATCAGTGCCCACATTGTGTTCAAGTCACTCTCGAACGTGTCATGTGATGTCAGTTACACTGCAGCTGTCATTAAGTATGAAACACTGTCATTTTAAAAGGCCGTTGTTAATTAGCTAACATCATTTTGTCTGTGTGTGTGTGTGTGTGTGTGTGTGTGAGCAGAGATACGGTCTCAGTTAGTGGAGCAGCAGAAATGTCTGGAGCAGCAGACGGACATGCGGGTTCAGCTCCTCCAGGACCTGCAGGATTTCTTCAGGAAGAAAGCCGAGATCGAGAGCGAATATTCACGCAACTTGGAGAAGCTTGCTGAACGCTTCATGGCCAAAACCCGCAGCACCAAGGACCACCAACAATACAAGTGAGTGGAGATTGTGTGTGTGTGTGTGTGTTTGTGTGTGTGTGCCACGCTGGAAATGCACATAAATGATTAAAGATTCGTTTTCTTGAGCCGGATCAGTGGCGAATCATTTTCGTGCAGGTGCCTTTCGATCACCTTCAAATGATTTCTCCCTCCCCGTTTTGTTTGACTGTGGTTTGTGGTGGATTAGGGCGACGTCTGGAATATTTTACCCATGATGCTCCGCAGCTTCATGCTTGAAAAATCAGAGATGGCAGAGGAGAGGCGATTGCTGCGTCTGCTGTAGTTATTGTTTGTGTGTGTGTGTGTGTGTGTGTGTGTACAGGCATCTGTGTATTTGCTGTCTCATTAATGCAGATAACATTCTGCTGGGAAAATAGAGTGATGAGGGATGGGTGAGAAAGAGAGAGAGAGAGTTTCACAGTTTCTCTTCTGTTGCATTTCCCCCCCTTCGTGCTGGGCACTGTTAGTGTCCTGGTCCTCATGGGGCTGTCCCATCAGATGCCTGCTGAGCTTTGTGATTAGTCACTGGCTGCTGAAGACATTCGCCACTTTGGTCCAAAATGGCTTCCCATTGTCTTTTCGCTACAGCCATTACTAATATAGAAGATCAAGTGTGTGAAACAAAATGGCGTCTTTTACCTCACCTCGGCAGGTGGTTAAGCCATCCTCACTCTCCAAAATAAATCAGCAATTTGCACAGACAAAAATGCTATGTGATTTTAAACGTAGTTATACATACAGTATATACTACCGTTCAAAAGTTTAGGGTCAGTAAGATTGATTTTATTTAGAGAAATAATTAATTATAATTAATTTAGTGTGCCGTAAGAGTTTATTATTCAGTTTGTGAACTCATGCATCAAATATATTATGGGAAAATTTGATGTTAAAATATTGAGATTCAGAGTAATAACTGGTCATCAGTGGCTTGTACAGTATGTTGATATATTCACTTGGTCATTCATAATGAAGATTTTATGATAACTCTATTTGGTGTTCAGCTGCAGCTCATTTACATGGATTTTAAAGGTTGTGGTACATTTGCTTAACACCCTGATTTCTGGAAAGAATTATCCTACCAAGGGCAAACTAGTCTATTCAGTTAATTGCAGCTGAAATATTCACCGAAGCCTAACCATTTCGGTGAATAAATTCGGAGAATAAATAAGAAATGGTTCATTAGTGGATTTGGATGACTGCTTGAAAAAAGCCACAGAGCAGCACTCACAAAAACAGCGCGTACAGCAAACCTCCGGGCCACCCACAGAGTCTTACAGCAGAAATGAACATATTCACTTTGAATATCACCAAGAGCTTGTGATTTAAGAGCTTGATATAATATTTTAATATGTAGAACAGTAGGTCACTTAATATATGAATTTGTTGTATTACTGTATAAAACAAACCAACCGCAAATATTTTTTATTTATAAGGTAATACAATCACTCCTTTCAAGCAAAACATTTCAGAAAAAGGTTAATTTTAGAAAACTGCTTGTGTCAAAATCTTAAATGTAACAAATCACGTAAAACTTTTATTGGAAAATTAAACAACATTTTCTTGAACTTTGATAATTGCCTTCATTTATTTAACAACTGAGAAGAAATTACGTTGTAGAAACTACCTTTTAACTACATATAAAAATCACCTGTCAAGTTCACGAATCTATGCTTGTGAGAGTCAGTTATGTATTATGTACGTTATGGTCTCTGACTCTGTCAGACAGCATGTTGAAGCCGCTCAGGCCGCCATTTTCTCCCTCTTCTCGGAAAACTATGATATATTTAAAACATCCGGTAGTGTGGGTTTTCCAGGAAATGCGTGACTCGCTAGACCTCTTCTCGTATACTACCGCGTATTGTGCACGTTATTTTTTGACAGACATTGATGTTGTGATATTCAAATGATTCAGATTTTAAAACAGATGGATCGTAAGTTATTTGTTCAGTGAAGTGATTGATGTCCATGAGTGTGTTATGTCCATGTTTTTAGTTCTAATATTCCAACCGACAGCCAGCCTAAGTTTTTGACAGACACGATAACATATGCGTGAGGGGTGAATGTTTGATTTTTGGGTAATTATTAAACCTCTGGGGCCGTATTCACAAAGCATTTTATCTTACCACTAGGAGTACTCCTAAATCGCACTAAAAGATTTTAGCTAGGAGTTTTCTCTTAAAAGTTATTCACAACGCCTTTCAGACCTACTCTTAATAAAGAAAAATGACAACTCCTAAACTAAGGAGGGTACTCAACGTCTTCGTTGCTATGGATGACGTCATTACTCATGCACGAGCTTGACTGAAGTGACCACCTTGATTGGCTGATGATTGTAACGCGGGAATGATTCCAAACAGCTCCCCTACGATGATGAGTGACAGGTGACAGGTGAGAGAATGCATGCGCTACACAAGTAGTGCGAAGGACGGAAGATGATGAATAACTGAATAAATAGCCTAAATGAATAAAGAGTAAGGCAAAACAAATAGCCTAGTAGCCTAATGAATGGATTGATGCAATATCTTTGCAACATTATTGAATTAATCTGTCACTATATCTATATGCCTCTGCCTACGTTTGCAAAGAGAAGAACATTTTAATTTGATTCACAATGAAACGTTACAATTAGTTTACATGCAATGAGTAGCCTAGTTTTGCTTGTTGTTGATGGCGTTATTGCATCCCTAGTTATGCCTACAATGCAAAATTGTTCCCTCGCGATTGGAAGCTCCTGTAGCCGTCGCATACGCATTTCAAAACATCGCAACGTGAAATGCCACAAAAAGCGGTTTGTGAATAGGTCTAGTAGTGAGTTAGGAGTCCTCACGACTTATTTTAAGCTGTCCGAGGCTTAGGTGCTACTTTTAGGGCTAAAATGCTTCGTGAATTACTCTTAGTCAAAAAAATTAGTCCTAAAGTTACGAGTGACACGCCCATTATTTTTAGGAGTTGCTCCTAAATTCGCCAGTTAGGAGCTACTTTTAGCCTTAAAGGGGTCATGAACTGGATTGTCTTATTATTTTATAATGTTCCCTGGGGTGCCCTTATAATGTTAGTATGATTTTTACATAAAAAAATGTCATAATTTATAAATAAAAGCCATTTTTCCAAGCCTGATTTCTGCCTCAGATTTGAACGCTCCGTTTTAAGGGGCGTGTCTGCTGTGAGACTGCAGTGTAAACGCCCACTGCTGTGATTGGCTGACATGCTTGCAATGAAATAGCTAGTATTACATGAACTCTCTCGAAAACTTTTACTACGTTTTTACTATTACAGTTATCGAGATTAACAAATCGTGAAAAGTATCGTTTAAAGCATTATATTTAAATCTATTCCATCACATGAAAGGTTGCAGCATGACGAGCACTGACTGAGCAGATGACAGACAGTCTGTTGATCGCGTGAATAAAGATCTTATCATTGCAACGCAATTTTTGCACTCTCACAAATGCTTACACCAAATCACAATGCAAACACGATGTGAGTACACAGTAAGAGCTTCGTTGTGTAGTGTAACAGTGTCATTATGTCATCACGAGTTTGGTAAGTGTCCAGATAAGATCTCGCGGCTCGCGCTGTGCTGTTTGATTGACAGCTTGGGCGAAAGGGATCGTTCTTTGATCGCTTTCTGTAGGCTATATAATTTAATAACAGTTTAAAAAAAGATTATTTTCATAATACTACGAGAAATTATGTGAAGTTGATCGTTTAGTCACTGATGCATAAACAGTATTGAACGATTTTAAGAGAAATATCTGAACTTAAATAATTACACCGAAATCACTGATCGCAGATCAGGCATTAGAATACACACGGCTACTTACATGTTGTTGGCAGATCCGTGTCGGGAAATTGTGATTGACTGATTTAATAAAGTTTAACCATGCTGGAATCCGAAGGAAGCTTATGACTGTCTTCTTCCACAAACAGGCACGCACAATATTTAGTAAACAGCATGTTTATTGCTTGTAAGTAGCTCGATCCGGTAGCAATTATCATGTCGTCCTATGTTATTTAGCATGTTTGGGCGAATCGGTGGGCGGGGCTAAACAGGCCGTGTTGAAGTAGGCGTTGATCTTCTTTTGTGGAGGCGGTGTTTTATCCTCTTTGACGTCATAGTTCCCCACTTTGAAAAACGAGTCGTTTGCTGTGCCTGATGTCTATAAAAGCTTTTATTGGACTAGCAAGGTAGTTTTCAGTTCTGAAACTTACAGGATATTATTATAGTATGATGATCTCTTATATGTCAAAAGCTCAAGGAAACTTTGATTTCTCAGTTCATCACCCCTTTAAAATTCTTTGTGAATACGGCCCCAGGAGATGATCAAAATGCCTTTTTTGCGCAGTTCATTATACTTACTTTACGGAAAGAAGTTTATTTCGTGGCTTAAATAAATTACATATAACTCACAGAGACTGACATGTTTGGCTTGTCAAAAATGTTACATTCAGATGCAATGATTCTGATGCAAATTCATTGACTTTTGAAAATAAAGTTCATTTTTTACCATGAAAGGAGTGGTTTTGATGTACAAAGTTGTTTTTATTGTCTCTTATAACAAAAATCCTTTATTTAAACCCATGAAAATGCAGATTCTGTTGGGAATAATAGTGAAAAGATATACAGAGATACACATTTGAGTTTGATTTTCTTGTACTTGTATATTTCGTGAATATTTTGTTTGATTATTTTTCCATCGACATCTTAAAAACGCACATTTTCATGGCTTGCAGGAAGGACCAGAACCTCCTTTCTCCCGTGAACTGCTGGTATCTGCTGCTGAACCAGGTGAGGAGAGAGAGTAAGGACCACGCCACACTCAGCGACCTTTACCTCAACAACGTCATCACACGCTTCACGCATGTCAGCGAGGACAACATGCGCCTGCTCAAGAAGGTGAGGGCCCTGTCACTACTATAATAGGATGGGATGCACGTATAATCAAAATGAAAGGTGGAAAAAATATGCATTCATTAAAGGTACTGATGGGAAATGAAAATCTCTTGATAATTAAAGTGCATTTGTCATTTGGATAAACAAAATATGAACTTCCTTTTTAGTAATTCTGGTGTTTGCTCCAGGCGGTTTATTTGACTTCTGTCTGTATAATTACAGCCTTAAACTCACTGCTGTCTCGGACTGTGTGCATGAGTTTTATTGTGATTTTATTTTTTATGTGGATTCACCATTCATTATTCAGTCTTTGTCTCTGTAGAATCCAACACAGTTGTGTTTTATTTATAGGAACTGAATTTCTTTCTCTGCACAACAACACTTTAGTAGACCGGCACTAATGTAGATTAGAAAAGGGCTACGTTCACACTGTCCATTAAGTGGACATTTGAGTTGTTTTGATCTATTGTGTTAGTTCAGAATTGACAAAGCAAGGACAGCCATTTCTTGGCTGTATATCTGAGTTTGACCCAGCTCGGCCCTTCCTCTCTGTCCATTATAACCCACCTTGTGTTTTTTGTGTGTTTTTTGCCCATAGAGCAAAGAGATCATTTTCCAGCTGCAAGAAGACCTGATGAAGATTCTTAACGAACTCTACACGGTGAGCTTGTCTCATTCTCTCTCATCATCCGCTCAATCTCTTTTTGGATTACTTTTTCATCCCATCACTTTGCTGGTGCTTTTCTCTCTCTCATTTTATCATTCCATCAATATATAATTCACCTCTTCTATCACTGACACTCTCTGTCTCTCGCTCGCCTTCTTCCAGAACTCGACCGTATCGGTTTCATCTATCTTACATGTACTCAATCTAGCATTTCTGCATTACTCTTCGCCTTGTGATGACAATTTTCCTTTTGTCTGCAACTTCTGCTGCTGTTTAGTTTTACCCTATTCTGTAGTTGCTGGAAAGACCAGCATGAAATGGATTATATTTTACCCAACTGCTGCCTTTGAAGTGATGTTATCACAGGAACGCATATCGTCCCATACCAGTAGCTTGAGCTGTGATGTCATTTTCATGCATCTCCAGAGTGATAAGTCGCATGACATTTACCTGTACAGCTCAGCTGATTGGCTCAAAAAAAGTATGCAAAAAATTAGTGTTGGTGAGGGAAGGTAGCAAATTTGAAATCACAGATTTTTAAAGAGGCCATATTATGCTCTTTTACAAAGTCATGATTTTGTTTTTGGGGACTACTAAAATAATGTAATGCTTGAATGTTCAAATAATAATAAAAAATTTTTTTTTATATTACTGCAGCACCTCTCTTCCCAGTCTGTCTGTTTAGTTCCTGTCTCTATAAAGCCCCTCCTTTCAAAAAGCAATGTCTTCTGATTGGTCGGCTGGACCAGTGTGTGGTGATTGGTCAACCACTTAGAGTGTGTTTGGGAAATGTCACTCCCCTTACCATAACCGCAAGTTTCAACACACTACTAACTAACTCAACCAGGCCCCGCCCCTTTTTTGTGTATTCCTTTGGCGGGAATTATTTAAATTTGTAATATTGTGGCGTGTTTGTTCCTGGAAGAAAACTCAAGACTACAATGGAGGCGTTTCAAGGAGTTCGGAAACGGTGCGCTCTGATATAGAAAATAACTCCCTTTAGAGTGACTGTAATTTTGCAGACCTTTTTCATGCTCAAACAGCAACATTACACACTAAAGAAAGTTAAAAATGTAATTAATCAAATGCTTTAATTAATAATTCACAATAAGATTAATAAAATGCAATTAGAAAATATGGTAAATGGAAAAATATTGAAAATTGGTGTGCACTTTCCATGTTAACCAGCACCTAAAATAGAAAATGTACTTGTCTGTAATTGTTTTTATGTGCAGTTGTGAATATTTGACCTGAATATAAGCTTGTCTGACAGGCCTGAAGTCTTAAAAGCCAGAAGCTCTTGCATAAATAACCTTGATAAAACAAAAACACGCAGCACACATTAGGTCTGTCAGCTGAGCTTACCGCTTACATAAGGAACGCACAATAAAATTGAGATGAATTCTCTGAACCTCTGAAGTACTCAGAGTTCAGGAAGTTTCCACCCCACTGCAACCCTCATGTAAGCAGTTTTGCGTCCTTGTTGAGATGGATTTACATCAGAGTACGAGAGTGGGACAGGGAGCATGTTGCATGATTTAGCATGTAGCAAGGAGTGTTTTTTTGACAGTCTTGGCAGTCTTAGCAAAAATCATTTTGATCCACCACGGCCCAAAATACAATTACATGTCTGCATGAATTCCCCAAATGTTAACACAGTGTTTATAGACTATTAGCAGTCAGAATAAAAGAAAGATGCAATTTGTGAAATATTACTGGAAAGACAACAAACATAAATACAAAATCCTGTCAGATTGCAGTCACTCAATTACAAACATGCATGACAGACCTTTATGAATCAGATTAGCTCAATAGAGTGCAACACTATGTATTTTTTCCATTCATTTCGCCCATAGGGATTTTAAAACTCTTCGTTAAAGTGTTATAATCCATGAACCAAATCAACCAGCTAGGTGAATCATAATAACATCACAAACTTTGATTCGAAGCAAAAAAGTATTTGAAAATTGGACAAGACTGTGTACTTAACGGCTTTAGTTAGGGAAAGAACTACAATCCCATGAAGCATTGCAAACTACATAATCGAATTAAACATTTTGGAGAAATATAAACCTACTCCTTTAAAAATATTGATTATATATAAACAATATATTTTAAGTTGGTTGCAAAATATGCATGCAAATATTTACGCATTTTAGTTTGTTTTTTGGGAGTGGGCGGAGCTAAAGAGCTCTTTTGGTGCATTTTGCTTGTCATGACTGATTTTCTGTATAGCATCATGGGTAATGTAGTTTTTCCACCATGATTTCTTCTATTAAACATGATTATTTTAAAAATAAGTTGAAATCATGTGGGCTTACGGCTTTAACAGAAGTGCCATCAAAAACCAAGTCTGTCTTTAAAGGTTTTTAAGTTAAAAATCAGTTTCCCTATGGAGAAAATGAATGTTTTTACATCCGGAATCTGACTGTTGCATTCTATAGGACGGGTTGCATTCTTCTGAGGGATTGTGGGTAATGTAGTTCCCTGGCTGCTCTGCCCCCTGCAGGTGATGAAGACGTATCACATGTATCACACTGAGACTCTAAGTGCAGAGAATAAGCTGAAGGAGGCAGAGAGGCAGGGCGAACGACAAGGCCGAGGCGGAGAGGCCGTCTTCAGTCTGCGCACCGAAGATCGCCACCAACGGCGCAACGCTGCTCGCAAGATTCAGAAGATGAAAGAGAAGGTGTGTTCCAAATCTTTGGCCTTTTGCTTTTTTCTGTTGTTGTTCAAGGGGTCTTTATTTGTTATACCTTGTATGAGATTTGGGTAACACTTTATTTTGTTGGTCCCTTTTGAACTTTCTTTGTAACTACATGTCAACTAACTCTCATTAGAGTATTAGTAGACTGTCTGCTTAATATCTGCTAACTCTTTATTGTGATGGTCCTCCAACAGACATTTTACTGACTAAGTAATAACTAATGTCAACTTATTCTAACCCTAACCCTACCAGTCTACTAATACTCTACTAACACTCTAATGAGAGTTAGTAGACATGTAAGTGCAGTGTTACTTACAGTCAACAGAATGTGTTTGGGACCATCAAAATAAATTGAAACCGAGTTTTGTTGTTTGCAATCTAAGAGTGTATTATGCACTATGCAAATGAGATTCCTTGAATTTTAATGTGCCAGATGTGTTTCCAGAAATAGAGAGCAAAGTTCATTTGTCTTGATGAAATACTGTGAACTGGAGTTCTGGAGTAATTTGGGGGACATTATGAGGGAATCATTTCTGATTTATGGACAACCAACCGAAAAACGAGCCTATTTTGTTGGTCTTATTGGTTTAGGTGATTTGATGCTTCATTATAATGATGCTTCTGAAGATTTACTGAGGACTGCTTGGTTTATTTAATGCTATATTAATATAAAGTGGTTGAGCTGAAATACATTTTAATGGCAATGCTTTAATCTATCATTTTTTTAGCACAGCTACAGCATGTGCAAGCGGAACATATTTATAGAAATGGGGAGAGGAAAAAAAAAAAAAGCAAAGGAGAGCGGCCATTTTGCAAACCATTCTGTATTTGAAAACCATGTTTAGGGCACAAAATGGTTATTTCACAGTTTCCACATCAGTATACAGTAAACTAACCCAGGTGACTATGATGTCAGATTGTGTAAATAAAGCAGGAGTCTTTCTTCAGCACATACTCCCCCATGGTGGCACACTGTGTGTTCACTACAGTTTGATACTGCATTCATTTTTCTCTTCATAAGGGGGAAGAGAGGTTAGAATGAGCAATGGTTACAGGATTGGACAGAATAGGTGGACAGGATATCCCGATGGACCGAGTCAACAGCGTACGGCAAGCATATTTCCGAGGCATAGCAGGAGCATAAAACCGTTTGGTTCACATATATCATAAATCATAAATGTATGTGTGTGTTTATACACTGCGGGCCGAAACACACCCCAAATTCAAAGTGAATGCAAATTCAACATAATATTTATAAAATTTAAACTGCTACTATATTGACACTAATAAAGGTCTTGAATGTTTCAGGATCCTTGCTTGATTTAATGATATTGTTGCTTTAAAAGATCTGTGGGTTTTACCAACAGTCATGGACTTTAATTAAAGGAGCAATTACATTCACAGAGAAGCCAAGCCTCACTGTGAACACACTGGCACTAGAAACAAGTTATATAATATAATTATATAATTATAATTATATAACCATATAATTATCTGTCAATAAAAACATTTTATCTTCTTGCCTTGATGGAGATATAGCTCTTACTCAACACTTTGTCCTTCTCTCTCTCCTTAACCTCTCCGTCTTTCTCTTCCCCCCCCCCCCCCCAGCGCCAAGCCAAGTATTCAGAGAACAAACTGAAGGTTATGAAAGCCCGGAACGAGTATCTCCTGACTCTGGAGGCCACGAACGCTTCTCTGTTTAAATATTACATCCACGACCTGTCGCATTTGATTGACGTGAGTATCTGATTATGAATCGCCGCTTGCGCAGACTGTGAATCCACGGGAGGAAATTGCCACTGCATGAAGGGCACAGTGTTATGGTTGTGTTTATTTGCTTTTTCACCAAGCACAGTAATGAATTATAGTCCTGATTAATAATCACTAATTAAGGCAGCCTCCACTGCCTTTAATTAGAGACAAACGCACCCTGTAACAGGCAGGATGGGATGGAGATTAAGCCTTTAATTACGAGCACAGGCCACGTTTGGAAGGGAATACTAGCATGCTAGTTACTGCTTACTGCACAGTATAAGGACAATTCACACTTGACTGTACTGACAGACGCAGACCAACGCCGACACTCACCTGATTACAACACGTCACTTCTCAGACATTCAGATCCAGCATGTTCAGTCTGTCGGCGAAAACGAGCTCCGACACACTGATCCGACAAAACCTGACGAAGTGTCTGTTGCCGTCTGTCGGTGCGGTGTGAATCGGCCTATATACTGTCCTGAAATTATTTTAAATATGGTATGCAGTGAGAAACATGTTAAACAGTAGGATGCTACATTGTCACATGACCTTAGCACATATATCACGCTGTATAGTACGCACCATATAATATACAACACACTATTTATTCGCAGTTTATGCCATATTATATACTGCATACCATTTTGTCTGTCCATCCATCATCCATCCATATCTATCATTTTGTCATTCTATCAATATATCTCTCGTTCTATCTATATTATTGTTCTATGGATTCATCCATCATTTGATCTATCTATCGTTTGTTTTATATAACACACACAGAGTATATTTTTATTAGACTCCAACATATGCCATACACTGTATACAAACTTTATATATCATATTGAATACTATATACTGCACTATATACAGTATAGATACTGTATATATATGCCATATTATATATTAAATATGCACACACAGTATATTCTGCTGTATACATTGAGATATACACTATATTTTCGATTAATTCATCACTCAATCAAGGTCAATTTGTGTGCATTGCATTGTGGGATAGAGTGTCCCATGTAGTGTGCTCTAGTTGTATACTGATTATTTCCGCAACTGTAGCAGATCATCAGAAAATCTGCAAACCTAATGCATACTAATCTATAGGATGCTATTGAGGATCTTGCACACTCGATCTAGTGCACAATGAGGCCAGGAGAATCCTCAGCGGTTCAGAGAGGAGCCGTTTCTCACGCGGGCCGTCCCCGCTCCTCGGTTTGCTGTGTGTGTTGTTTTGCTCATTAGAGTTTGCAGCGGGCTGATCGTGGTCAGCAGTATCTGGCCGATCGGAGCGCTGCGTCTCACTGACCTTCACAGAGGTCAAACCTGCACACACTGAGATAAAGACAGCAGGAGAATCTGTGTCCGTGGGTGGCTAAAAGAGAGAGAGATTGTGTGGGGGTGGTAAAGCGAGATACGGTAAAAAGCCTGTATGAAAACCCTTCAAATTAACCCTGAGAACAGAAGCCGTGGAGGATAATTTCTAGATAAGCGTTTTAAGGTAATGTTTTATCCATCATAATCGGTTTTGAGTGACAGCTCTACACAAATCCACGCTATTCATGTTCTTTTCTCTGTGAAAATCGACTGCACGCGTCTGTGTTTTAACAGTGTTGTGACCTCGGCTATCATGCGGGCCTGAGCCGGGCGTTGAGGACCTACTTGTCGGCAGAATACAGCATGGAAACCTCTCGCCACGAGGGCCTGGATATTTTGGAGGGGGCCGTGGAGGGGCTGGACCCCGGTAGTGACCGGCAACGCTTTATGGAGACTCACCCCACAGCGTTCACCCCTCCTGCACGCTTCAACTTTCAGCCACACATGGGAGACCAGGTCACACGCCACCTAGTGTCCACTGCATATTTGCATTCACAAAACAAAATCAAGAGGCTATACTCTTCTGTGTAGGAAAGGAAGGAAGGGTTGCTATTGCATTGTCTCTTACTGTCCTTTTATATCTTCATAATTTGGCCCAAAAAAAGACGAAAAAAAGGATTTTATCCACAAACATGAAATTGTTTATTCAAATTGATTTTGACTGTCCTGTGATTGATTGGATCATAAACTGCGGTTTTATCTAAATGGGAGGAGAAAAAGTTACACATAAAATTATAATTATATAATATATTAAAATTATTACTATATTATATATCATAATTTTGATAAATCATATGGGTCTATTTTATTATATTCTTTTATTTGATAAAATAGTGGGAAAAAAACGTATTAGGCTTACACAGTAAGTGACATGAAAAAAAGCAAGTTATTTGTATGACAATTAATCTTCAGCACAAAATTCTACTTTTTTATCCTGCGCCGTCTTCTTCTTCCTATCGTTTTCTGTACTTTCTTTACCATCCATGTCCTTGAAAATGTCCAAAAGGCCAAAATAATAATTATAAAAAGATCAAATGATTTATTTGTTCTACCGAGCGGTTTCTATAATGTGTGTATTTATGCGTGTTGATATTTCAGGTGAGTCAAATCACAGCACTGCCGCAGGTGCAAGCCGAACTCCTCCTCCGGTTCCAGCAGCTGCAGTCGCGCCTCTCTACACTGAAGATCGAAAACGAGGAGGTGAGACGTGCGCACGCACACACACACACACACACACATCCCTTCCTCTCGAATGAGCACCTCAGCAGCTGCGGTTCCCCCACTGAGGATAAAGAATGAGATGACAGGCGTACACACCTTCTCCATTTCTCCTTTCCCCTCTCTCGCTCCTTCTGTCTTTGTCGTCAGGCACTATATATGCATACCAGCACACTCCTTCAAAACTACAGGCACATTCGTACATATTGTTTCCATCTTCTCCGTCTCTGTTGGAGTGCGTGGTTGTTTATCGCTGGTTGTTGGCAGGCCAGCTGTTTCCTGCAGCTCTCAGCATGTGAAGGACAGAGCAGAAGTGCTGATGAACGCGGTATTACTGCAGTGAGTTTCGACTGTAGAGACGGGTGTGTGTGTGATATTCCTCTATCCCTGCTTCTCCGGATGGCTATGGACCAATTACTGATTACAGTGTGTGATTGTCACAAAACAAGGAGCACCACTATTGTACTATTAGCTTGGTTGGTTGGACATGATAATACTAATTTATTTGATCAAACATAACAGTAATTATTACAATTTAAAATAAATGTTTTCTGTTTTTATATTTTAAAATTGAATTTATTCCTGTGGTGCAAAGCCGAATTTTACTGTTTACTGTCAGTCTTCAGTGTCACATTCTGATATGATGATTTGCTGTTCAAGAAACATTTTTATTATTATTATCAATGCTGAAAACAGTTGTGCGGCTTCATATGTTTGTCTCAGGATTCTTTGATGAATAAAAAGTTCAAAAGAACAGCATTTATTTGAAATACAAATCTTATGTTACATTTGATTAATTGAATGCAGCCTTGTCGAATAAAATACATTCATTTATTAAAAAATATATTTAAAAAAATGACTGACACCAATCTTTTGAAGAGTAGAATGTCAAAAACATTATTCCTTGTAAATAGATTTACAAATTTTAATCTCACTGCAAATTATTTTAGATATTTTCGCTGAAAAATGCTATCCTAAATTTGGTATCATCTAAATTAACTCGTAAAATTATTTAACGACACTAAGTCAACATACTGTGAATAGAATACATTAGCTTACATAAATGTAAGGGTTTGATCAGGCAGGAAAATGCTCCTTATAGAGTATGCAAAATGCTTTGGACCCCATTTACACCTGTATTTTGACAACTTAAGGTGACAAATTTAATACTGACAAAAATAAGGTGTAAACCTAAAAATAAGGTGTTGGATTAAAATGAATCAAATGTGCTAACCATTCAATGCAATAGTATGGCGCCACCACTTCTATAACTCTCGATGTTCCCTCTGAAGGTGAAAAAGACGTCGGAGGCCACTCTCAGCACTATCCAGGACATGGTGAATATGGAGGACTACGACGTGTCCGAGAGCTTCCAGCACAGTCGCTCCACTGAGTCGGTCAAATCCAGCGTATCAGACACTTACCTCAGCAAACCCAGCCTGGCCAAGAGACGCGCCAACCAGCAGGAAACAGAGCTCTTCTATTTCACAGTAAATGCTGGCTCACACACAATCCTTCAGACAGAGCCTGTTTTGGAAATATCCCTGTCTGGCTTAGATTAAGCCAGGATTGGGCCTTAGTTTAATTAGGGCATTTAAGAAAAAAATATCACTGGTGTGCTTCTGCCAGTGCAAGTTACGTCCAACTCAAACATGCATTTTAGTCTAGGACTAGACTTAAACCTTGTCTGTGAAACCGGGGGATAGTGTTTAATAAGAGACACACAGTATTTATCCTCCTTGCTTCACACTTCACAGATCTGTTCACACTGTAGTTTTGTAGCATTGTGACCCCCCGGATCAATGGTCTTGTTTTAGCCTAAAGCAACGCCGGTATCTTTAAACTTAGTTTATGGCTACTGAAGGATGACCAGGACTAATTAGATCATTAATTTCCAGTGTAATTGGATTATTATTGACTGTGTGCATTTGTTTGGCTGTAGAAACTGAAGGAGTATCTGGAAGGCAGTAATCTTATCGCTAAACTACAAGCCAAACACGACATGCTGAAGAGAAGCATAGCTGAAGGTGAGCACGTTTCTCAATGTATTATAATGTACATTTATTTATTATTGTATAATATTACTACTACTACTAATAATAGTAATAAATTGTTCATCTTAAGCCAAAAATTCCAATGATGTAAGACACTTGAGTCTAAGACAAACGGTTCATGATGGATTTTGTGTTTTTGATCGCTGTAGCGCCCCCTATTGACCGATTCTTTTTTTTTTTCGAGTCCTTGTATCTGAGTAGCGAGCAAGACTATTACCATCTGACCAAGATTCAAGTCTCTAGGCCTTACGGTTCGGTCTGCCTGATCAGTTTTATGGCAGAATAATAATAGTAATAATAAAAATCCTAACAAAAACAAAAGGGTTTCAGTTCAATTCAGTGGTTCCCAAATTTCTTTAGAGTGGCGAATCATTCAGCATCTCTTCCAGTTAGACTGCACTCACACCATCCATCCATCCATCCATCCATCCATCCATCCATCCATCCATCCATCCACCCATCCACCCATCCACCCATCCATCCATCCATCCAGTAACAAAGCAAGTGACTCTATTCATGAATGTGTCATTGAATCATTGACTCTCCCGATTCGTTCACTAAGTTCTGCTGTGGCTTTTTATTGTTTTGTTGCAAAATAGAGCATTGGTACTGACAATATAATAATAACCTATCATATGCACACTGCTTATGTGGATGCAGTCAGTTGAGACCTCAAAAGATGAGGTAAATTGAATGGATGTCACGTATTTGACCTTTTGCGGCACTACCATTTTGCCATTTTATATTTTGCATGTTGTTTTAAGGCACGGTGGAATGAAATTAACGCAAATCTCAGAATTATATTTGCGTACCCCTTCTGTCACCTCACGTACCCCAGTTTGGGAACCACTGCCCTATTTAAGTCCACAGTCCGATTACATTTACCTTAAATGTGTAATGTAATGGATTATGTTGCTAACTACAATTTTTGACATGTAATTTGGAATCAGTAGCTGAATACAAATCGTACGTAATCTACTGAATATGTATTTAAAGAGTATATGCGGTTTTACATGTCGAAATAGCAAGTCATATAAATAAATGATAACGATTTAACATTTGCCATAAAATGTGTATTGCTTTACCATTCACACTAGTCAGATTTATATAAAAAGGATCCATCTGAATTAAACCATAAATAAATAATCTGTTCACCATTTTAAATAACATAATGAAGTGCCATAATTAGAGATTTTATAGGAGTTCCGTTTGTGATAAGTGAAATGTCGTCTAATATAATATCTGTGTCCGCAGGATACAGATCAGACATCATGACAACCAGGTATATCTCATCATTTATGTGTCTGACCTTCTTTTTAATGCCCTTTTTACATCTACTGCTCTGAATCACAAGGTCCTCTTGATATTTGTAAAGGTTCTCATGACCTTTTTGAATGCTAAAACTGGTTTCAGTTGTCTCTCACTCTTTTTTTTATCCACTCAGCCGCCGACGAAACTCCCATAGTAGGCACCAGGTAACGGCCTTTTACCAGCATGCATGTTTCACATTAACTTCCGTGGGTTTCTTTGTGATTTTTTGGGATGTTTTTATCTGCGCACAGGATTCTGGGAAGGCCATCCCTCTGATTGTAGAAAGCTGCATTCGCTTTATTAATCTATACGGTGAGGAATGTGTATAAAGAGATGCAAAAATTGAATCCATCAAACACACATATACTGTATGCCACCAATGTTGTGATTATTATTTGATTTTTTTTCAGGTCTGCAACACCAGGGTATTTTCAGGGTTTCAGGGTCACAGGTGGAAGTCAATGACATCAAGAACTCTTTCGAACGAGGTTTGTGAACACAGTCATCGGATCATCTATACATATACACACCTTGGATACACTCTCATCTTAGTGACTGTTTCCCAGGCAACGACCCCTTGACTGACGAGGAGAATAACCATGACATTAACTCGGTAGCGGGCGTGTTGAAAATGTACTTCCGCAACCTGGACAACCCGCTTTTCCCCAAGGAGAAGTTCAACGATCTCATCGCCTGCGTCCGTGAGTGCACGTTTTCCCCCTGCGTTCATATATGCGCATGTATGTGAATGAAGCAGGATGGAGGAAGGAAAGGTGTGTGTGAGAAATGGTGGCACAAGCATTCGGGAAATGACAGGGTGCTAAGTACTCGGGTTTCCTGGGGAGATTGGACAGCTGGTGTCTTTTCATGCATCTATAAAAGAGTCACTGCCTGTTTTGAGCGCATGGGACGTCTGGTTTTCCTTGTTTGTGATCTCGCGTGTTCATGTGCCTTCGACAGGAACTGAGAGTTTGTACGAGCGTGCCCTCTCCATCCGTAAGATCTTGACCATAACGCCGCGGCCAACACTAGTGGTCATGAGATACCTGTTTGCATTCCTCAACCAGTGAGTATTCCTGCACACATTTATGTAGTTATCCAATTGAGGACATGCTCTTATGGAAAAATAAAAAAGGTCATTTTGTAACTTGCAATTCTGAGTTTATATCTCACGATTCTTACTTTATTTCCCGCCATTCAGAGTTTATTACTCGCACCTCTGAAGATTCTGAGGAAAAAGTCTGAATTAATTTTGAGATATGAACTTGCAATTCTGAGAAAAAAAATCTGAATAAATGATGAGATATAAACTCGCAATTCTGAGAAAAAAAATCAGAATTAATTATGAGATATAAACTCGCAATTCTGAGAAAAAAAAATCAGAATTAATTATGAGATATAAACTCGCAATTCTGAGAAAAAAAATCAGAATTAATTATGAGATATAAACTCGCAATTCTGAGAAAAAAAATCAGAATTAATTATGAGATATAAACTCGCAATTCTGAGAAAAAAAATCAGAATTAATTATGAGATATAAACTCGCAATTCTGAGAAAAAAAATCAGAATTAATTATGAGATATAAACTCGCAATTCTGAAGAAAAAAAACCGTAGAATTAATTATGAAATATAAACTCGCAATTGTTAGGAAAAATGTCAGAATTATGAGGTCGCAATTACCTTTTTTATTTTGTGGTGGAAACAATCTTCCATATAGACATCTGTATAATTACTAAATATTATTGGTTAGTATAAATCAGTTTTATTTTGGTATCATTGATATGCAGTTATTTTTCATTTTAAATTTACTTAAAGGTTTAAAAAAATGTTTTTAAATGTGTATAGTTTTTATTTTATTTTTTATTTCAGTTTTAGTTATTTTATATTTTATTTTATTTTATTTTATTTTATTTGAATTAATGCTTATTTTATTTCATTTATATAGTTTTTTATGATTTTGGTTTTATTTAATGATAATGACCCTATACACACACACACACACACACACACACACACATATATATATATATATATTAGGGGTGTGCAAAGCAGCCGGTATTTGTATCTGTATTTGTATTTGTTGAGAGGGGAAAAGTATTTGTATTTGTATTTGTATTCGAGTAAATTTCAAAATAGGTGTAAAAATCCATTTTTTTTGCGTTACACTTCTAATTTACGTTATAGTGTAAGTATTCTTTAATTATATCCATTATAATAATTATGGATATGCAATATTGGTTGATGTTTTTCCATAAATCCAGCAATGAACATGTAACAAGGAACGTCATTGAAAAGAAAATAACATAACAGCCATTACCTACGTTAATGTTACTCTGTCAACAGCCTATTGTCTAAATTACCAAGCTAACAGAGCTACTAGTGTTGTCACGGTACCAAAATTTCAGTATTCGGTACCAATACCTGTGAAAATCCACGGTTCTCGGTAACAATTTCGGTAAAGCTTAGTTTATATCACGGTTACAAAGATGGAAACTGTAGTATTAAAAACACTACATTAATATTACATTTGTTAGATAACAATAGATAAAATGACCTAACAATAAACAATAGTTAGGCTATATACTGTCGCAATTATTCTCCTTGGGGTTCATTTAAAAATACATTTTTAAAATCAAAAGTTAACATTATTTATGTTAACATTATTTAATGCACAATGAATGAAGTGAACAAACATGACCAATCAAGTGTTTGTATTAAATAACATTCACAAACATTAATTAATGTTGTAAAAATATATTGTTCACTCAATGTGTTGATGTTAGATGCGCATTAAGTAATGTTAATGAATGGTATCTTATTGTAGTGTTACCAAACAGGAGATAAAACATGTTTTATTTGACTTGACTGTACTTATATTTAATCCAAAACTGCATTCATATTTAATTTTAAAAGAGCTTTTTAAACCTGCTGAGTTATCCAGCCAAGAATAAGCCTAGAACTGCTTTTCTGACGGACTGATATTAATGACAAAATGACGGCTTTTTTATTTCATTTCTCATCTCCATAAATATATCTAAAGCTAATGCAAGGGCTAGAAATCAATTAATTATTTGCTGATACTTCGTAATCATGAAGAGCGCAGTTCGCACGCTTTCTCCTTTCCACAAGCGCTTGCCCTCCCGTGGCGTCTGTCGTTGCTATGCAGCGCGCCGCTCGCTTCTATTATAAGCGCGATTGCCGCGCGCCTACATTTGAAATCTGCACGCGCAAAAAACGCGCTATGTGAACTACCCCTTATGACAACGTGACATTAGCCTAATCCAAAATATTTCAGCCACCACATCAGCAGCACCGCCGGTCGTCGCCATGTCTCATGAAGAAACGCAGCTTTTTGATATAAAGTTTTTCTTGTTCCCGAATACAAATATTTTTAAAAGTATTTGTTCGAAATAAGTATTCGTAAAAAACACATTATTTGTGCTTTCCGAATACCGTATTCGGGTTCGGCTCCACCCCTAATATATATATATATATATATTATTTTTTTCATCAAAGGTCAGATGTCATTTAATTTTAATACAAAAACACATGTGCAACTTTTCAATTCATTTGCCAGTGAAAATACTACCATTAAAAAAAAAAGGGAAAAAAAAGACATTTTACACTAAATCATTTTTTATTTTTAGGATGTCTTCGGATGTCCTCAAAGGAATGTTTTGCCAGATTTAGACTTGTGTTTGCAGTTTTGTCCCTAAAGTGCAGCTAATTAAACCCACATGGACACTTTTCCATCTATATACTTATGCAAAGCTCAAGTGTCTCACCGAATAGGAGAAATGCAGCTAAACTAAGCATCCATTTTCACACCGGAAATTAAAAGCTCTCCCACACCTCCATGCCGTGAGAGACAGACAGAGGGAGGGTGGGTGGGAGCGTGTTGTGTAAAGGTGCAAAGACAAAAGGTGCGATATGGAATTTATGACTCAATCTGATTGAGAACGCATAATTATAGCAATGCACTCTTGGGTTTATTTCCCATCACAGCTTGTCCCAGTATAGTGACGAGAACATGATGGACCCTGGAAACCTGGCCATTTGCTTCGGCCCGACTTTGATGCCGACCCCGGACCTCCTGGACCAGGTTTCATGTCAGGCGCATGTCAACGAGATCATCAAGACCATCATCATTCACCACGAAACCATCTTCCCTGACACCAAAGAGCTGGAGGGACCCGTTTATGAGAAGTGCATGAGCAATACTGAGTACTGGTGAGTGCTTAACTGATTACCAATATTAGTATTGACATGGTTTAAAGTGTATTGCATGTCGATAATCTTTTTGCGTCCTTTATCCTCAAAGTGAAAGTCCGTACAGTGAACCTGGAGCGTTTGAGGAAGGGGAGCAGGATGGAGGGACGGAAACACAGACGAGTGAGGAGGGTAATTAAAATGCTTATCATCGCTTAGTTTTTCTTATTCCCAAAAATGCAAATCATTTTCAAATGTCTGCCTTTCAGAGGGTGAGCCTGTGGAGGCAATGGCCAAGTTTGACTACGTGGGACGCTCTGGACGGGAACTCACCTTTAAAAAAGGCGCCACTCTGCTGCTGTTCCAGAGAGCGTCTGAGGACTGGTGGGAGGGACGTCACAACGGCACTGACGGACTCATCCCACACCAATACGTCACGCTGCAGGAGTGAGTTCATACTGTACTTCATCTATAAAGTGATGGCAACAAAATAGATGGAAAATCTGTCATAAATGTATAATTTTTTTTATATTTGCATATAACATTTCTTACAACAAAAATACAATAGCAACCAAAGATTGTTGTTACACTTAATAAATTAATACGGGAGCTCCGTTATGCAGTTTGAGAAGTCACTTGTTTAATTATTTTACAGTGGTGACTAATTCCCACTTAACTGTAATGCTCTAAAACCATAGAAAATGAACATGGTGACTACACAATGTGAGAAGTTATTTAATTTTTATGTTTTTATTTTTATATTTTATTTTACTTTACTTTTTTATTTTACTTTTACTTCATTTTTATTTTATTTTATTTTAAATGTTATTTTATTTAATTTCATCCTTTACTTTTTTTATTTTTTATTTTACTACTTTTAATTTAATTTAATTTTTTTATACATTTTACCTTACCTTACTTTAGTTTACTTTTTATTTTACTTTACTTTATTTTTTATTTTACTTGATTTTAAATTTTATTTTATTTTATTTCACCTTACTTTACCTTACCTTACTTTTTATTTTATTTTACTTAATTTTTATTGTATTTTATTAACAGTATTGACAAATTATTTCTTCCTGTTATTGCTGCATGGTGACTACAGTTAATATTTACCACATTTTTATTGTAGTAACAATAACTGTCATTGTAATTTTATTCTGTTCTGTTCTGTTTATAACAAAAATGGCTTGAATTTCCTAATTTAACTAAAATAAATTTTGACCAAACGATCAAGCTTGATCTTAAGGTGGATGGATGGATAAACTTGTGAATGGCATATTTCAGGGATGAGGGCATGTCAGACACTCTGAGCCAGAAAGCAGACAGTGAGCTCAGCACCACACCTTCAGATGAAGTGAGCTCCAGGCGATCGCTGACCTCCCCTACTGAACCAAGAATCCCTGAGACCTTCATCAGCCGGTGAGCGCACACACACACACACACACACACACACACACACACACACACACACACTCTGTCTCCCAGTCACTTTTCACTTTATTACTTCCTCTTCCCTCTCTTCAGACACCGGAAGCGGACGGAAGCCCTCCTGCGCCGCGTCCCTGGTCGCCTAAGCGACGGTCACTGCCATGGCAATGGGCTGGAACGCAGCTCGCCCCCTGTAACGGTGACCGTAACGGGGCATTTCAGCCCGCGGGAGCTGTTACGCGGGAACAGCTGCGCCCTGGACAGTCCTGAGCACCACAGACGCACAGGACACAACGCCAACTCCAACGGCAACGTCACTGCCAGCATCAGCAGACACGAGTCTCTGCGCAGGGAGAGAGAACGAGAGAGTCCTCCGATACGCCAGTCACCCTCCGCGCTGCATTGTGGGATACCTATTCAACGCTCCCAGACGCTGAACCCGCACACGATGGCACAGGTTTGTTTATGAACAGTCATGAAAATGGGTGACTCTCACAAAAACATGCCATTATCAAAATTAGAAGGGAAAAAAGTATGTTATTTTTGTGCACATTCAAATTGATACCTCTCTGTAGAATTTTTTGGATAAATTAAGATTTATTGCATTGACATTATTTTTGACAATTTCCACTTAAATTCTTGAATTTAATTATTAAATCATAACTAAATTTGTGGTCATTTTGGAAAAAGATTTTATTTTGAAATATTTGATTAATAAAATGAATAATCAGTGACCATAATAAATAATGATAAATTATATTAGATATATATTAGATATAAAATATAGATATTATATTCAGATATTATTATATACATTGTATATATATATATCATTTGTTCAAATTAATGAACAGTAATATAAATTGATACATTATTAGATATTATAATATCTGTATATAAATGTTTAGATTTCATTATTTATGTATCAAATGTAGTCAATTTATATTCAATAAAAAATTTATATTTATATTTTATATAAATTAGATTAGATTTCAATAATTGTGTATTAAATGTATAGTCAATTTATTTTATTCAAAAATACATATAATATATATAATTTGTTAAAAGTCGATTAATAAAATTAATTGGCAAATTAATTAACAGTGATATAAATCGATATATTATTAGATATTATAATATCTACATATAAATTGTTTAGATTTCATTATTTGTATGATGTATAATCAATTTATATTAAATAATAAAATTAATAATCAGTGAAGTGACAATATAATAATGTTAAAAAATATTTTTTATATATTATAATATATTTATACATTAGATATTAATTTCTATAGTATTTATTGGGGGGAAAAAAGAGCGATCCTAAAAAATAGGATTTATTTTTTTTATGCAAAATGCAATTTCTTACTTGTTTCCCTTGGATTTAAGTGATGACCCGGATATGTCCATGACACGTTTCATGAGATTCACCCAAATCCACATTGACCCAGCGTGTCGTTATAGTAATACCCGTACAGTTAACGCTCTCTCTCTCCAGGACATAGAGGAAACTATGAGCCTGGCCTTGAACGAGCTGCGTGAGCTGGAAAGGCAGAACGGGAAGACCGCGGCTCCTGACCTGGTGCTGGACACCCTGGAGCAGGTGAAGAGCAGCCCGTCCTGCCCGTCCGGCTCCACCCCCTCCAGCTTATCCAGCCCGTCAGATTCCCCGAGCCCCCTCAGCCCCATCAGCCCCCTTCCGCCTCTCCCTCCACTGCCCGGCCCCTCGTCCCGCCGCTCCAACGACCCCGTGGCCTCCTTCAAGCCCATCGCCTCGCCCCGCATGGGAGTGACGCTGCGCCCACCCGCCCTACGCCCCAAACCGCCCATTCTCCCCAAAGCCAACCCTCCGCCTTCCCAGCAGCCCCAGAATGCGCCTCCGGGCCTCGGCGGCGACAAATCGGGAACTATGTGAGTCAATGGGTCCGACCGAAGGAAACAGGGTTTAAGACTTGACGATTGCTTGAAGAACGTAAACAGGGTTAATCTCTTAATAATGACATGATTGTACGGCCGATAGCTAGGTTACACGCAGAACGGTCTGATAGCATTAGTCTATGATATTATATCCATAAATGTGTTGTCAGGGTGGTGTGTGTGTGTGTGTGTGTATTCTCAAAGTGAATAGGACTTTATCGTGTCTGTGTGTAGATACATTTATGAGGAACCCATTCAGAGACAGCGGAGAGAGACTGGCTGTACAGGAAGTACCGTTGTTGTTTTATTGGGAAATGTCGTTCCATTGAGTTGGTGCAATGCATTTTGAGTGCGCTTTGATTTGTTAGGCCTTACGTCACAAGAGGGATGTGTTCGCTCCGTCGAGAACGCCATTTTTATAAGTTGCTGCTGCTTCCATTGATGCTTCGATTCGAGATACAGGACTATCGGTGCCTCTTGGGAAAATGGTTATTTCACTTTGTTGGAAGTTGATGGGGAATGTAATTTAGGTTTTTTGTTCTGTTTTTCGAGCCACGCACCTAGCCTTTCCCGCAAGGAACGAGGCGACCGAAGAACACAGAATGTATTCCATGAATGTTCCACTTTTGTTTCTTTTTTTCACTCGGAAAAATACCACACTAAGCCTTGATCACCAGATAAACCTCCCCCTTTACCGTGGAAACCAAACCCTGAAGCCTGATTGGACGACGTGGGAGGGACGGAACTGGTAACATTCCGAGGGCAAACGTGAACTAAGCTTTAATGAAATATCCTGCTGAACATGCAAAAGAGATTTGATTGTATCCGGGGAGGATTTGCGGCGACTTCTTTCGCCAGGTCTTGCCCTCCCTCAGTTCGTCCGAGTACAATTTCCACTGCTGCTCCTCTGACGGACCATAATGGTGTTCGATCCTCGATTTTCAACGTCCCCTGTGCTTCCAGTGTACGTGTGTTTGTACGATATCGTCAACGGCAGACTCTTTGGAGCACACTAACCATACATGGCTCTCCTGTGTGTGTGTATGTGGGGGGTTTTGCATGATGAATCGCGGTTAGAGTAGTGCAGAGTACACTATTGATGGATAATTCATGCTTGTACATGGCAACTTAAGTGTTTGAGTGTGTGTGTGTGTATGTGTGTGTGTGTGAGTGAAAGAGAGTTAGAAAGAGTGCACTGCACTTGTAGACAAGATATGTATGTGTGTGAGTGTGAGTGTGTGAACGAGGGTGTTTAGTCTGGTGTGTAAATATGCATGAAGGTGAGGTGAGTTGTTTTACGATATGAATGGCCTTGGTTCACTTTTTATACACTAACAATGATTGTTTTTCCACTTTTTTTGACTGCTGCTCTTACGTTTTTCTACCAGTTCTAATTTTTTACCTACGAGGATTTATTTCTTACTGGTGCTCTTTCATACGACCACGTCCACTTGTCGCCGTATTCCAACGCCCACCTTTTATCCTTTTACAAGCGATGTGCATATCTGAGGCCATCGCCCCACCCTCCCACACACACACAAGCACACACACACACACACACACACTGTGTTCACATGAAAGTGCCTTTCAGGATGCATGTTGAATGCAGGAGCCTGGTCTGCCAAGGGTGTGTGCTCCCGTCGCTCTCTGAAGAGTCGTTCCCCAAGTTAAATAATAACAATAATAACGTTAGAGCTCTTTCCAGATATTTAATAACCTAAATGAATAATAAATATGTACATTTAATCCATTGTGATGTCGCACTTTCATGTATAGGACTGTATTGGCATGTAGCATTAAATCATGTTCCAGTGCATTTTAAAATGTGTCGAAACTGAATGTCTTTGAAATAAAGGAAAGTTGATATGTCGCAAAAAAATGGCGTCTTGTACTTTTGTTTTTTTGTTTTCAGTTTGCAGTGCTGGAATGATATACTAAAATGTAATGGTGAGTAAAGCAGCTGTGCGTGTGATGGTCTACAATATTTAAAGGGATAATGCACACAAAAATATCATTCTTATACCAAATGAATTGTGAATTTTGGTTAAACTTTATTTTGATTGTCCACTTTAGACATTCTAACTATAACTTTGCAACTACATGTCAAATAACTCTCATTAATTTGGAACTACATGTCAACTCATTCTTATTAAAGTATTAGTAGGCAGTTAGGGTTAATAGAATAAGTTGACTTGTACTTGCAAAGTTACCTATAATCCTTGTTGGGAGTTATGTAATCAGATTACTTTTTTCAAGTAACTAGCAGAGGTGTCAAGTAACGAAGTACAAATACTTCGTTACCTTACTTAAGTAGAAATTTGGGATATCTATACTTTACTGGAGTAATTATTTTTCAGACGACTTTTTACTTCTACTCCTTACATTTTCACGCAAATTATCTGTACTTTCTACTCCTTACATTTTAAAAATAGCCTCGTTACTCCTATTTAATTTCGGCTTGTCGTCGTTAAAAAATGTTTTGGCCAATTACACAAACGGTTTAGATCTGAGTCCCGCCTCCTGAATGCACATCGCTAAACTGATTGGCGTTGTGTTTTCTTTCTAACTTGTGAGAGGCTGTAGTCACATTTGGTTGTGCAAAGCGCCAAAACTCCACCGAAGGAAACCTAGATGCGGTAAGCGAGGGAGAAATCGGGGCAAATCGCGTCAAATATTGATTTAGACTAGAGAGAGAGAGCATTAATTGCATTTTTTTTCTTACATTACTTTTACTTTTATACTTTAAGTAGTTTTGAAACAAGTACTTTTATACTTTTACTTGAGTAAAAAGCTTGAGCTGATACTTTTTAAACCCTAGTATCTATACTTCTACCTGAGTAATGAATGTGAATACTTTTCACACCTCTGGTAACTAGTTAAGTAATGCATTACTTTTACATTTACAACAAAATATCTGAGTTACCTTTTCAAATAAGTAATGCAAGTTACCTTGTTTTCCCATTTATTAACTGACAGGAGTAAGTGCAGAAGTGTTGTGTGTAGTTCTAGACTAAATGTGAGCATGCATTTACTCATCTCACTTGCACAAAAACAGATTCAGTATTTCTCTAAATAAATAAAAACAGTGAAAAGCAAATACAGGTTATTTTCATTTTTGGTGTGAAAGGGCCTTTACATTTGCCAAAATCTTTTTTTTTTGCTGTTGTTGTTATTAAAAAACAAATAAGCAAGGCCAGCGCAGATAACGCAAAAGTAACGCAATGCATTACTTTCCATAAAAAGTAACTAAGTATCGCAATTAGTTACTTTTTTTAGCGAGTAATGCAATATTGTAATGCATTACTTTAAAAAGTAACTTTCCCCAACACTGCCTGTAATCAGTAAAATGCCTATTGGATAGCATCAAAATAAAGTGTTAGCAGATATTAAGCAGACAGTCTACTACTCTAATCAATGATTGGTTGACATGTAGTTACAAAGTTACTTCTAGTTAGTAGAACATCTAAAGTGGAATTTCGAAATGCTTTTTTTAAATGTAAAAGATTTTTGAGTGTACTATACTTTTAATGTCCCTCAGTTTTCCTTGGAATGTTAGAATCCATCTGCAAGAATCCATGTGCACTAATAATAACCTATGCTTTTATTTCAGTCTTGCTGTTAAAAATGTAGGAAGATTCGAGGATCCTTTTATGGCTCACGCAGAAGTGCACAAGCGGTGGACCCAGTCTCTGCCTTTTAGCAAGGAATCATTTCCCATCATGCACCTTGACTTGGCTGATGCTGAAGTGGAGGTAAAATGATAATATAACGGGATCCAAAAGTCTGAGATCACTAGTGAAAATGTTTTGTTTTACATTATTATAATTTAACACTACTACTATTTAATGTGAATATCATTATGTTTAAGTATTTGGTTTATCTCTCGTTTGCTTTAGCTGCACGAACTCCACAATTTTGTGTAAAACCTGATGTTCTTATCTGAGCATCTTGAGCTTCAGTGGAACAATCTGCCTACAGTCACATGATTAAGGTCACACATTTACTTATTTAAATGAATATGAAATATTTCAGCAACAAAACACTAATCAAATAACATTTCTTAGTTAATTTTCAATTTGATTTTGAGTCCAGATTTTCTGGTCCAGTCTCAGACTTTTGGACACCACTGTGGTTTCCGATTTGTGGATGGGATCTGTTTTCTCCATCTTGTGTTATGGGTATACGGCTATCAATCTTTAATGTTTTGATTTATATTAATCTTCATTTTTCAAATGCAAGGTGGTTCATCCTTTCTGTTGTCCTTGAGCACAGACGTCAACTCTCATATGTATAGCTGTGAGCTATGTGTTTCATTGGGTTTGCAGTGAACCATAACAGGAAAATAATGAATTTTCCAGTAGGACGATGACCTATTAAAAAGCAACCAGTAATGGTTATAAAAAATAAAAATAAAAAGGGCAAAAGTGTCAGTCAAGATTCACAACTAAATTTAAGACAGTACAGTTAGTATGATACACAATTCTAAACTTTATTGCAGAAGTGAAAATGTACAGGAGGAGAAAAGAGTCAAAACATTAAAACCAAAGGCTTAGCTATTAAAATATGTTACACATAGCAAATTAACATTAAAAGGGAAATCAAAATTCTTTGTAATAGGTCCCTTTTCATATTCAGTAAAGCAAGTCCAATTGCTAAGCCGGAACACTCATTTGCGAGCACATAAAAAAAAAAAGACAAATGTTCACAGCTGTGATATTCGTCTTTGGTCTGAAAGTGTTTGAATCATGACGCGTTTGGACCTCTTTAATAATTGTTCAAAAGGAAACGGATAAAACGGTTTCAGCAGCAGAGTGAATAAAAGAGCACCGGCAACTGATATTGACCTGAAACACCCTTTTAAAATAAACTATGTTTGGGTTGAAAATAGTACATGATGAGGTTCATCCCTTGGAGCCTGGTTTGAGTGTAGTGAAGGGTTTGGAGTTCCTCAGCGATCCCGTCAGCTCCTGCAGGAACGCCACGATGTGCGAGTCCCTCTCTGACTTCCTCCCGTCGAAGATCACCACCACGGTGAAGTGCGGCTCGGGTCGCGTGAGGAAGTAAGTGCTCTGGACTTTATCGTCGTAAAAGTGGACCACCTTATCCAGAGCGTTGAGCTCCGTGGCGCGGTCGCTCATGATCATGATGACGTTGGGCCAGTGTGTGACCGGCCTTTCTCCGCCGGGAAGCGACACGACGGCCGGAAACTGGTCCACGCCTTTCGGGGCTTCACGGTACGAGTGCGGATGGTGGTATCCGTGCCCCTGGAAGCTCTCGGAGCCACGGTTGTCGAAGACCAAGGAGACGTTCGAAGCGTCGTGCTTGCGAATAAAGCCAGAGATCTTGCCGAAGTAATCGAGGGAGGTGCGAGCCGTCAGGGTTTTCATTTCGGACTGTGACGTCTGCCGGCTAAGAGCCTCATGGAAGTAGAAACTAAACTTGGCTAGGAGTGTCGCTTGAAGGCGCTGCAGCCACAGATAGAGGTGCGGCGGCTGCACGGCCTTCTGGGATTGGCCTCCGAAGAGGTGTTTCCTGGTCTCTCGTTGGCGTTCGAACACCTGCCCCCATGCCTGCAGTTTGGAATGGGCGCCGTGCAGGTTCAGCAGAGACGGAAGGAAATGCCACTCGGAGATCTGCGCCTGGCATCGCAGGAGCTGAGTCAACACGTCCACCTCCACCTGGAAGCTGTTCTCCAGACGGCTCAGGATTGGATGGTGGAATCTGAAAGAAATTAAATGGCCGTCAGGGATTACAGATAAAACCTCCCGTGAATTATAAGGCTGTGCTTTGAAGTAAAATCAATACCACTGGAAACATGTTGGTAACTGGTCAGTTGACGGCACCCACTGACTTGATCAATGGCTACCGTCAACAGGTTACCAACATTCTTTAAAATATCTTGTGTTCAACAGAAGAAAGAAACTCAGACAGGTTTGAAACAACTTGAGAGTAAGTAATGACAAAATGTTAATTTTTGGGTGAATAATCGTGCAAATTGCAAAGGCTAACTAATTCGTTGCCAGTTTCAGAGAGAAGCGTGGCACTGTGTTCATTTATACACCGTAATAATAATTTGTGAATACAAGTGTTTTACAAGAAAAAAATGGGTTCATGCCATGTCGTAATAACCATAATTACGAGATGACAACCCGTGACATTCTACCCGTGAGCTGTTCACATCCTCAGACACGGAATTATGCATTTCTATAGGCTTTATGTAGCCCCGCCCCTTTTCAGCGCTTTGCTCATGGTCTTCGCTCATGGTCGGTCTTTCCGGTTTGTATTTCCACAGTATGGAGGTAAGATCTAACGGATTTATGAATGAACAAATCGTTTTAAACTCTTCCTGGTCTACTGACGTTTGATATGACATCCGCTTCAAACATTACAATGCACATGATAACTTTCCTTGACTCTACAGTAAATAAATCCACTTCACCTGCCAGTTACTCTTCAACAGCGATGCCATACAGGTGAAACTTCAGTAATTCAACTTAAAAGGTGAAACTAATATATTATATAGACTCATTACATGCAAAGTGAGATATTTCAAGCCTTTATTTGTTATAATTTTGATGATTATGGCTTACAGCTTATGAAAACCCCAAATTCAAAATCTCAGAAATTTTGAAAATGTTCATAAGCTGTAAGCCATAATCATCAAAATGATAACAAATAAAGGCTTGAAATATCTCACTTTGCATGTAATTTTCAATATAATATATTAGTTTCACCTTTTAAGTTGAATTACTGAAATAAATGAACTTTTGCACAATATTCGAAGTAGAAATATACAGATCTACCGCAAAAACAGAAGTTTAAACACAAAGTTCTAAAGATGGCTGTGCGCTTGTTTCTCTGGCACATTAGGTCTATATAGCAATACTTATCAACTGCAAAATGAATCTGCAGTGGTCACGTGCAAGTCAGAGCTTACAAGTAAGTTCTACAAGTCGGATCGCACCTTATTTCAGTCTTTCTCCTTAAAAATGTTGTTTAATTCAATGTTACTTGTTACTTTGTGAAAATCGTTTCAAAGTAAACTGCACCAATTTTTTTCAGTGCACTTTGAAACAATCATAAGCAGTGCCCCGCTTCACTCTGAAACTGGCAGCGCATATATTTGCTGGCAAAAAGAAATGAAGAAATTAAAAAATATATTTAAATTTTAGTGTGCTATAAAAATTTACTCAAAATGCTATTTTTTATTTATTAAATACTTTTTTACAGTACAGTTGTTTTATTGTAATTTATTTCTTATTTTTAATATTTTAATTAATAATAAATAACAACAAAAATAATTTTATAGACATTGAATGTAGTGGTCGACCGATATTGGTTTTTTGATGGCCGATGCCGATATCTTAGAGAGCAGGGTGGCCGATGGCCGATATAAAGCCGATATTTTTATCTATATTTATTTTAATCAATATTTAATAAATTAGAAACAATTAGAAAACAAATCTTTAAAATAAACATGCTTTTAGACTTTAGATGGCAACTTCTTGAATCTGCAATCCTATTACAGTATTTTTCACAAAGTAATTGTTTACAAATATATGAATAAAAATAAAGTAAACACTGTAACAGGGCACTCAGTAATCTGGTAATTTCGTGCTGGTAATCATATTTTTTCAAATAAAGACAACAAGGTAACGCTAATATTACAAACAGCACAGTGAAAATGATATGAATATGACACAGTTGGCAACTGGATATATCACAGATATGAATATGACACAGTTGGCAACTGGTTATATATCAGCATATTTTAAAATGAAGGATTTAAAGTTTTTCGCTCGCGTCTCCTGTGAAGCTGATCTTCTGTTCACATTCACTCACTTCGCACGGACCGACCGTCACTCGCAGACAGTAATGCACACTTCACAAGATATCACAGCTGGATTCGATTGAATCTGCAAGGTTTGTGAAATTAAATGTTTATTAGATATTCAGAGATTTGTTTAAATGACGAAGATGCGCGTTTGCTGAATGTTGACGCTAAATGAGAAAGTATTTTAGCCTGATTGTTTGCCTTAAATGTTACAAATAATATAAAAGCAAACGCTTTACTTTACTTACTTAGCAATACCATTTACTTTCTTTGTTTACCAGTTCTGTCTAACAAAGTATTAGATATGACTGACAGAGATCGTAAATTAATGAAGACGGAGAATGTGAGTGAGCGCTGTGTGATCTGAGGAGCTGCCGTTGCCGTTCTCTTCTGGCGCTGGTGTTCTCAGCGCCGCCCGTCAAAATAAAAGTCCCGCTTCCAACACATCGGCCAATCAGAAAAACGTATCGGCCGATGCCGATATTTCAAAAATGCCAAATATCGGCCGATATATCGGCCTTGGCGATATATCTGTCGACCACTAATTGAATGGGTCAAAAACTGCGAATGTGGCTTATGAAAACACTTGTGGACGCCCACATTTTTCAAGTATTTCCCAAATTGGTCAACCATAAAAGGATGGTTTGCACTAAAAAAACAATAATTTTTTACAATAATTTAAAATTCAAATGCACTCTTCCACAAAATCAACTCATTCAAGAATGATTATTTCAGAAATAGCGAATTAAGTAATCTTGAGAATTCTGTATTTTTTCATACCGCAAAATATATCAGAAACACTGAATATCGCATTGTCAGATTTTCCAATATTGTACAGCTCTATGTGTAATGGAACTCGATGATGTAAACATGAGACGATGCAAGATGGTGGACGATTGTCAGCATCTCTGTAATCCTGCAATCTGTGTGTCCTGTTTGAGCTATCGACGCTGTGCCAGCTTGTTCTCTTTGCTCATTAGCTCTGGAGAAAGTCATGAATACTGCAGGGTGGCATAGAGCTCATTACATCTCCTGCATTCAGCAGCAGCGTGAAATTCTTCACCCCTGACTGATCATTAATTACATGTCTTAGCAGGCAGCCAGAAAGAGAGCATGAGGAAATGACAGAGGGAGAGAAAGAAAATTAAAAATAAAGCTCACAGAAGAATACTTTCTATTTCAGTTTAATCCAGAGACGAGCCATTTGTAAACCCTGGTGCAAGGAAAAAAACCCTAACCGGCCCAACACGGCAACCAATGGTGCGAGTTTGGGGCGGGTCTATCCGATCGGTTTGGCCACTCAATGGAAGATCGGGAGTGTTTGAGGAAACCTGTTTGAAAATGATCACTTTTGCAAACATGAATTCGCATTTAATGCTTTTTCTTTGAAGGCCAGCAGTTGAAAGCGGATTTGTCAAGGTCAGCCTCGGCGACCCTCTTAAGCGTCACGCTGCAGGCAAGAGCTGAATCTCCGCCGAGCCGTCGGCTGACTGATTAATTGATCAGATAACATTTGGGAGATCTTGTCTCTTCTACTCCAGCGATGACTCAATGCTTGGCATCCTTCTCGTGAAGTGCAGAGTTCACCTTGAGCAGTCAGTGGGAGCGCGCTCGGCATCAGATGTCATTAACCAGGAGCTGGGCTCACGGACTGCTTTATCAAACATCATTTCTGATAAAACAATATGGGCATTTAAAGGTGCGTTTAAGTAGTTTTTCCACTTTAAAAGAAATCATGGGTGAAAAAATGATATATATAGAGATCTATGGTTTTTTATACTGTAGAAAGTCAAACCCTAAACACTAAACCGAACCATTACAGAAAACTTTCTGCATTTTTGAATTTAAAAAATAAAATAAACATTTAGTATGTTTTTTAAGCCGTTGGGGTTTACGAGGACACAGGAACATAAACCATATATACAAGAACATTGTGTGTGTGTGTTCTTGCATATATGGTTTATGAGGACACACATTCTTTGGATGTCATCATATTCCAAAACTTACATTTACATTTACATTTATTCATTTAGCTGACGCTTTTATCCAAAGCGACTTACAATTGCTATATATGTCAGAGGTCGCACGCCTCTGGAGCAACTAGGGGTTAAGTGTCTTGCTCAGGGACACATTGGTGTCTCACAGTGGATTCGAACCCGGGTCTCTCACACCAAAGGCATGTGTCTTATCCATTGCGCCACACCACCTCCTTAACACCTCCTTAATAACTTAATTATATATTAATTCTGAATATTTTTATTCATTTATTTGGTAGATGCTTTTATCAAAAATATTTTAAATGCACCATTACATCTAGCACATTTTTGGCATTGTTTTAATGATTTCATCCGTTTTCTTTGAAAGTTTATTTTAAATTACCTTAATTTATTTTACTCTGAGGTGGAAATGGGCTTTAATAGTTTTTTTTTTCTATTACACATGTATAGACCAGAGAAACAAGCGCACAGCCATCTTTAGAATATTGTGTTTGATCTTCTGTTTGTGCGGTAGATCTGTCTATTTCTATGGCATCGCTGTCGAAGAGTAATTAGCTGGTGAAGTGAATTCAATTTGTTTGTTGTAGAGTTGACAAAACTTATCATGAGCATTGCAATGTTTGAAACGGATGTCGTATCAAACATCAGTAGACTAGACAGGGAAGAGTTTTTCATAAATCCGTAAGATCTGACCTTCATGTGTGGAAACACGAACAGGAAGACAGAACACAACGAGCGCAGAGCTGAAAAGGGGCGGGGCTACATAGGATCTATGTAGTGTAAAACCATTTTGTTTTGCTAATAAATAAATAAAAGGTGAATGTGAGCAAGGGAAGCCAAGACTCCCCCTGGGGGTATAGATAACACACTACAACACAGAGTCCCATGCGCGCGCGCACACACACAACGATCCTCAATCTAAAAGTAAATGTTTCTCAAATCATTTCAGTAATATATGAAATAAACATTGATTTAATAATAGTTTCTCAGAATAATGAAACTAAAAGACGAAGAATCTACAACACCATACACTACTCTCCGTTTCTCACCTGGAACTGTACTTCTGCAAAATGGTCTCCAGCGTGCTCACGAGCTCCTCAGAGTTCACAGTCTTCTGGCTACCCAGAGAGTGCATCTTCTCGTAGAAGTCTGCGATCTCCACCCTGGCCTGCGTGAAGTGACACAGCTGCTCGGACAGATGAGACAGGAGGTCCTCCAGGTTGGGAGACGAGCCTCCGGATGTGTGGCGGCCCATGGAGACCACCTTCTTCAGCTCGTTCTGCAGAGACGTATAGATGGTTCTGATGGAATCCTTACGGCTGAAGAATGACTGACCACCTGCGTGACACACATACATTAAAATGATGGCGTTTAAACAATATGCTGGAGAGTTTCGAGCAGATAACAGACCAAACAGATGGTGATGTATTATGTATGGCCACATGGCGCCATCTGCTGTATTTAAATGATACACCATGGGTTACATTTTGTTTTATGGCATGTCCAAAAAAATATTAGAGTAGCCTGATACATGCACAGTCCAGTTTTAATTTTATTTTTATTTTTTAAACATGTTACCAGGGTAATACCACATGTTTGGCATATTCAAAACCATGACATTACCATGGTTACATGTGCTAGGATAATACTATGTCTAAAAAGAGTTTTACTATGGCATGTCAAAAAGCACGGTGTTATACTGGAACAGGCCCGAAAACATGACCTTACATTGATGTTACTGAATGATTAGCATAATAAACGTGTGTAGTGTTAAAATCTGATAAATGGAAGCAGATTTCACCACAAAAATGATTTGGTAAATCAAAATTATGACATAAAATTATAATTATCTATCATGAAAAAGTAAAAAAAAAAAAAAAATCAGAATTATAACTTTTTGTTATAATTACGACTGTCATAATTTTGACACTTTGTCAATTGACTTGTCATAATTTTGACTTATGTCATAATTGACATTTTATCTCATATCTTCAAATTGTTTCAATTTCGATTATTTCATAATGTAGACTTTTTATAATAATAATTATTAGGTGATTAGGACTTTTTATCTCATAATTTGGATATTTCGATTTAATCTCGTTGAATTTTTTTAATGTCAATTTTGATTACCTAAATTATTACTTTTTTATCTAATAATTTCATTTGTTATGTCACTTTTTATCTCATAATTTTGACTTTTTATCATAACTTTTGTCGCATTATTTAAACTTTTTATAATAATAATTAGGCAACTAGGTCTTATTAATCTCAATTCTGACTTGGTGTCTGTCTTATTTAAACTTTGTCAATTAAAATTTTATCTAAATTATTAATTTTCTTATCTTGTAATTCCAGTTGTCATATAATGTTACTTCGTATTTCATACTTCTCATAATTTTGACTTTTTACCATAACTTTTGTCTCGTAATTTTGACTTTTATAGTAATAACTAGGTAATAATACTAATTAGGACTGTCATAATTTTGACTGTTTCAATTTCGATTATTTCATAATGTAGACTTTTTATGATAATTAGGACTTTTTAAAATACCAAAGCATGTTTTTGTTTTTTCAACTTTTTAATGTCAAGTTTGAATATCTAAATGACTTTTTCATCTAATAATTTCATTTATTATAATATTACTTTTTATCTCATAATTTTGACTTATCATAACTTCTGTCTCATAAATTAGACACTTTATGTCATAATTACAATACCAAAGCATGTTTTTTTTTATTTATTTTTTACTTTTTAATTTCAATTTTGAATATCTAAATTATTACTTTTTTATCTAATAATTTCATTTGTTATAATGACACTTTTTATCTCATAATTTAGACTTTTTATCATAACATTTGTCTCATAATTTAGACACTTTACGTCATGATAAAAATACCAAAACATGTTTTGTTTTTACTTCTCATGTGGTGGAAATGGGCTTCCAAGAGGCCCTCCCCCACCCCCGGGTAACACCAGAGTATTTTGCATGTAAGGAGTAAGGATACAGTATCAGAAGTGCTTCTCTCATACCTAGTTTCTGGCCGAGGAAGGTCATGTTGTGGTAGGCTTTCTCTGCGGCTGCCAGGTGTGCGAGAGCGGCCAGAAGAGACCCCCAGATGGCTCCTGCACTCTTACTGGCGTCCTTCTCCTTCTCCACATAATCCTTCGCCCTGTCAAACCAGAACATCCCGAGCTGTGTGAAGAAGCTCTCGAGCACGGCTCTCTCTTTAGGAACCGGCCGCAGTTCCTCATCGCGCTGCGTGTCACACATGATGACAGGCACAAATCAGCGCACTTGCGCTCGCAGCTGCTGCACATTCACGCGACAGCGTTATTTAATGAGCGCTAAAACTGTTCGACGCGCGCGTTATGTTGTGTCCGACAGTCGCGGTCGCTAGAAAAGACCATAACAAACCACACCAACGAGTTTGAATGGCTCGGATCGTTTTCTGCAGGTAAAATGCACATTCTTAGTGCTAAACGCCACCATGACACTTTTCAACGACAACACTACGGCAAGCCAAAGGAGACAAATACGTCCGTATATGAAACGCGAATCATACAAAAGCAAAATGCAGAAAAATCAGCTATTTAAAATGCCATTTTATTTAAATATAATATATTTGAACATATTTTTATATCTCTATATCCGTCCATTAAACCTTATTATATTGCAAAGACGATTCAGACCATTTAAACGTATATTTATAAACGTGTATGAATATATATCTAATGAAAATTTGTAGAGTTTGTGGAGTAAAAACGAACATTTAAAATGAGAGAGATTGTGCTACTATTCACAAATAACTATATTGTGAATAGTGGCACAATCTCTATATATACATTTTGAATAGTGGCGCAATCTCGTCCATTTTAAATGTTCGTTTTTACTCCACAAACTCAACAAATTTTCATTTGACATATATTTTATATATTCAGATATTTCACAGTCATGGTTTAGGTATGAGTGAGGTCCCTTTCATTTTTCGTGTGATCAGCGGTTGTCATGCCAGCCTCTGCCGTAAACGTTTTGCTTCGGCTTTGTTCTTTGCGACGATGACAGTCGCTTGACGGCAGACTGGGGCAGGGCTGCCTGTATGATCCGAGACGTCTGATCGTCCGCGCATCTGTCCGATAGTTCAAAGTTTATTCAAATTAATCAATCGAATCGGGCCTAATGGATCCCAATCGAATCATACAGGCTCTGAAGGGCACCATAGACCCGAATCTCAGGCTAGCGGCTGAGAATGAACTCAACCAGGTCAGTGAACCATCTGGAGAAGTTTCTTTGGGAAGCAGAAGCACCAAAAGACCAGAGATGCCTTTAGTGAATATGCGGGTGTAGGGCCTGATTTGAATGCATACGACAGGATAATGCTTAATCTGTCTGATTGAGTCACTATTTATTCTTTGCTGATATTTAGATGATTGATTTTGTATGTATTGGTTTGCAAACTACTTGCAATGCATCGATGGCATCAGTGTGCAACAATAGATAGAGATGCGGTCCTCTTCTGACAACCAGTCCTTATGGACTAAATTATAGTGGTATTTGTGTCCTGTGCCTTTAAAAAAAAAAAAAGATCTGATCTGTTTTTATGCAAAAGAGTAGGAGTCCCATAATACCCCTATGAATGATGTGGAATGTGCACTACAGAATTTATAAGCCTGATGTTGTAATGCGATATGACATTTTTTATTGTGTCCTGATTCTGCTGCATGCAGATCACCATTGCTACAGACCACTGATGCAATACTGTGCAATTCACACTCTGAAAGCGCTCTACATAAAGTCAGTTCTCTTCCAGATTAACTTGTATGTGTGTTTGAGAGAGCTGATTTAAAAAAAAAAAAAGATTCAGTCCAAATAGTTATATTCATTTCATCACATTTGCTACCCGGTTCTTCGTTATAGAGAGTATATAGCCTTTTTAAAGTCGCCATGAAATCAAAATGAACAATTCTTAATTTGATAAGTTTCTTAAAGTTAAATCATTTATCCGTGCTGATAATTTTTAAATTCATGTGTGCTCGTAATCTGTAAACAAAAAAACCTTTCCTTACCTCTTGCAACCATATCTCTTCTCTTCTCTGATGACGTGTTTACTGGCGTGAGGGCGGGACAACCTGTCACTCACATTGGATCGACCAATAGCAAACCACAACCATCCAAACAACAGCATTGGCCCAAGAATAGAGCCTTGAGGTCCTCCACAAGAAAGGGATGCCGACAGGGACACACAAAGTCTCCAAGGCGGACAGAAAACTTTCGGTCAGATAGATAGGACCTAAACCACTCCAAAGCAATGCCTTTGATTCCAACACAGAGGTCCAACAGAGAGATCGGGATGTTGTGATCAGTGGTGTCAAATGCAACTCTGAGGGCTAAAAGCATATAATAAGAGTAAGACTAATAAGAGATCATTAAAAACTTGTGCAAAAAGTGCTGTTTCTGCACAAGGAAGGGCTTTAAAACAGGTTAAAGTTAACAGGTTCATGATCTTCGCTCTGTGAGCTATTTCAGTGGTTCTGACTTGAATGATTAGATACTGGTAGCATGAAACCATCAATCTTGCATGATAATTTGATGCTAAATTGGGTCGTGACTCTCTGTTTTCAGTTGAGAACCACTGAGAGCACCAACACACGAATAAAGATAAATCAGTCAGGATTGCAGATTGATTTTGTCAACCTCATGATTTTATATATAATATATTGGTTTGTTTTCAGTCCTACAAGATCATCAACTTCGCCCCAACTCTGCTGCAGATCATTGTGTCGGAGCAGGTGGAGTTTCCCGTGCGACAGGCCGGTAAGAGCTTCTCTTTTCCCATAGTGCTGTGATGCTTTTTGAACCAGAAGAAAATACTGATCAATCAAGCTGAGTGAGTCTGATTCAGTCAGATCGTACCCAACTGGATGAGTCTGGGATGAGATTTTTCCCTTTAGATTTTGTGCATTCTGATTGGATGAAATAGCCATTGACATCATATTCTTCGTCTAGCTGCCATCTACCTGAAGAACATGGTGAGCCAGTACTGGCAGGACCGAGAGCCCACGCTGGGGGAAGTGGTGTTTCCCTTCAACATCCATGAAAACGACCGTGGACAGATCCGAGAAAACATGGTGGAGGCCATTATTCGCTGTCCGGAGTCCATACGGTGAGTCCGTCGGGCGACTAAGACATTTGCTTAAGAATTACAGGCGTTATAACTTGAAACAGATTTTTTGTTGTTGTTGTTGTTGTTGGTTGACAGGGCTCAGCTGACAGTATGTTTGCGTGCCATAATAAAACACGATTTTCCTGGACGGTGGACGGGCGTAGTGGACAAGATTAACCTGTACCTGCAGTCCCAGAACAGTGGGAGCTGGTATGGGAGTTTGCTCGCTCTTTACCAACTCGTCAAAAACTACGAGTGAGTGAACCATACATTTTCTGTGACATGAAACAGAAGTGGTGAGAGTCTTTCCTTCCCATATTGTGATGTATATACGAGTGAAACGACAACAAGGAAAAATGTAGGACGTGAATTGATTGGATGTTTGGATGGTTGTGAAGTTAAAGATTAGGAGGGAATGTTCATTTATTATTTTAATTTGCACAGATAAATCATTTATAATAAATACCGCAATATTCCATAACAAAAAAATAATTGTCAATTTTGATTTCATGGTGAATTTAACGTTGCTTTCCTGGGATAGTCCATTTTCTCATCTCATAATTGTCACCATCCAATCAGATTCGGTTAAATCAGAGGTTTATGAAAGATTAGATGAACTATGTTTTGAAAGCTGATCATTACGGTTCTGTGGTGGGCAGGTTTAAGAAGGCCGAGGAACGGGACCCCCTGTTGGCTGCGATGCAGATCTTCCTGCCGCGGATCCAGCAGCTCATCACTCAACTTCTGTCTGACGCCACCTTCATCTCCGTTCTCATCCAGAAGCAAATCCTAAAGATTTTCCATGCACTCGTACAGGTGTGTGTGTGGACATTTGTTTAATTTGTTTACCTGATTAGTCCTAATGTGTCATTGCTGAGCCTGTTTGTGTGTGTGTGTGTGTCTGCAGTATTCCCTCCCCCTTCAGCTGATCAATAACACAGTCATCACCCACTGGATGGAGATCCTGCGGACAGTTGTGAATCGGGACGTCCCAGCAGTAAGTTTGTGAAACAGTTAAAAGTTAAGATATTATGGGCACAGATGTAATATTACAACTCTCTGCTGAATGATTCTCAGGAAACTCTGGAAGCTGATGAGGACGATCGACCCGAACTGATCTGGTGGAAATGCAAGAAATGGGCTCTGCACATCATCACGAGGATGTTTGAGAGGTGATTAAACAAGCCAGACCACAATGTGGTCATTTGTAATAGAAAGAACTATATTGATCCTCTAATAGGAAATTCACTTTACACAAAGGCGGAGTAAAAACAGAGCAGCACTAAATTATTAATTTTTTCTTAATAACATGGGATATTATATTATATTTTTTTGTATATTAATTGTAAATATTTTTGTATAATTATATTCATTTAATCATTTATCAAAATATCTTGAAATATTATATTTTGTTACATTTTATTATATTGTATTATATTATGTTATATTGTTTTTGTTTAATTAATTGCATACATTTTTTATCAAAATAATTTTGAATATTATACTTTATTATTTTATGTAAATAAAGTATTTATTTTGTATGATTTATTCAGTTAATTAGTTTTTTATCACAATAATTTGGAATATTATATTATGTATTTTTGTATATTAGTTGTTATTTTGTATAATTAATTACATATTTTTTTATCACAATAACTTGCAATATTATATTACATTATGTAAGTGAATTATGCATTTTTATATGATTAATTACATATATTTCTAGCACAATAACTTGAATTATATTATATTATGAATTGATTCATACTGATTTTTATATCTATTTCCAGATATGGGAGTCCAGGAAATGTCACAAAGGAATACGTTGAGTTCGCTGACTTTTTCTTGAAGACTTATGCTGTGGGGATCCAGCAGGTATGAACAGCTTTTGTAATGTTGACCCTGACACCTTGCACAATTGAGAACATATTGTTGTGGTACAGTGATGGTATTTTCATGGTACTTCAAATAACTTTGACGAAACCATAACTGTTGTTTGTGCATGCAGGTCATGTTAAAAGTGATGGACCAGCACAGACAGAGGCAGTACGTGAGTCCTCGTGTCCTCCAGCAGGCGCTGAGCTACATGACTCAGGGCGTCTCACACTCACTCACGTGGAGACAGATGAAGCCACACATGCAGGTGGGGAAAGAATGAGGAACTGCATCACAAGACTGATGATAACTTTCATAATATCTTAACATCTGTGTCTCTGCAGACTATAACTCAGGAGGTGGTGTTTCCTCTGATGTGCTATAAAGATGAAGACGAAAGACTATGGCAGGAAGATCCATATGAGTACATCCGCATGAAATTCAGTCAGTGTGCTTAGTTATCATTGTTTTTCTCTTTGGTGCTTTGTAAAGCTTGCTTAAAGGGTTAGTTCACCCAAAAATGAAAATTCTGTCAGTAATTACTCACCCTCATGTTGTTCCAACCCTGTAAGACTTTCGTTCATCTTTGGAATACAAATTAAGATTTTTTTTATTAAATCTGAGAGCTGGATCACTCCTCCATAGGCTTCTTAGACACTATAACTTGCTGGCCCAGAAAATGTATTAAAGACATCGTTAATATAGTCCAAGTGACTCCAGTGGCTCAATCTAAGTTTATAAAGCAACGAGAATACTTTTTGTGCGCAAAAACAAACACAAATAACGACTTTATTCCACTATTCATTTCATTCTCTCTCTGTGCCTCGAGTTAGTTTACGTAGTGTTTTTGCGCAGCGCGTTTTGTGTTGCACGTCACCACGTAGGCTCACTATTGGGCGATGCTGGTCATGTGTGTGATGCGTGGTGACGTGCAACACAGACGCGCTACGCAAAAACACTACGTCAAAAATATCTTAATTTGTGTTCGGAAGATGAACGAAGGTCTTACGGGGTCGGAACAACATTAAGGTGAGTAATTACTGACAGAATTTTCATTTTTGGGTGAACTTACCCTTTAATGTGTTTTTTTGGCCATTAATTTTCCTAAAGATCGCGTTATAATTGCACTATTATAATAATTGCATCAATTTTTAATTTATATCTATTTTTATTTTTAACTCGATTTTTAACCGCATCTAACATAAAAGTTTGTAAATAATATATGTGTGTGTAATATATATATATATATATATATATATATATACACACACATATATACACACATATATACTGTTTATATACACACACACATATATACACAAATATACTGTTTATATACAAACTTTTATGTTTGACAACACTAATAAAAAAGTAAAGTTTACTTTATTAAATTTATTTATTTATTTATTTTCCACTGTGTTTTACTTCTTGCATTTAACATGTTTAATCTAATTGACTACAATTACTTTTTGGTTGATTATGGTTCTTCTGATATGTCTTGAGCCAAAAGGCTGAAAAATATTGAGATATACAGTATATTGTCAGCTATATCCACGGGCCTTCTTGCCAACAGAGACTAATTTCCTCTGTCAGTGAATTTAGGAAAGGATCCTGTTGCTTTTGATTGTGTTATATGATATTAATGACTGATCTGTGGTTCCTTGTGTGTGTGTGTGTGTGTGCGCTGCTGTAGATGTGTATGACGATCATGTGTCCCCTGCCACGGCTGCTCAGACTCTATTGTGTACCGCGGCCAGGAAGAGGAAGGAGGTGAGTCCACCCTCAGACCGCTCTTTAACTCCAGAGCTGGTGTTTACATTCACATTCCAAAGAAACACTCCGAACTTCCAAGAAAAGCATGAAACAGGAGGAGTGAAATAACCTCAAATGTTTCATTACAAATGTTGTTTTCTGCTGAGGTCACACATTCACATGTGATGTGATTTTGGAAGTTAACTCCACATTGTTATGGGGTCTGAGGTTAAAAAGTGCTGCGGAAGCCCCTTAAATAGGTTCAATCAATGCCTGTGGGTTTGTACTCTTGACTCCTGATATACTCATGGCAAAGTTATTTTTTGTTCAGTACGCGAGCAGCGGCACACTGTTAGCGAACACACTGCTGAGAGTGACGTTTAGATGAATATATAAATATGTGATGCGCACTTTCTACTCCAATAACAAAATAAGCACACAAGAAAACAGCAGTTAAGAAAGCATCTAACTGTAGCGATGTGGATGTTTGCACAAGCTCTGCAATTCAGCACTCCAGGCAAGGCACATCACGTTTATTTAAATCACTTTATACAATAGATTGCTTGAATTTAAGCAGCTTTTGCAGTACTAAACCTGAAAAAAACAAAAAAACAATGTCACTGTTTCTTTCAAATAGAATTACAACTTCAATTTCTATTATAAAGCAGCTCTCCAGTGTGTTCATTGCTGCGTCCCAAATCGCATACTTTCTGTCCTAAATAGCATTTGAGATTAGAATTAGTGTCCCAAATCGTAGGATGTTGAAATTAGTTCGTTCTTCAATTCCGCTTGAAGTATATCAGGGTCTTAAGCCTTTCAATGTCCTTCTCAGGTCTTGCCCCAAATGATGGAGTTCTGCCATCACATCCTCATGGATCCCAACGCTGACCCCCGCAAGAAGGATGGGGCGCTGCATGTGATCGGCACTTTGGCTCAACCCTTGCTGAAGGTTAGATTTAATCAGCAAGAACTGCTGTGTGATCCCAGTTTCATTACAAGCTTCTCTACAAGTCCTTCTCTCTCTTCAGAAGCGGGTGTACAGGGACCAGATGGAGCTCATGTTACAAAACTATGTGTTTCCTCTGCTCAACTCTAATCTAGGCTACTTGAGGGCCCGGGTGAGTGAGTGCTCACCGTCAGCCTTTTAACTGTCACATGAGCTTTACATTTTTCTTTCAATTTAATGTCTTTTTAATTAAAATTTAGAGATACAAGTCATGGCATTATTCTAACAAACGATTAGACTGACCATCATCACGGTAAAACCCCTCTCAGAGAAGTTTTGTCTCTAAATTCATCCTTTTAAAGTGCCGCCGCTACAGCCGTCAAAGCGCTGCTCCTCAACTATAAATTGCAAGACAATTACTGTCAAACTTCAAATCGCCTCCTGTCAGACTTTTTCCTGTTATTATGCCTAATTGGTACTGCAAGTCTCGGTGTGTTTTTTTTTTTTTTTTTTTTTTTAAGGACTATAATAGTTTTGTTTTATGCCTTTTATTTGTCTGTGCTCATAGTCCATATAAACCATCTGAGTGCTTTCTGGTGGACATGACCAACTAGTCCCTCAAACAACCCATGACTAATTTAATTTGAAAGCACATTTTGCTAATTTCCATGGAGATGTAATTGTGGTGTGTGTGGCGGTCTCTGTGCAGTCGTGCTGGGTGCTGCACACGTTCAGTCCTCTGAAGTTCCACAACGAGCTGGTCCTGAGGAACGCTGTGGAGCTGGTCAAGCAGAACCTGCTGGAGGACAAGGAGATGCCTGTCAAAGTGGAGGCAGCCATCGCACTGCAGACGCTGGTCAGGAACCAGGAACAAGGTTTGATCTCACACACACACACACACACACACACACACACACACTCGCACTCACACTCTCTTACATACACTCACACACTCACACTCACACTCAACACACACTCACACTCCCAAACACACATTTTACACATTCTCACACACACACACTCACACACACACTCTCACTCAGTCACTCTCTCACACACACACACTCGCATTCACACTCACTTGCGCACACACACAGACACACACACACACTCATTCACTCACTCACTTACACACACACATTCACGCTCGCTCACTCACACACACACACACACACACACACACACACACACACACACTCTCACTCATACTCAACACACACTCACACTCCCAAACACACATTTTACACATTCTCACACACACACTCACACATTCTCACACACATACACACACACACACACTCGCACTCATACTCACTTGCACACACACACACACTCACACACACACAAACACACACACACATTCACGCTCACTCACACACACACAAACACATACATTCACGCTCACTCACACACACACACACTCACATTCACACTCACTTACACACACACACACACACACACATTCACTCACTCACTCACTCACTCACTCACTCACTCACACACATTCACGCTCACTCACATACACACACACTCACATTCACTCACTCACTCACTCACTCACTCACTCACTCACTCACACACAAACACACACACATTCACTCACTCTCACACGCACACACACACGCATTCACGCTCAGTCACACACACACACACACACACACACACAAACACACTCACACTCTCTCACTCAATCACTCTCTCACACACACACACTCACATTCACACTCACTTGCGCACACACACACACACACACACACACACAAACACGCTCACAAACACACATATTACACATTCTCACACACACACATTCACACATTCTCTCTCACACACACACACACACACACGGAATAGAAAAGTTCTGCAAAACAAACTTTAAATGTGTTTGACAAAGCCTTGATTGGAAGTTTAAATTTGTATCAGAATGCAGAGCACTTAAGCACTTAATATGCATCAAATTAATTTAGCTAAATTGGTTTACTCTCTGTAATTGGTTTAAGAGAGAAGTGGAATAAACTAATTCATTGAAAGGCTGCCCTGCACCTCCAGTACTTCCAGAACTCTTCCTTCTTTCTGCCGGTTTTTACAGCTAAAGTTTACATCCGGCCCTTCATCAGGCCTGTGATGCAGGAGCTGCTGCACATCATCAAAGAAACCGAGAACGACGACCTCACCGGTGTCATTCAGAAGATGATCTGTGAATACAGTGAGGAAGTGGCCGTCATCGCCGTGGATATGACGCAGAACCTGGTACTGCACTCGTCTTTTTCTCGCTCTGTCGTTGGTTCAAATGTACACCTTCATCCTAAAATAGGTTCTTGTGCACAGGCTGAGATCTTCAGCAGAATTCTGCAGAGTGAAGAATACGAGGAAAGTGAAGATAAGACTGTGATGGCCCTCGGCATCCTCAGCACCATAGACACCATCCTCACAGTCATGGGCGACCGAAAAGAGGTTTGGACACATGCTTGTGACTAGAGCTGAACGATTCGGGATACTTTGAGAATCACAATGTATCCAATGTATTTTTGTTTCAAACAGAGATCGTGATTCTCCCACAATTCTGAATAGACATTTAAAGGGGTCATATAATGCCATTTTTGTACAAGCTAATATGATTCTTTAGGGTCTAAATTAAAAGTTTGTAATATACTTTAATTAAAAATTCTCATTAGTATTGTAAGAAAACACTAATTTTACCTGGTCAAAACCAGCTCTGTTTTCAGCACGCCGTTTAAGTGCATGTGTCTTTAGATGATAATGAGCTTTGCTCACCCCGCCCCTCTGTTCTGTGCGTACACCGTTTTTAATAATAACACAATAACCATAACGCGTTGTTCATTATAAACGTGGGATCATGAATTATATTGAGAACGTCGTACATAGAAAACATGCCGTAATGTACCCTGAGTGTAAACAGCCGCATTCATCGTGAAGCGTGCAGCAAGCGATTTGCAAAGATTAATATAAATATTAATATAAAGGTTAATAAAACGTTACACTCACTTCAGTTATTCTGGAGGTGCAGCAGGAACACGAATAGTTGGTACCGATCCTTTTTTCAGTAGCGGCTTCTTAGCAAAACCAGCTTTATACTGACCTCGTTTGTAAAGCAGTCTGGTGTGTGAAATGATTCGCGCAAACATGAAAGCATTGACGTTGATCGTGGGGAATATTCCCTTCGAAAACAAAACTCAGCCACTGCGTCTTCAGCGGTTCGGATTTAGGAACATCAAAATGACTGCTGTGTTCCTTATTACACCCAAGAACAGAACACCACAATCGCTTAGACGCCATTCTGCTCATAGACAGTGCTCCAGCGTATCAACAATGACCGCGCCGGTCCGTGCAGACTATGATTGACTATCATACTATCAATCGTGGGAGCGCGGACTATCAATCGTGGGAGGGGCGCCGATTTTGTGACGTCACAAAATCGAATGGCTTGATTTGAGATGGGGGAAAACATATAAGAAGATAATAAAACACTCGATGGATTTTTATCATTTTATGATGGTTGTGTACAGGCACTGCCAACACACATTTCAGTACAATCAACTTCAATCAAAAGTGCATGTAGCATTACATGACCCCTATATATGACAAAATATCATGTAATTTACTAGAGGTTCTGACAAAATGTTAATTGCTGCAGGCTATTTAAAATGTTTAATTAATCTGAATTAATTATTTTTGAAAAACTAACTGAATGAACGATTCAATGACTCTCATAAATACTTGCTTCATTACTGGATGAACAGCGTTTTTGAACTAATCTCTTGAATGAATGATTCGATGACAAATTTAGGAACGAGATCACATGGGTGTTTGAATCGCGATCACATTCTTTTAACGATTAACCGTGCAGCTCTATTTGACTTTCAGTACATTTTGAAAAATACTTTTATTCAGTAAAGATGGATTAAATTGATCAAAAGTGACAGTAAAGACTTATGTTACAAAATATTTCTATTTCAATTAAATGCTGTTCATTTGTACTTTCTGTTCATCAAAGAATCCTGCGGTTTCCACAAAATATTAATTCGCACAAATGTTTTTAACATTGATAATAATAATAATAAGTGTTTCTTGAGCAGCAAATCAGCATATTAGAATGATTTCTGAAGGATCATGTGACACTGAAGACTGGAGTAATGATGATTTGTTTGCAAATTGGCCTGATCTGAATGATCATGTTTGGGTGAACTGTCTCTTTAAATTGCATCAAAATTTGAACAGGTTGATATATTTCCCCTTTCTCTCTTTCTATTTTTCTTTATCTCTCTCGTTCTGTCTTAGATAAGTCAACAGCTGGAGGGAATATGCCTGCAGGTGATTGGTCTCGTCCTCCAGAAACCCATCATAGGTATGGCAGGTGTGTGTGTGAGACACTATTTTCTAGTTCAAACGAATTTTTCATACATTTGAAAAAGAGCCGAAGCACAACCAAAACAATGTTCTTCCGCAAAATGCGTGCAGTTTTGTTTTTTAACCACTAGAGGGCCAAAAGTTACATAGTGTACCTTTAAGGTGTTCACTTCACACTGACAGTGAATTGCAGTGACAAAGCAACCCAAAGTTAAGAGTTGGCGAAAATTTAACCTTGTGCAAATTGAACTTTATGCAAATGTAATAGTGATGAGAAAACAGTGGGGATACAGTTAGATGCATGTCACCCCAACATTTGACCACATGATGGAGCTCTGATTATTAATGATGTTTTATATGCATACTCTATTTTTCTTTTAACCATCCTCAAAACTTCCTGTCTCTGTTTCAGGAGCGATCAGTCACATTCCCTCTGTCTTTTTCAGAGTTTTATGAGGAGATCTTGTCGCTGGCGTTTGGACTCACCTGTTATTCCATCTCCCCCCAGATGTGGCAGCTGTTGGGGGTCCTGTACGACGTCTTCCAGCACGACTGCTTTGACTACTTCACAGGTCTCAGACACGCATGTAGCTCAGATAGCGCATAAAACGCAGCCGAAAGCCAAGCCCAGACTTGATCTCTCCGCTCCACCTTAAACTATAACTCATGTCATGATTGAACTAGGTTGAAAGAGTCATTAAGTTGATGGATGTGCGTATTTACTTGAGTCGTTTGAAAATGATTGTGGTGATATTGAGTGCTCGCTTAATGATGTAATATATTACCCTGTTGATGCAGATATGATGCCCCTCTTGCACAATTATGTTACCGTGGACACGAATACGCTGCTGTCAGACCCCAAGTACCTGGAGGTCATTTACACCATGTGCAAAAAGGTCTTAACATGCATTTCCTCGATTTAATTCTTCCATTTCAAGTTTATTTAATTCTTCCATATGCATTTGAAAATTTGACCTTTTTGACCTTTCATCCCCTCAGGTCCTAACTAGTGATTCTGGAGAGGACCCAGAATGCCATGCTGCCAAACTTCTTGAGGTCATTATATTACAGTGCCGTGGACGTGGCATCGACCAGGTCAGTCATGTTTGTGGGTTGACAAACGTGTATTTTTTGTGTGTTTTTTGTCATATTATGTTAGTTTAGTGTGTTATTTTAGTATTATTTATATACCAATATATGTGCTTGGTATGTTTTTCATTTATCGTCGTCCACTTTGATCCGATCGACCAAAATGCATCTTAATACCAGGTGTAAACAAGGCCTGAATAACTTGCTCTCCCTTTTGCATCAACATTTCTTCTCTGATAACATTTACTCACATGACATCACAGAAAAAGCAAACCACAACCATCTAATCAATGACTAATGTACATAAGCAAGTCTCAGCCTTCATTTTTTCTTGTTCAAGAAGCTGTTTCACCCGGATATGTCACAATAGGGAATAAAAGACTTTCGCAGTTTCTGTTTCATGCCGACCCTAATGTGTTGTCACATTTTGTGTGTATTTTAGTGCATCCCTCTGTTCGTGGAGGCCGTGTTGGAACGGTTAACGCGTGGTGTGAAATCCAGCGAGCTGCGCACCATGTGTCTGCAGGTGGTAATCGCAGCTCTGTACTACAACCCAACCCTGCTGATGCACACACTAGAGAACATCCGCTTCCCACACAGCCCGGAGCCAATCACAGCACAGTTCATCAACCAATGGATGAACGACACAGAGTTCTTCGTAGGGTGAGGCTGTTTGCCTTTCGTTTAGTTCAGAAGGTCACATGCACTTTATTAACAGAGATTGATTTAGATGAAATACCTTTTTCTGTATTTGTGCTGATGTGGCGGCTGTTCTTACTGATTTTTTTAATTCCTGTTAAATTCTGGAATTTGAATTGAGGTAGTAAACTGAATTTGAATCTTGAAGTTCATATAAATGTATGTAACAGCTTAAAATCTAGCTTTGAATAATAAATGCTGTCGTTTTTCACTAAGAATTACTCATTAACATGTTATCATGTATTCATTATATGGAGTATTTCCAGAAACGTTCAGACTACAATTCAGTTCTGATTCACAGATTTTTACATTTTGAATTTCCCAGTTCTGGTATCATCTTTTTAGTTCTCTTAGAAATCTTCAATCATCATCCCTTAAAGGGATAGTTCACCAAAATTTTTTTATTTACTCACCCTCAAGATTTACTCACCCTCAAGTTGTTCCAAACCCGTATGAGTTTCTTTATTCTGTTGAACACAAATGAAGACATTTTGAAGAATGTGGGTAACTGGTCCCCATTGACTTCCATGAAAGTCAATGGTGCCTATCAACCTACATTCTTCAAATTATCTTCTTTTGTGTTCAACAGAATAAAGAAACTCATACGGGTTTGGAACAACTTGAGGGTGAGTAAATGATGACAGAATTTTCATTTTTGGGTGAACTATCTCTTTAAAATTTAATTGAATTACATTTATCCTATTTTATAAAATATTTTATAAATATATGATTGCTTGTTGTTGTCATCCACAGACTACATGACCGTAAGATGTGCATCATTGGTCTCAGTGTCCTGATGGAGCTGCCCAGCCGCCCTGCGGTCCTGGAGGAAGTAGCGGGTCAGATCGCCCCGTCCATCCTCCTCCTCTTCCTGGGTTTAAAGCACATTTACGCCTCCCGAGTGCTCAACAAACCAGAGCAGCTCGCCAGAGCTCAAGGCTCAGAGGAAGAGGAGAATGGTGAGATTGTGTGTGACATGTTATGGGAGAGACATTCTTAAAGGGATAGTTCACCCAAAAATTTAAATTCTGTCATACCTGTAAGTAACTCACTCTTGAAGATTTAGATGAAGACTTTCATTCATCTTCGGAACATCTTTTTAATGAAATCCAATACAAAATATGAATCGTTTTATTTCGTAAACAAACTCCACTGGAGTCACATGGATAAGATGTCTTTTCTACCTTTCTGGGGCTTGAAAGTGGTAGTTGCATAGGCAGCGGAGGGACATAAATCTCTCCGATTTCATTCTCTCCGATCTTCATTTTGTGTTCCGAAGATGAACGAAAGACTTATGGGTTTGGAACGACATCAGGATGAGTAATAGAATTTACATTTTTGGGTGAACTAACCCTTTAAGCATTTCACTTTCAAATGTTTTAGCGTCTGTATCTTGAAGACTTCTATATGCAAATGACCTAATTTACATATAGAGCCCTTAAAGGGACCATAGCAATTATTTTAATTCTAAGGGTCACGTGAGAGAGTGGAAAATTGTCTTTTGAAAAGCTTGACTGGTGCAATAAATGACTTAAAACAAAGTGTATAAATTGGCCACTTTAACAGAAGATCACAGCAAATAGAATGTAATTAAGACCTCTCAAGTCCAATGTTCTGTACTTTGTTGTTGCTTTTGATGGTCTGTATGGTTCTGTTCATCTCACAGCTTCATCAAGTCCAATCTCACTTCACCTCAGGTAAACTTAATCCCTGCGCAGGAAGTACTATTTCTGGCATATACAGCTTCAGGTTGGTCTTTAGTCATCAGGCTTTACGGACGACTGAGAACTGATTGCATCTCTCTAACAGGGCCCCGGGGACATGGGAAATGGAGGAACGACTGCGTGTTAGTTTAACATGATTCTGAACCTTTGGGCATCAAGCACTTGACTCAAATGAATTAAATTGATCGTCACGACACTACACCCCTGACCTGAATTCTGACAGCATCGTACTGTTGGAGTTATGGATTTATTGATACTATGATTCATGCCAGTTTGCATACTTCTAGTGCACTCTTAATGTTTGTACTTAGTTTGTGTTGGAGAGACCAATGAACTGTGCTATCCAGTATTATATTTAAGCATAAATCTAGCCAAATTTAGTGAGAAGTTTGTTTAAATCGGGAAAAATTTACTTAATTCAAGAGATATTCCCTGAATGTGGTTTTGCTTATTAACATATATACAATATGATTATATTTTTATTGGAAAACATGGGAAAAATATTGATTAAAACCATTGTTTTCTTTTACAGTTTTCACTTTGATTTGTGAATAATCCTAATTTTGCATAATGTATACTTCGGATAATATGCAAATTTGCATGCAGCGATTGTTCAATTGTAAGCTATGTAAATCTCTTAGATTATGTACAATGAGCTTTTTTGGCTTCACACTTGTGGGACCGGTAGATTCATACTCTGGAAATCTCTATATTTAGAAGTGACCTTTACTTCAACAAGATCCAGACTTCATCACCCAACCCCTTCCTGTTTGCTGCACTGGAATCTGATTTTGGAAATTCATCATAATGTCTGTTTTCCAGAGGAGATTCCTAGCGATGAGGATGAGGTCGGAGTGAAAGGGGTGGCTCTGCAGTCGTCCGGCGCTCCCACTGGGAATGACAATGAAGATGAAGATGATGAGGACGATGATGAATACTGGGATGATGATGCTCTTGAGGGGACCCCATTAGAGGAGTACAGTACACCGCTGGACTACGACAACGGAGAGGACGAATATCAGTTCTTCACCGCCTCCCTGCTCCGTATGCACATTTTTCTATTCCATAATATACCACGCACATGTACATTTACATAATACATATAATATATAAGATATATCACATTACGCCATATTTGCATAGGGCAGCCACACCCACAGTGAAATCTCATTTGTTCAAAATGCTACTCCATATTGATGAATAATAAATAAATGGGTAGTTGAATTCATTTTTTTTTTTATATATATATATATAAAGTTTCGTAATTTACTATTAAATACATAATTAATAAGTAAAGATTTGGCATAGCATGTCAACTCCCTAAATATGAATTGTTACTGTGATTTTTTTTTATTTTTTTTTTATATATATATATTTTTTTTTTATATTGATTTGAAACACACATCTCTCTCTCTCTCTCTCTCTCTCTCTCTCTCTCTCTCTCTCTCTATATATATATATATATATATATATATATTGCTTTCTACACTGGTTTATTTGAAATGGCCCTGTGGTGTGGCAAATTCATTTTTTAAAATTAATAATATTCCATGTGTTTTCTTAATTAAGTCACTTAATTAAATCATTAAAATTGCATGTATTATAATTTAAAAAAAATATATTTATAATTTATTCATTATTTCATTAATTATTTAAAGTCAGCATATAGCATGATGCAAAGCATTTTTTTCTTAGCAAAATCTCTCTTCTTTTTTTTTTATTATGTTGGATTTATTTATTTATTTATTTTTATTTTTATTTCAAAATAAATTCTGGAACTATTGTGCACAAGTGTAACCCCAATCATTGGAAACATTTCCTGTTGCAGGTGTTCAGAGTTCAGATGCAGGCTGGTATCAGTCCCTCACGTCTCCACTGAGCGAAGACCAGAGGAAACAACTGCAGGAGATCTACAGCCTAGCCCAACAGAGGAGGAGCGCAGGAGTCAAAGGACTGTGGTAAGTGTGTGTGTGTGACCTTTTCAAAGACATGGATCAGCGTTGACTGCACTGAGACTCCACAGGAAGCACGGCTTCTCTTGAAATATCCTCAACAACGTGGCATTGGCTTATTTATCTTGTACACACTGGCAGTTTTTGGAATTTACAACCGCATTCAGTTACAGGTATGACTCTCGGAATCTTCCGTTCACACACAACTTACAGTAAAGCGTCTTGAACACTGCTGTATGAACGTGCATCGGGAGTCAAGCTTGTGTTCTCTTATTAGTGACCAAAGTAATATCAAAGATGGCCACGTCCATAAAACTGAAAATTCTCTTCACTTTCGACACGACCAGAGTCCATTCGAGCCGCGAGTTCATCTGATAAATCTTCATTAACCGACAGCAGCTTTTATATCTGGTTGGAGAGCGGCGCATTTGAGTCGCGTGTAGAACACAAAACCGACGGCAGCAGCTCTGGTAGAGAACAGTGACTGGATCTAAAACCTTCAGATAACACACAGCTCATATCTCCACCGCTGTAACCCAAACCACACATGAAAACACACGGTAGACACACGTGACGTTTGTGCAGCGCAGACACTGTACGAGTAACAGACAACTAGTTGTCCAGTCCGGTTCTGTTCACACAGCAAGGGGTTTCTGAGAATGCGTTTGCGAGTCCTGAAAACGTACAGGTATGAGTTTGGTTATAGACTGTGGTTATCACTCCTGTAAATTACTGAACTGTGTGTGAATGTTACAATATTAAGAACTCAAATACAGGACTGACAACCGTATTCTGTTGCTGTGTGAACAAAATCTGTACAAAATACCGTTCAAAATAACTGTTCAACCACATAATCCAGAAATCATGCTGATTTGCTGCTCAAGACACATATCTTATTATTATCAATGTTGAAAACAGCTGTGCTGCTTAATATTCTTAAAGTCGGCATGAAACGGAAGTTGAGATTGTCATTTTTTTCCTTGCTGTGACGTATATCCGAGTGAAACGGCTCCTGAAATTAGAAAAAAATGTAGGGCGGGGCTTGGTTTCGTCCATCGGGAATTGATTGGATCGTTGGAGGTTGGGCGTTGCAAACAAAATGGAGGCAGATTTGAATGCGGTGCAGAAACGAGACAGACACCAATAGCCGCACCCTCATCGGCTCTGGCCGCACCCTTTCGCCATGGCACGTGACCGAAAGAGAAGAGAGGTCGTTTCGAGGGGGGGATGGTAGGGTAATGTATTTGATTAAAGATTATAAGGGTACAGGAATTTAAAAAAAATAATGAAGTGCACAGATAAATCATTTATAATAAACACTACAATATTACATATAAAAAGAAGATTTGTCAAATTTGATTTCATGCCGACTTTAATAAAGTTCAAAAGCACAGCATTTATTTGAAATAGAAGTATTATTGAAATCATCCAGCACCACTGCATGAGGAAAATATATTTTTCAGTCTCGCCTAGAAGTTCTGCTTCTATGCATGATTTATAGAGCTCTCAAATTGGCGGGATAATAATTGAAATGGTGATGATGCGCATGATTGACAGGGTTTGAAATTAAAAACGGCACCATTAAGAGAGTGCTTGGAGACACCGATGAAGTATTGAAAACCATAATTCGCAAGCACGTTTACATTACATTATTTATCCGTCTGAGGACTGCTGTTGTTAGTTCAAACTCTTGAAATAATTCAAGATTTCTCTCCCCATAGAGATGTTCCAGTTGTTTCCGAGGCAGTTCAGAGAGACCTGACACTTTGGATTTGAGTCTGTAAAGAGTTCGGACAACGAAAAACAACCTGATCTTTGGATACTAGAGACATCTCGGTCAGGATGGGTGGGATTATTAACCCAGGACCCAAAGCAAGCTCTTCAGATCCAAGACTCATAACAGGAACACTTGAGACTGATCTTTAAAACTGGTCAGAGAGGCCTCAATGAAGTTGAAGAGGTTACTCTGGGTCACCCTTTCCCTGAAGCCGTGTGAGTGAGCGTGCGTGTGTGGGTGTGTGTGTGTAATTGAATGTTATATTTTCTGTTTCTCTCAGTCTCTCCTCCGTTTGCAACGAGTCAGTAAGAAACTCGACCAAGACAGTGAGGTGAGACATGTCAAGACAAGCCAGAGTTGCCGTGTTGGTCAGTGCCTTCAGAGATGCATTGGCACATTTCTGCCCAAACAGATGAAATGTGCACTGGCTAGATGTCCGAAGGGTGATGTTTATAGTTGTCATATGTTTGTATGTTTCAGAGTTTGTTTTTGTAACAGTCCGTTTTCAGATTTAACTTAAATCATAAAAGTTAATATAACACTAATCATTTGCAGGGTTTTTTTTTTTTGCATAAGTTTTGGTATTACTATGAAGACATGTGATTAATCTGATCTATTTGTGATATATTTTCTGAGCCGGATCATATTTCATCCCAAAATCAAGTTGAAAAAATATATATATATATATTTTACATTTTATTTTTTTTTAAGAAAATTGAGCTTATTTTAGTACCTTTTAGGATTGTTTGCATTGTGACATTTTCTTGCCAATTAACTACAGATGCAAATTAAATTTCCCTAGTGTTAGGACATGTTTATGTATAAAATAGAAAACTATATATATATTCAGTACTTCAGATACTACGAATATTATGCCCTTTACAACAAGTAATATCATTTATTGTGTGCTTTTTTTCATTGCTACTGCTATTGACAGTTGGTGGAGAGGATTAAAATGTGCTTAATTGTCATGAAAATAATTGCACAATGCAAAACAGCACCGTCAGCAGTCAGTTTTGCTGTTCAATCTGGTTGCGGGAGCCACCAGATATATTTAAACAGCCCTCCATGATGGGTAATTTTAACATTTCTTGCATTAAGTCATGTTTAGCCAGATGTTCACCCGTCAGTGAATCTTCAAAAGTGCATTTATCATCATGATTCATTATCCCTGTCTTCCTGTTCCATTAGCAAGTCCAAACCCAGAGCGATTGCTTATGGCTGCTTCTGCGTGGAAGCACAGGTCACGGTCAAGGCAGTGCAATCATTCTGTGAAATATCCCACAGCTCTTTATTGATTTCCTGCCTGCGCTCTCTCTCTCTCTCTCTCTCTCTCTCTCTCTCTCTCTCTCTCTCTCTCTCATTCGCTGCGTAATTTGCATTTATCTCTCTCACGTTCTCATTTTCTCCTCCAACATTTCATGTTGGGTGGCCATAGTTTCTGTCAAAACATACTGCTATGACCATAACAAATTATGAAATTTGTATAAACAAAGTAAAATGCGTTCAGGTTCTATTGCCCTTTTGCTTAATCGCATTTGAATTACCACAATTTATACAAATTAAAATTGTAATCAGTAGTATAAGCTTTTAACATAACTCAATTTAACTAGTGTCATACAAGAATAATAATGTACTATTTTGACAAAAAGAGCAAAAAGCAACATATTCTTTAAATTACACCATTAATATCAACACAAATAGCTGTAGATTGCTTTTCATTGCATGAAACTCCAATCATTGAACATTATACAAATAATATAATAAAAAATAGTAAATAAGATGTTAGACCTATAGCTATTCCCAGCTTTAAAATCTATATCTCCAGTTATCACAAAAAAATGATGCGTTAAAATGTGAGGTAAATGAAAATGTTGAATAATTAGGAAAGTAAAAAAATTCAACTAATATTTTCAAATATATTTTTTACTCTCTCTCCATTATATTTCCATTTATCTCTCTGGTTCCATCTGTTTTTCTCACATGCTCATTCTTTCTAATTTGCATCTCTCTCTCTCTCTCTCTCTCTCTCTCTCTCTCTCTCTCTCTCTCTCTGCGCATGCGCTGGTAGGCGGGTTACATGGATTTCAACACCTTATACACATTCACACACACTCGCTAATATTACGCATTCCGAGCTGATACGCTGCCCGGGCTTCAGTGCAGCACACGGGCTATGGAACGGGACGCGTCTCCTCTCTTTCACTTCCACGAGCAGCATGCGAGACGGGGACCGACATGACAGCGAACAGCCGAGGGACCAAAGCCGCTCCTCCCCGTGTGCAGCGCTGGCTGTCCGTGCCGAGGCCGGGAGCGGGTGCGGGAGTCCGGCTGCTCCGGTACGCCGCGCTGGTGGCGGTGTGCGCGCTCTGCTACAGTAACTCTCTCTGGGGGGAGTTTGTTCATGATGATATATGGGCCATCTCCAACAATCCAGATGTCAGACCGGGCTCCAGTCTCCGGAGCATCTTCACCAATGACTTTTGGGGCAAACGGATGGCTGATAACACCAGCCACAAATCCTACCGTCCGCTCTGCATCCTCACTTTCAAGTAAGTCCATCATCTCGTGCAATGATGAGACCTGGAGCCAGTTGCATAACCATAGCCATTATATTAAGACTGTGTCTTAGGAATGTATGAACTTAGTATGACCAAGTTAGTTAGGGGTAATCAGTCTCACTTTTTGGGTATCAAATTAAAGCAATCTGTTTTTTGTTTTTTTTATGTAGCCTAACTGACTTAAAAAAAAAAAAAAGTTGTGAAAAGTCTTAATATGACTAACTTGTAAGACCAGTCTTAGCAGTTTATGCAACTTTCCACAGAAGTTGCTTTTCATCGCAAGACGAGGTTTAGTGACCAACATTTAGTTTGAAGGGTTTAAAAAGAGTTTTTGATGTCTTTTATGCAAACTTTCATTTATGCAAGAGCTGTTTAATTCCATTTAGAGTCTAAAAGAATATATCTGTCATGTCATAAAACATGTCACAATGCAGATACCATATTTGGTATATTAATGAGCCTCATTTTGCACAAGTAACCGACTAATGATTACATGATTAAGTAGTAGATTTCAAAGCATTGTTTTATTAAATAAAAGTAAAAAGGATCATGTCATTCCTTTCCTCAGTGTGAGTATATAAAATTGTCTCACTTAAAATATTTAAACTTAAAGAAAATGCATGTGTAAAAAATGTAACTGGGTTATTGTTTTAACTCATTGAGTAAGCGCGTACTTAAGGCGTTATAAGTGCTTTGTTAATTTTTGTAATCACTAAGGGACTCGTTATTGCCTTCAAAGAACACCATGACTAATCGCGCAAATCACTTGACCCACCTCTCTAAAAACGCGACGCTCGTGTCGCGACGCAGTCTTGCATGTAGGGGGAAATACGCAGACGGAACGCAAGAACATGTTGTGCGTGAACGCGCATTTAAAGATGTGAAAACACGTCAAGTTCGCGATCACGTTCAGTCTGTAACATTACGCAGTTGTTTACACACAATGCCAGTCAACACTTGTTGCGCAGTTGATATAGAGAGCTGTTTAAAGTTACTTTTTTTTTCTCAAAGTGCACCAAGCACAACAGTCATTACAAAAAAGTGCTCGTAAATCGTGAAATTAAACAGACTAGTACGAGTATATGAGGAGCAGACGGTCAGACAGTCCGAGATAAGCTCGTGTGTTTTTTACTCCAGATTCAGAACGAGGGGCGTTTCTCTCTCCTGGATGACGTCATAGTCCATATGGCGCGCGCGTCTGACAGCTCTGCAACATCGCGAGCGATCCACATTCACACCAGTGATAACACAAAGAGAACGGAGGATGACTTTGTTCCTTTATAGTCGGGAAAGGAGGCGTTGTGTATTTATAGCAAGGCAATTAACAGCCTACTCTGCGCCTCATATTTTATCTCCTTTATTTTTGGAGCAGCCAGACACTTCCTGCTCCCTCCTTTGCCTAGGATAGAGACCTCTCTTTCTGTTAATGTATAGGCAGTAATTTTAGCTCAGTCTTGTTTCAGCACCAGAAGACCTTTTGAATATTTATAATGCATGAATTAAGTGTAATTGGAAAGACTAGATTTTCAGTGAGTGGTGCCAAACGATAAATGGTTTCCAGGGTGTTGCTATGCAGTTAGTAAGGCGTTCTGAGGGATAGTGCATTGCTAGGTGGTTACCTACTGGCCCAACCCTATATAACAAAAGAAGATGGTCTAGTTTTAAAAGTGATAAATGTATTGCATTCAGAGACAAGTTTAATACTTAGAGTCTTTTAGAAAGTTTTGAGAAAGGTAACCCTTGTATTTTGGCGGCGATCAGTCGTATCATTTGTGCCGTGCATCACATCACGAGAGAGCGAATGGGTGCTGCTCGTTCCCCACTGTGTGTGTATGAGTGGAAAAGAGATAAAAAGAATACCCTTGAGCCCAGAGGCGTATATGTGTGAGAGCAAGAGAGAGCTGTGAGCTTGCAGGCTGCTCTTGTATCTCAGCACGATCCTTGTGTCTTTTATCTGCTCTTTGATGCCGTCTTGACAGGCTCTTGAAAAACTTCAGCTGTCTTTCCCAGACGGGCACAGATAGTTGGAGCTTAGAGCAGAGCCTTTAACACAACGCGAGCAGATATAGCTAGAGATGCCTCCAAATTTGGAGGATTAGTTAGACAAAAATGAAAATTCCCCCACTATTTACTCACTCGTATGCTGTTTTCTTCCCGGGGGCACAAAAGTAGATGATTCTGAAGAATTGATACGCAGCTCTTATACGACAAGAGATCACACCATGGCTGCTAAATTTTAAAGGTGCAGTTAGCAATTTCTGAGAAACGCTGTTGATATTTGAAATCACCAAAATAAACACGCCCCTATCCAAAAGGATCACACCCCTATCTTGATAGCCCCACCCACAAATTCACAAACGCTATGCAGCACAGGCCCCTCCCCCTTCATGAGTGGATACGCCCCTTACTGCTGATTGGCTACAAGTAGTTTTGGTGCTCGGCCCTATCCACTTTCAACCATCACTTACTGCACATTTAGGGGTCATGACATGGACCATTTTTATTATTTTAGTATGTCCCTTGAGGTTCAGTAATGATGCTGAAAATTCAGCTTTGCATCACAGAAATAAATGATAATTTAAAGTATAATAAATTGAAAACCAATTATTTTTAATTGTAATAATATATCACAATATTATAATTTTTTCCTGTATTTTTGATCAAATAAATGCAGGCTTGATGAGCAGAAGCAGATTACTATTAAAAATAGTAATGTTTCCAAACTTTTGGCCTGTACTGTATGTATATATATATAATATAAAAATAATATTTATATATATATATATATATATATATATATATATATATATATTTATTATTATTATTATTATTAATAATAATAATTGTATATATATATTATCATTATTATATATATATATATATATATATATATATATATATATATGGAAAAAATATTATTTTCAACCTTCATTCTGATCCTCTGTCTGAAACGATCCTTTGTAAAGTAATTAAAGATAAAACTTAATAAAAAAAACAATTATATAATAGATAATGTTTTAAAAATTCAGTTTGATAAATATAAATATTATTTCTAGCAAATATAAAAATACATTGCTAAAAAAAATATATAATTATTTTGTGGTGGGGCCAGTGAAACTGTGGGCAGGGCTAGTATATACTGGAAATATAAAAATAAATGTAATTTAAAATATGTAATATAGAATTTAAAAAATATATATATTATTTCTAGGAAATATAAAAATACATTGCTAATATAAAACCAAATAAATAATATAATTAAAAAAAACTTAATAATATCAATGTATTGTTCTTCTGTGGTAGGGCCAGAAAAATAGTTGGGTACAGCGAGGGTAAAAATTGGAAGTACTTGATTGGTCGAGCAGAAAAGCCCTGCTGTCATGATACAGTTATGGTGCTTATTGGAGGTTGTTGGAGCTTCACAGCCCCAAAATCGATTGGAGTATCTCCCCTGCTCTCTGAGAGAACTGCAATTAGCTGATGTTAGCTGTGACTAAGAGTTTTCCATGGCTCTGTGATTGCAGAATATGCTGTTCGAGGGAAACTAAACACTGCACACTCAGTATGGATGGCTAGATTTTTATCTTCATCTCTGATGAGGCTTGAAGACATTTTCTAGTTCTCCTGTAGAGACTGTATTGCACACACTCACGCCTCGATGTCACATTAATCAGCGGTGGTTAAACAAACACAGGCTTATTATTGCCTGCAGATGTACAAACTGTTTCACAGTCATTATCGATTTCCTTCCATCATTTCATTAACTGTCACCCTTTCGCTCTCGTTCAATTTCCCCTCGTTCTCTACCCTGGCCACTGAACGTCATGCTCGGAGCAAAATTTTAAGTGACTCGTGTAGAACTTTTTATGCTTGCATAACAAAGTATGCCGTCCAAGTATAGGTCTTCAAATACTGTGATCTGGAATTTATCCTGACAAGTCTTAGAACTTGTTCGTTTTACAGTCCACTCAAAAGTCCCTCTAAAATCATCTCTAATTTGAGTATAAAACATCTTCTTATGATTAAAGAATTCTTTAATTTTGATGTTAATTTGATTTTAGTTACTGGCGTCAATGTTAATGGTGTTCGTACATATAGGTTTAGAGGAATGAACGAATGTTAATAACAAATACAGCAGAAGGGTTTGGAGTGACATAAAGAATACATGAGAGAATTTTCATTTCATACATTTTCAGAATATGAATTTTTTTTTTTTTACAAAAATGAACCCTCTGATGCATGGTGACCACTACAGATGTGTAACTCTCTCAGAGTGAATCATTTAGAAATATTAATTCCATATTATTAGATCTTGGAATCATTATGTTCTTGTTTTGAAGTTTAAAAACCCAAAACATTACGATCACAGTTGTTATTGTTAACTAAAAATCTGTTCAAAATATAAATATTAGAAGAGAAACATAAGCAAAAATGAGAAATGTTGAAAAAATGACTAAATTGAAATCGAAATAAATTAAAGTTAAATAGAAATATAAAAAAAAACTAATAAAAATGACAAAATAACTAAAACTAATAACTAAAACTTAAACTAAAATTAAAATGAAAATATAAAAATATAAATAATATTAAAATAACACTGGTGAAAACATCGCAGAAAAACAAAATATCACAATATCAGTTTTTTTCCAATATTGCGCAGCCCTAATTTTAATGTCTTTTTTATTTTTCTTCAACCATAAAAAAAAAAAAAAAAAAAAAAAAAAGATTATTTGTTTTCAATCAGATTGAGGTGATTTTATATCTCAAAGTGTTTGGTGAAATGAGTTTATGTTCATCTTGTTCCGTGCCGTGTTCTGCCTCTGGTGCTCTTGCTAAATTTTAATGCAATCTCTCCTGCAAGTCAAGGTGACCATGGAATCTCATTAATGTTGCATTGCTGTAGGCTAATTGTTCCCTTCTCTCATCTCGCTCGGTCCCTTGCTCTCCTTTTCTTTAAGGGTCTCCTGTGCTACCGTATCGCAAGGTCAAGCAAATGTGTTTACCGAACATCAGAGGCTTTTCCACGGCCATGTCCTTTTGTTTTGCCATGCTGAGACACTCTTGAAGTCAACTTTCTGGTGTGATACTGCAACCTTCCTCACCAAAGTAATTTGTCTCTGCTTAGTTAAATAAAGAACGTTCAGCCAATCAGAACACATCTGATTCTGAGTATACCGATATCCAGCAAATGCAGCACAAGGAGAAGCCGACAAAATTGTCCTGTTGTTTGTTTCTGTCACGTCTGGCTCTCTTGTCACTGCGTGGGATTCCTCATCTTGTTAATGACACTGTTTCTCTGTTTTCCACTCTCTCTGCAGGTTGAACATTTTGTTGGGCGGCATGACTCCGTTCTACTTCCACCTGGTGAACGTGTTTCTGCACTGCACGGTGACGGCGCTGCTCATGCACACCTGCGAACAGTGTGTGTTTGAAGACAGCAACTTCTCTTTCCTCACCGCTCTGCTTTTCTCTGTCCACCCCATTCACACCGAAGCTGTGAGTCTGCATGCATCACATGTTGCATTTCTAATCATTTCTATTGTCAGTGAGTCTGTAGATGTTTTTATATGGAAAGAGCTGTGCAAAACTCCTATCTATCTATCTATCTATCTATCTATCTATCTATCTATCTATCTATCTATCTATCTATCTATCTATCTATCTATCTATCTATCTATCTATCTATCTATCTATCCTTCTATCTATCATTCCATTCATCGTTCTATCATTCTATTGTTCCATCATCTATCTATCTATCTATCTATCTATCTATCTATCTATCTATCTATCTATCTATCTATCTATCTATCTATCTATCTATCTATCTATCTATCTATCTATCGTTCTATCATTATATTGTTCCATTCATCGTTCTATTATTCTATTGTTCCATCCTTCCATCGTTCATCTATCTATCTATCTATCTATCTATCTATCTATCTATCTATCTATCTATCTATCTATCTATCGTTCTATCGTTCTATCATTATATTGTTCCATTCATCGTTCTATTATTCTATTGTTCCATCCTTCCAGCGTTCATCTATCTATCTATCTATCTATCTATCTATCTATCTATCTATCTATTGTTCCATCCATCGTTCTATCATTATATTGTTCCATTCATCGTTCTATCATTCTATTGTTCCATCCATCCATCGTTCATCTATCTATCTATCTATCTATCTATCTATCTATCTATCTATCTATCTATCTATCTATCTATCTATCTATCTATCTATCTATCTATCTATCTATCTATCTATCTATCTATCTATCCATCCATCATTCTATCCTTCTATCATTCTATTGTTCCATCATCTATCTATCTATCTATCTATCTATCTATCTATCTATCTATCTATCTATCTATCTATCTATCTATCTATCTATCTATCTATCTATCTATCTATCTATCCATCTATCTATCGTTCTATTATTATATTGTTCCATTCATCGTTCTATTATTCTATTGTTCCATCCTTCCATCGTTCATCTATCTATCTATCTATCTATCTATCTATCTATCTATCTATCTATCTATCTATCTATCTATCTATCTATCTATCTATCTATCTATCTATCTATCTATCTATCTATCTATCTATCTATCTATTGTTCCATCCATCGTTCTATCATTATATTGTTCCATTCATTGTTCTATCATTCTATTGTTCCATCCATCCATCATTCATCTATCTATCTATCTATCTATCTATCTATCTATCTATCTATCTATCTATCTATCTATCTATCTATCTATCTATCTATCTATCTATCTATCTATCTATCTATCGTTCTATCTATCGTTCTATCTATCTATCGTTCTATCATTCTATTGTTCCATCCATCCATCGTTTATCTATCTATCTATCTATCTATCTATCTATCTATCTATCTATCTATCTATCTATCTATCTATCTATCTATCTATCTATCTATCTATCTATCTATTATTCTATCAATCGTTCCATCCGTCCATCAATGTTAATATGTCAATTAATATATTTTAATAATATATTCAGGATGTCTATGTTTAATGTTTTGTGAATTCTGAAGTTTTTCTTGGGGTTTTGTGGACATGTGGACTGTGAATTGAAGGTTTACCTCTGAGTTTTGGAGTGAACTGCAGAGTTTGTTTACAGTAGAGTCCATGCCACTGAGCCAGAGTCTGATCATCAGCTCTGTGTAAACACCATACATCAACAGCTGCACTGGATGCCACCAGCATTAATGAGACTCACACACACACACACACACACACACACACACACACACACGCACACACACTCAGCACGGGAGGTGCTGTCCTTCGAGTTGTGACTGATCAAGCAGAAATATAATTAGTCTCTGGATAAATATGAGAAAGACAAAGAAGAGGATCTGTACCCAACTCTGTGTGTGTATGTGCAATTATCATAGTTTTCTTTTCCTTTTATGTATTGCCACTTTCATAAGGTCAGGTGTGTATATATGTCATTTCAGAAAAAAACTATTTACACCAAACATTTTTATTTATTTTATTTAGATTATTATACATTAAACATTTTGAATCTGATTCAAATAATCAACATAACATTTTTTATTTACTCGCTTTTACACAAACCAATATCACTTATTTATTTAAATGATTTATATTAGTGTTTCTCAACCGGTGGGTTGACAAACCGTGGCAACAGTGTAAAAGTAACCGTGAAAAACCGCGGACTCGGCAACACCGCTGTTGATTCTTCTGTCAGACACGGTTTATGTAAAAGTGCCTGAGAAAAACGTGATGTCCTGATTCAGTGTCTGCTGTCAGATAAGATGTTGTCAGGCTGTCAGTGTCATTTTTCTAACGTTAGTTTCGTAACAAAATAAACTGACTGTCCTGTCAGACGTTATACTGTGCTCATGGCACGTGCATGCTCTCTATATATAAAGAGCAAACATATATTTGACCAGTAGTGCATATTTACATATATATATATATATATATATATATATATATATATATATATATATATATATATATATATATATATGTGTGTGTGTCAAAATGCTGTCAAATTGATTCATCGTGATTAATCGCATCTAACAAAAGTTTTTGTTTATATAATATACTGTATGTGTGTATTAATTCATATATATATGAAGAGTTCAGATGCAAAACCTAGAATGATAATTTTTTCAATTTTAGTTCAGTCATTTCACTTAAATGACAATTAATAGGTAATTTTCATTGCTATTTAAGTGAAATTACTGAACTTAAATATACGAGCTGGATAAAAATTATCATTCTAGAAGAAAATTTCAGACGGCACTTAGAGGCTTTTGCATCTGAACTCTTCATATATACTGTATATCATCATATATATTATATATATATATATGAGTGTGTGTATACACCAAGCGTGCCGCACAAGCCCTCAAAAGTGAAGCCAAAACGTCTCGATCGCCCCCCGGTGACTGGTCCTAGTATAGGTTATAAGCCCCGCCTCCCCGTGTTATTCAACGGGACGTGAGACCAACTAAACAATTAAATTACACTTCAAATATCTTTTTTCCAAAGGTGGTTTATTTCATTTGCTGTCATTTTTATCACGCTGATGTAAGTTCAAGTGTCCGTTTCAAAAATAAGTTGGCTTTTAGTTAGTTACGTGATGCGGTGGTGTAACGTCATGATTGACAGCTGTGATTGACAGGTTCTCTGAGCGAAGTAGTCACTGAAGCACCAACGGACATTTTTTCGGGATCTTCGGAGGACTGAGGAGATTGTATTTACTATATTTTAACAAGCCTCTTGTCTAACTGCAATCAATTTGTAAAAAAGTGTGCAGAATCCACTCTCCCTCAGTGCATTCTGCGAGAGTGAGGGCGGAGCGTTGATTTCGTGGCTTTACTTCCTGCTCACGACTGCGCAGGTCTGGTCCCGAGATCGCTACTGCGCAGACTCAAGTTCCAATATGTCAGCGCCATATCGGGACTCTGGCGGCTTCAGTTCTCATCAATGGAAGAGAGCGAAGGGGCGTCGTCCATATTTTTTTACACACACACACATACACACACAAATATGTACTACCACTCAAAATATTTGAAATAATCATTTTAAAAGAAGGCTCCTATGCTCAGCCAGGCTGGATTTATTTGATCAAAAATCCAGTAAAACAGTAATATTGTTAAATTGAATTAAACACTGAAAAGAGACTGCCGTAATGGCTGGTGAAAATTCAGCTTTACCATCACAGGAATACACTACATTTTAAAATACATTAAAATAGATAAATAGAAAACAGTTATTTTAAATTGTAATAATATTTCTCAATGTTGCTCTTTTTACTGTATTTTTGAGCAAATAAATGCAGCCTTGCTGAGCTTTCTTTCAAAAACACATTATTCCAAACTTTGAGCGGTAGTAGTGTGTATATACAGTGATGCTCGTGCGGTGAAGCCGGGTTGAGTCGAGTCAGTATCACAGTAAACGATATCCAGCGTCAGGTTACATCAGATCCTCTCTTCGGCTCATTCCAGAGATGTGTGTGTCGTCTTGCAACCGCAGGTTTGTCCTCACAGCAGGGACTGCCTGGCTAGTTGTTAGTCGAGAGGAGCATCACTTGACAGGCATCAGCAGGCTCCTGATGGAGGACCTGCATTCTGTCTCTCCCTGGAGACTGTACTGAAGCCTGCCGCCAACCTGCCGACCATCTGTCGGACCTAGTCCTTCACTGACATCCGCCAGCACCTCGCGCTGGACACTGACCATGTGTCTTGTAATTGAAAAATACATTTTGTCCTTGCATTAATTACACTTTTACTCTTATTATATTCTTCTATCCATACAGTTTGGAAGCTTGACTCATATTTTCCTGATCTAGCGCACTCATGCGCTGGATACTGTTCGGCTTTTGGCTGTGCATGTGCAATAAAGTGTAGTTTCTCCACTCTATCTGTCCCTTATAATAAGGGTTTTTGAAAGGTGTGTGAGTGGAAAAACTGTTGATAGATTTGGTTTCGCAGCAGTGGGAAAGCAGTTGGTGTGTGTTCTGCGGACCCTCTGCGTTGGCAGGACAGGGCCCGGCTGCAGCTGTTTTAGAGGAATTCCTGTCGAATTAGGTAATTGGCTGAAATGAGGTATAGCTGTGGGTCTTTCTGAGAAGTGGAGCGTTTCAGATCTCCAGCTTGATTTACAATTACCCTACAGATGTGTGTGCGTGTGCGCATTTAAACGCCAATCTTAGAAGAAGTCGCAATTGAGTCCACTCCCTTGGAAGAGACCCTAGAGATTCATGGATCTACTTTCAGGACCAAATGTCTTAAAACACAATAGATCAGGAATGCGGTCCTTTTATATTAGATTAGATTGGATTGGAGTTATTTGTCATTCCAGCAGTATATACAGTCGAATGAAATGTTTAACTAGGTTTGCAGTGCATTTGACAAAAATGATAGTAACATTATAAGGACACACGGTGAAGTAATGCAATTACTTCACTGTAAACGATACACTGTTCGTATACAGTATGTGTAGGTAGTAGGTACTCTCTGCAAGTGTCCAGGGTGACATTTTCCATTTGAGTCGTCGTAATTACAGTTTGTTGGTGATGGTAATTGCCTGTTGAAACAAATGTGTAGGAGGACAGGTGACAAATAATGTAAAGGTTCAATGGAGTGATGGATAATTATAGGGTCATTCAAACCGGTTTTAAGTCAGTTATTTCTATCTTTTGCTGTAGTGTGTCAGTAGGAAATATCAGTACTGTACATTGGTAATTACGTGATGTGATGTGCATCAATTTATTTTTATAGTCAAAAATGCTCAATTTGCGATTGTGGCGAATTAGAGAATTTGATCAAAATAAATGTGCTTCCACTACTATTATCTCATTTTATATAAATATATAATTTTAATTTATTTTATTTTATGATCAAGTTGGTGCAGAAATTCCACGTTTCTCTTTTTGATGTTTTAATAATGGATAATACAAGCAATACTCCAAATGAAAAACGTATGATAACGGCAGCGTTCCCTAGTTGCCGCATCCATTACGACATTAGGGCGGCGTTCATCTGCGCTTATCTCATAAATACTATTATTTCAATGTGACCCAGAGGCAGCATTTATACATGCTTTTAATGGATGACTGCTTTATTACAGCAACTGTGAAAGTCTGACGCTAGATTTGCTGATAGGTCCACTAGCCAGACATCTATATTCAGCCCATAAACACAGCAGCCGGACCGAAATACCACACAGACGCTGAGTTGTAGTAAAGGCCAGTGGGCTTTTTATATGTTTACACTGAAGATGTCTCGGAGCAGTGCAAAAACACACACACACACACACACACACACACACACACTCCCTGTCCCTCACCAGTGGTGCATGTATAGTCTGTTGCTCCGGGGTGTGTCTTCTGGAAGTGTGTGTATAATTCCATGGAATTCTGCCTCTGGGGGGGGATGGGCTTCAGAAACCCTCCAGATGTGAAGTGTGGGATCATTTTAACAGGCAAAAACTAGGAGGAAAAAAAATGTGCATGCAAACAGATTGGAGAGGATAGGCGGATTTTAAGGATGGTGTGCGTATTTAGGGGGATGGGACGATAAAAGGACGGAGCAGACAGCGGCAGGGAAATAAATCTCTTTCCCTCATGCCCTCACGTTCTTGTTTTCTCCTTCCCGCTCTTTCTTCCCCCTCATTTGAGTTTTGTGAGACCATACGTCCTATAGCCTAAAGATGTGATCATTAAATGTCTCTGCCTCTTTGCAAACAAACACACACAAAGATTTATCCACCCTTTCCTCATACAATTCACAGTTTTACATCACCCTCAGTGGCAAAGCTGCCACAATGGGAGTGAATTTAATGAGAATGTAGGATAGCTTCAGTAATGGGCATCACTACTCAAACCGTTTTGGAAGAGAGGCACATTGACAATGGAAGCAATGCTTTATTACACTAGGTTTGCTGATAGGTCCGTTTTCGAGATGTGTGTGTGTGTGTGTGTGTGTGTATATATATATATGTATATGTGTGTGTGTTTGGTATTACAGACTGGCTGCTGCATTTATGGGCTGAATATAGATGTAGATATAGAGTACATTTACACAACAACGATTTACTAAAAATCTTTTCCTTTTTTCCTTTGCGTTTTCCTTTGCGTTTTTCACATACAGACAACAACATTGTTAAACCAATCCCTGTTCACACGGAAAAAAACAGACTAAAAACACTGTATTCTTTCGCCAGGCCAGTAGATGGCGATGCCACTTTGTAAAGAAACACTTCGCGCCTAAACACTGAACACGTAATACGCATTCGCATGACATCACCGGTTTCACAAATTCGCGTTTTTGTAGTTTACTTGGAGACGATAACGGTATAAACGTGCACTTTGAAAACCATTTTCATAAGGCCCCGGAAATGCCATTTCCGTGTAAATGAATGGCTAAAACGCATAACAAGTTTTCTGTTTTTAGTTGAAAGTGGTGTCATGTAAACGGCCCCGTAAATATCTGGCTAGTGGACCTGGACTGAATCTGCAGACCTAGTGCCAGACAGTTGCTGTAATAAAGATCAAATTTGAAAGTCTTTATGTTGATAATCTGATGGTTTTGTTACATTAGCATGATGGATTATTAATGTGTCGTGCTTGTGTGTTACAGGTGTCTGGGATCGTTGGGAGAGCAGATGTGTTAGCCAGCATGTTGTTCCTCCTGGCCTTTCTCTCCTATATTAGGTAACAGAGCTGAGTATTTTCCATTAGGTTGCAAAATACAGATCTGTATTGAACATGCAATGCATCGATTACTGAATTGAATAACTGATTATATAACTCTAAAAATAATTATTATCGATTAATTTGTATCCGAAATACAATTAGTTTAATCTTATCAAACCGAACCTTGACGAAATTTTAGATTTCATGATGTGTTCGATTGCAATTGTTTACCAAATTGTTAGTATTGAAAATGATTATAAATCAGACCAAAATAATCTAATTTATTTATTTTGATTATTATGTATTGTGTGAAATTGTCAGACTTTTTTCTGCCATAACATCTTTCTAAATTGTTTGTCAGTCTTCGAGGAAAGAGTACAGTATTATTGAGAAATATCTCAATATCTCTATTTAATATATTTTTAAAACGTCATTATTCCTGTTTTGCAAAGCTGAATTTTCAGCATCATTACTCCAGAAATGATTTTGATATGATGATTTGGTGCTCAAGGAATATTTCATATTATTATTATTAATTATTATCAATGTTGAAAACAGTTGTGCTGCTTCATATTTTTGTGGAAACTCTGATAAAAACTCAGGATTCTTTGATGAATTGAAAGTTCAGAAGAACAACATTTATTTGAAATAGAAATCTTTTGTAATATTATAAATGTCTTTACTGCTACTTTTGATCAACTTCATCCATATTTGCTGAATACATTTCCTTAAAAACAAACTGACCTTGAATGGTAGTGTAATATGGTGACTTCTTTTTTTCTTTCAGGAGTGTGTCAACGAGCAGAATGGCGGACGAGTTTCCCACAACAGTGTCAGTCTTATCACTGGCTCTCAGTCTGTTGTTGGGCACCTGTGCCATGCTGGTGAAAGAGACGGGCGTTACTGTGTTTGGTGTGTGCGTCCTCTATGATTTCCTGGTGCTCTGCCGCAAGCCGCTCATCTTGTAAGTGTTTGTATGCTCACTATACTAGATTATTTGCAGATGTTAATTATTATTGGCTGGCATTGCTTCGGGGGTCACTGGGTGTCATTGCGTTGATATTTTTACATTCAACAAGCATGACAACATGACGTTATATATATCAAATTGTATCACTTTTAGGCGTATTTTCTCAAATCCGTAATTGTCTTTGATTTGTCGATCGAGTTTTATCTGCGATCTTTTTCATTTAGATCTGAAATAGCAATCATTTCTATCATATCTGTTGTGCTGTGTATAGAAGTGGCTTGTAAAGAGCTCGGAGAAGGCCGTCTGTGTCTGATAACGTACTCGGTTACTAACGTAACCTCGGTTCTCTCTAGAAGAGGGAACGAGTACTGCGTTTTTGTAGAAAACGCTACGGGAAAAGTCTCTTTTCACGAAATACTGAAGCAAAAAATTATCCTTAATTTTCATAAATGTAAAACGCGTTGCGGCAGTGCTAAGCTATGGCGAGACGGCTTGCTCGCTCATTGGCTGCTCTGCGGCAACTGCATAAGCCTATCGAGCGAGGCCTGAGGTGACGTCAGGCCAATGAGGACGCTTCGCGCCCTCCTAGCCATTTCCCGCCGAGACGGGTGTGGCTAGCCTCTATATAAGGAGCTCGAGAAGGCTTATTCACTTGATTTTCATCGCCGAAGCGAACCAGAGTGAACCGTACGCACGGCAGAGAACGCAGTACTCGTTCCCTCTTCTAGAGAGAACCGAGGTTACGTTAGTAACCGAGTACGTTCTCTTACGAGAGTCCTCTCGTACTGCGTTTTTGTAGAAAACGCTACGGGAACCCCTTGTAAAACGCCGTGCGTGCTGGGATAAAGACACCGATCACTGGAAGCTAACCAGGTGTACAGTGCATAATCACCAGATAGACTCAAAGGGCCTGGGATTAAGGGAGGGGAACCTTAATTCCCTATATTGTAACGTCCGCGGACGTAAAACATGACCTCACAGAGAGAGTCTAGAGACAAGAGGGGATTCCTCTGTCCTTATATGGTTGCGTCAGCAGACGCGAATATGACATCACATAGACAGGGTGGGGGAGCCTGAACTAAATGTGAGAAATGTGGGTCTTACACAGTTCTGCCCATAAGACAGTCGGCAGCGCGTTGCGCATGCGATTTCAGTGTTCTAGTTATACAGCTGAATCAGCTATACCGATAGTAGCTTAGCCTGTAAGGCGGGAACCTCTAGGTTGTAAAACCTGATAAATGTAGACGGCGAGGCCCAGCCCGCCGCCGTACATATATCCTGTAAGGAAATCCCGCTGGACCAAGCCCACGAGGAGGCAACGCCCCTCGTGGAGTGCGCTCTAACTCCCAACGGGCACTGGAGGCCCTTGGTAGTATAAGCCAGCGCTATGGCGTCAACTATCCATCTGGATAAGCTCTGTTTCGACACAGCCATTCCCTTGGAACGTCCACTGAACGAGACAAAGAGCTGCTCAGTCTGTCTGAAGACAGCCGAGCGGGACACGTAAGCTCTTAGAGCCCGAATGGGGCAAAGAAAACTTGAGTCCCCTTCCTCACTTGATCCCGGCAGGGCAGACAGGGAGATAACCTGAGCCCGAAACGGTGTGTCGAGGGACTTTGGCACATAGCCATGCTTAGGTTTGAGTATGACTTTAGAGTCGTTAGGTCCAAACTCCAAGCACGCTGGGCTCACAGAGAGCGCGTGCAGGTCGCCTATGCGCTTCACCGAAGCGAGAGCCATCAAGAACACTGTTTTGAAAGACAAATGTTTGAGGCTAATAGATTGGATAGGCTCGAAAGGGGCACCTTTCATGGCCGCCAAAACCGTAGAAAGGTCCCACATAGGAACTGAAGGAGGTCTGGGTGGATTCAGTCTCCTAGCTCCCCTGAGGAAGCGGATGACTAAATCATTCCTTCCTAGTGACTGGCCCAGCGTTGAACCGGAGAACGCTGAAATAGCCGCCACATACACTTTGAGCGTGGAAGGGGATCTGCCCTTATCCAACAGCTCCTGTAGGAAGGAGAGAACCTCCGTCACCTCACAATCGAGAGGTGATAGGCTCCGAGCTGTACACCAGCCGGAGAAAACCGACCACTTCGAGGCATAAAGCCGCCGAGTTGACGGCGCCCTGGCCTGAGTGATGGTGTTTATCACTCCCTCTGCGAGGTCAACGGATAACCGTTGAGCGCCCACACGTGAAGGGACCACAGCTCCGGGTGTGGGTGCCAAATCGAGCCCCTGGCCTGCGAGAGGAGATCTCTCCTCCATGGCACTGGCCACGGAGCGATGTCTGCTAGCTGCATCAGGACTGGGAACCATGCCTGGTTCTTCCAGAGCGGTGCTACAAGCAGCACTGAGCATTTCGTTTCCTTGACCCGCTCTAACACCTGTGGCAGGAGGGAGACGGGGGGAAAGGCATAAAGCGGGCAGCGCGGCCACACGTGGGACAGCGCGCTGTCGCTTCTGGAAAAGAACACGGGGCAATGAGCGTTTTCGCGGGACGCGAATAGGTCCACTTCCGCTCTGCCGAATCTTTCCCACAACAGCAGAACTGTTTGCGGGTGTAGAGACCATTCGCCCAGGGGAATGTTGTTCCTGGACAGCCTGTCTGGGCCCACATTCTGGAGCCCAGGCACATGCACTGCTCTCAGCGAGCGCAAATTGTGCTGAGCCCATACTAGGAGGCGTTCCGCCAGCCTGTATAGGGCTGTGGATCTCAGACCGCCCTGGCGATTTATATAGGACACCACGGCCGTGTTGTCCGAACGGACTACGACGTGATGGTCCTTGATTTGGGGACAAAAACGCGTCAGCGCATTGTGCACTGCCAGCATCTCCAGGCAGTTGATGTGTTGGAGCTTTTCTCGTTTCGACCATAGGCCGAAGAACGGTCTGCCCTCGAGCAGCGCTCCCCATCCCGAGGTGGATGCGTCTGTCGACACCATCCTCACTCTCGAGGAAGTCCCCAGGCTTACACCTGATCGGTACCAGTCGTCCGCCAACCAAGGTATTAGGGCTGCCACACAGCTCTGATTGACCTTGAGACGTAACCGGCCGGACACCCACGCTCCGCGCGGAACTCGCGCTTTCAGCCAGAACTGCAGAGGGCGCATGCGGAGCAAGCCCAGCTGAAGAACCGGTGATGCTGAGGCCATGAGACCTAGCATCCTCTGAAACGTCCTGAGCGGGGTAGTCGCGCTGCAGCGGAAAGATCTCGCTGCGCGCTGAATGTGCAGCACGCGCTGTGGCGACAGCCGTGCTGTCATAGACTGTGAGTCCAGAATGGTACCCAGAAACGAGATCGTTTGACTGGGGTTCAGTGAACTCTTCGTCCAATTGACTGTGATACCAAGATTCTCGAGGTGATCGAGTAAAATGGCTCTGTGCTCCACGAGCTGTGATCGTGATTGAGCTAGGATCAGCCAGTCGTCCAAATAGTTCAGCACTCGCATGCCTCTGAGTCTGAGAGGAGCGAGCGCTGCGTCCATGCACTTCGTAAATGTACGAGGTGCCAGGGACAAGCCGAACGGCAGGACTGTATACTGGTATGTCTGACCCTCGAAGGCGAATCTCAAGTATTGCCTGTGATGTGACGCTATTTGTATTTGAAAATACGCGTCCTTCAGATCTATCGACATGAACCAGTCTCCTCGGCGAACATGCGCGAGGATTTTCCTGGTCGTGAGCATTTTGAAACTGCGTTTCACTAATGCTTTGTTCAGCCGTCTTAGATCCAGTATGGGTCTGATACCACCGTCCTTTTTGGGGACTAGAAAGTATCTGCTGTATAGCCCCCCTTTGCTTTGAGCTAGGGGTACGTGCTCTATCGCCCCTTTGCTTATCAGTTTTGATATTTCGGCGCGAAGTAGGTGTGCTACTTCTAAATTCACCGAAGTTTCGACGCGCGCTGTGAAGCGGGGGGGGCGTCGACAAAACTGTAGCGAGAAGCCTCTCTTTATAATGCCTAGCACCCAGTCCGAAACCCCTGGGAGCGCTGCCCATGCTACTGCATGGTTGGCTAAGGGCTGGATACGAAACACGCTCTGTTCGTGTGACAGAGGTGCTTCGGGGTGCGATAACATAGGCGTTATGCCTGTGGCATTCGAGGCGGGGGGCGCGCTTATTACAGCGGGCAGAGCGCTCGTCCTCGACCTTACTACAGTGCTTAACTGAGTGAGGGAGGGCTGAGCGAGTTTCGCGGGACTCATGTCTGCGGGTAAATGTGGGCGGGACGCGGGCACATTCACTGCTTTGGACGCGCTGTCTGCCTGAGCAGAGCGAGCGCACACAGGTCTCGTTTTTACAGAGAGCCTGTGGTCCGTGAGACATAGTGTGTGTGGGCACTGGGAAGTGGACACTTTCACTACATTTGAAGCGCAATCGATCTGAGTCGATTTTATGTGCGCGAGCCCTAAGTGTAGGGCTGTGCTTATGTGTAGGGATGGGCACTGAGGAGTGGGCATCGACACTACGTTTATAGCACCATCGGCCGTGGCCGGGACACCAGAAAATACACTCTTTTCGGGATATATCTGGGTAGCCGTGAAAACGGCTTTTGTGTGCAGGCAAGCGGGCAACTGTGCGGGCTTGCGCCTTGCAGAAAACGCTGGGGCAGTCGCAAGTCTTGGGACTGAAACAGCGGCGCGCTTGGGTGAGAGACCGGCCGCAGCGGGACTCACACACCTGCGCTTTCCTAGGAGTGCTAGGACTTCTTCGGGGCTTCCGGCTTTACCACAATCCTCGACCGCGGCCCGCGCTGAGCGGGGCGTCGGCTAGTAGAGCGAGAGCGGGACCTAGAGCTGTGCTGCTGTCGCTGCTGTCGCTGCTGTGAAGATGTGGCCGAAGGCGGGGGCTGAGGCTGAGAACTCCGCGGAGTCTGTTTCTCACGACTCGCTGCAGAACCGGAGCGCTTCGGAAGGAAGTGCTTGAAGGCTTGAGACGCTTTCTGGGCTTCGGTAAATCTCTCCACGAACTCGGAGAGAGAAGAACCGAAAAGGCCAGCGGAAGACAGCGGGGCGTCGAGGAACGCGTTGCGCTCGGAATCAGCCATCTCCGTGAGCGTAAGCCATAGGTGTCTCTCAGCAACAGTGGCGGAAGCCATACATCGCCCCATGGCTTGTGCAGCAGACTTGGTAGCGCGGAGAGTTAGGTCCGAAGCGCTCCTTAAATCCGCGATGCAGATAGCTTCAGGTCCTATCTCATCCAACTTACGGAGGAGATCACCCTGGAATATCTGCAGCGTAGCCATGGTGTGTAGCGCTGACGCAGCCTGCCCAGCAGCGGAGAAGATTCGCGCGAGCAGCGTCGACGTCATGCGGCAGGCTTTGGAAGGCAACACCGGTTTAGTCCGCCGTCCAGCAGAGGGCGGGCAAAGGTGGGTTGCTATCGCCTGTTCCACCGGCGGAAGTGAAAGGTAGCCTCGGTCTTTTGCGTTATCCAAGGAGGAAAATGCAGGCGACACAGACGAGCGCGTTCGCGCAGAGTAGGGCGCATTCCAAGCTTTCGCCACTTCTTCATGAAGCTCAGGAAGAAAGGGGGCGGGCTTAGATTCCGGAGAAGTGCGCTCACCAGGGAGGAAGCTACCATCTAGCCGGGTACGAGAGGGGAGCTCCGGTGCAGACCACTCGAGGCCGAGGCTCGCCGCGGCCAGCGCGAGTACTCGCATGAGCTCCTTCTCGATGTTGGCTCTCGTAGTGGGCTTGCGGGCAGGAGGCGCGAGGTCCTCAGAGCTCGCCCAGTCCTCGCTGCCTGAAGCTAACAGAGAGCAGGAATCCTTCTCCCCCGACGCGGCCTCGGAAACGACTTCCTCTGATGAAGCGGCGGCAGACTGCGGGCGCTGAGCATCAGGAAGAAGAACAGGAGAAGCCGGTGAAGCAGGCGGGCGAACCGGCGAGCTTGGTCGGGTTGGAGCGGGTTCCGGGACCCGCTGCGAGCGGCGCTTCTTGCGGCGCGGCAGCGCGGCGGGGCATGCAGACTCTGAGAAGGAAGCCAGGCGAGTCCGCAGAGTCACCATAGGCAAAAGCTCGCAGTGAGGGCAACCGCCGTCAGCGAGCGCGAGCGCTGCATGGTCCTCTCCCAAACAGGAAACGCAGATGACGTGGCGGTCTCCCTGGGAGAGTGGGGCTCGGCACGAGCCACATGAAGGCATCTTTAAAAAGACGCAGCTCTTTTAGGGGTGAGTGTCGCGGGGCGAACACACACACACACACACAAGAACAGTAATAAACGAAAGGATATAGCGCCGGAAAGCGCAGTAGGTACGGCCGTAGAAGGCGGCGTTGCCAGCGGCTTCAAGTGGCTCGTCCCGCTGAAGTGCTTGCCTCAAACGACGCTTGCTTCCTCGTGATCCAGCGATGTGAGAGCTTCGCTGAAGAGATGAAAAATCAAGTGAATAAGCCTTCTCGAGCTCCTTATATAGAGGCTAGCCACACCCGTCTCGGCGGGAAATGGCTAGGAGGGCGCGAAGCGTCCTCATTGGCCTGACGTCACCTCAGGCCTCGCTCGATAGGCTTATGCAGTTGCCGCAGAGCAGCCAATGAGCGAGCAAGCCGTCTCGCCATAGCTTAGCACTGCCGCAACGCGTTTTACATTTATGAAAATTAAGGATAATTTTTTGCTTCAGTATTTCGTGAAAAGAGACTTTTCCCGTAGCGTTTTCTACAAAAACGCAGTACGAGAGGACTCTCGTAAGAGAACGGAATCTTCCATGGAATGTTTATGGAGAATCCCATTGTTGCCGGGGCGTCGGAGCAGCCGTGTGCTTTCAATCTTCAACCCGAGGCTGAGACAATGCCATAAGTGACCAATACACATTCATCACATGCAGTCGGATCACATAGCACAGACACTCGTTAAATTCATTAGGAGGCGGTTAACGATCGACGGTCCCTAGACAGACATTGACTGGTTGTATGTACTGTCTGAAAATTAGCTCGGCTCATCAAAACATGTAAATGCATGCCGACGCACAGTCTGACCTTGGGTCTTGTCCTTTCAGGAAACTGCTATCGAATATTCCCAATATATTGACATGGATTTTTTTTGCCTGTGTAAGAATTATTCACTTCATGAATATTCCAATGATTTAATGCGTTTTCTTTTTAGCCATTTCCAGATTGCATGCCATTATGCCATTAGGTTACTTTCACGTTCAAAACGCAGCGGTAGGATCAGTTCATTTCTATAAACTAGTGCAAAATATCAGTTTTAATAAATTCACTCATAATAACTTGTATCATTTGCATCTCTAGCATTGTAGCATGTAGCATTTTTCATATGTTAAAATGTATTAGTAAACATATACAGTATATATATATTTATTTATTTATATACATTAGTTCTGTCAGATTGATTAATCACGATTAATTGCATCTAACATAAAAGTATGTAAGTATATATAAAACTAAGTCATCCGCCTTATGTTGCATCATGAGCACAAATGACAACATTTCATCATCACGTTTGTCTATTTATCGCCTACCTTTTTTTTTTTTTTTTTTTTTTTTTTAATAAGCTAATTAGTTTTTTGCTTCCTTAATCATTTAAAGGACGACTTCTTGTTTAACTGGTACCAAACAAATTGTACGAGCAGACAATCTAGCCAGAGATCAGCACAGATCTGCGATGGATAATACACAAAGCAATCTTCCAATTACAGCTCGGCACTTTCGTTCAGCTGTGCCGGTAATTGGCATTCAAAGAGAGTCAATCAGGCGATACAAACAGCAATCGCACTCTCAGACTCAACCCAAACTCGCGCATTCTCTCTCTCTCATAGTGTGAACCTCATTTGCTTCAATTACAGTCTCAGCTACTTAAAATGTGCTCTGTGTCCAGTGGGTCTGCACTCTCCGAGAATGTGAAAAGCTGAACAAAGGGGCTCATCAGTGAGTGGGAAACAGAGAGGGACCCCTTGACTGGCCCTTGGGTTCTCATTACTGAAGGAGACACACGACTGAGATTCCAGACTGATCCTTGAGTGCTGTGTGAAAACATTACACCCCTGTACACACATTCGCACACAATCCCATGCTCAATCCTCTCCCCCAGGCTAATAAGTTGCTGGACCAGCTTTGCAATTTTGGTAGTGCAATGAAACTCCTGTTTCATCCATTAGGGCTTACAGAGAAACTTATGGGTATTTAGAAGAGGAGGACGCAATGTATTTTCTAACTAATACTCGTGGTTATGAGGTGTAGTAGTTGTCAATGCATGGCTTAATTATGACAATAACAGTCCAACAGCATTTGAACCACTTCTAATGCCCTAGAAACACATTTGCAAATAATAGGGAGAGTTGTGTGGTCAACTGCAACATCTGTGATGCATCTCGCATCCCTGTATTTATCACTTTGCAGTAATGCATGATGTTGTCTAACACATATTGCTTCAGCACCAATCGGTTAAATTCTGTTCAGTGCCAGCTTTGTTTGTGCAATTGAGTCTCTCAACGCTCCCATGTGTTCTGCAGAGATCAAAAACACAAGACATGCGTCTATTCCTCCGCATTAGTCACAGAGCGCATAACCTTAAGAGATAAACAGTACATCAAACATCCAGTAGCAAAAGCACTTTTAATCCATTATTAAGACATTTAGTATTGATGATATGATGTTTGTCGTGTTTATTTGTGGTTATGTATGAGCATGCGCCATATTCCACAAATCTGGGATACTTTTATTTATTTATTTTACAGCAATAGACTCTGTTGTAAAAGCTGTTGGATATGTTATATAATTTATTATCTAAAATAAAATTAACCGGCATGTAAAGTGGGTTTAAAGGAGTGGTATAATGCCCTTTTCACAAGATTTAGCTCAAAATACCACACAGATATTTTTATATCGCATGTTAAAGTTGTCACTTTTTGAGGGTGAGCAAAAACGCACCGTTTTTGTGTCTGTCCCTTTAAATGCAAATGAGCTGCTGCTCCCGGCACAGGGGGCGGAGCTACAACAGCTTGTGTCCTTTTACCTCACACAGACATGCACTGGAAATTTCTAAAACTTTTAGCCTTTTATGTTCAAATCGGATTCAGACAAAGATGGAGAGACTCAAGAAGAAGTGACAACATGTAGAAGCAACAGGACATTTCTGAATGGTTAGTTGGTGAATTTATGTAGCTTATGTCTAGTTATCTTCTAGTCATTGATTAGCATATTCTGTCATGATAATCTATAAATCGCGTTCCCGGGGGCGGGGTTTATGTAAATTTTAGGGTTTGTGATGTCACTAACCCGGGAGGAATGTCGTGTAGTCCCTACCAGCCGTTTGCTGTAGTCCTTAAAAAGCGATTTCTTTAAAAGCAAATATCTTCCTTTGCTTTGAACTTTGAGCGTCGTAACGTTGCAGATGTTGGTCATGCTCAAACAGCAACATTACACACTAACTAAAGTTAGAAAAGTGAAATCATAATCAACCACCCCTTTAAATGAATTATGTGACTGTATCCCCCTTAAATGTTTTTTTTCTTCTTCTTTTTTTTACATCTCAAAGGTTTTTAGGTTCTCGATTATAATCCTACATGCAATTAATAATTTTTTAGTTAATACTAATATGTAATCTTTAGCTTTAACAAATTAGTTTAGTGTTCAACATTTCTAGTACATCACCCTATTTAAGCCACTGCATTATTGTCCTATAAAAAAAATACTTTTTGAAATTGAAAGATAAATCAATAAATTATAAATGTAGTATTTAAAAAAAAAAATCCTTTTATTCAATGAAAATGACAAAATAACAAATCATGTATTTCATTTAAATGTATTTCATGTCCCAAATTTTAGTAACAGTGTTACAAAACTTACAAACTTATGAGTTATTTAAAAAAAAAAATAAGTTTGACCTCCTCAGGTTGATGAGCTACATTTTTCCAGTGATTGAGCACCTTATTTCTCTAACCATTTGTTGAAAAACTATAATTTTAGATTAATTTAAAGATTTTGAATTTTGTACCCTTTTCAGTGAGCATGCCATGGATATTTATTAGGTAGATTATTAGATTGAAGGAATATTTATGAGCTGATCCGGAACAGACACGGCTTCACTGACGACAGAAAAGAACATCTGTGTCATTTCTACAAACAGAGTGATGTGTGCTCGCTGGCGGGCGTGATAACCCTCCTCAGCCTCGAAGAACAGCAAAGGAAAGGTTCCTCTCTCCGTCTGCGTCTCCCTCTGGGGAATGAGGGCTCTGTAGCTTTATTTGATTTTCAAAAGTGCCCATAAACCTTTGCTGCTACCCGTGACCCTGGGGAGGACACGAGACACAAACCCTCTCACACACACACACACAGTGTGGAGTGTGTGAGTGTGTGATTGTGACTGATAGTCATCATAATGCCTGCAGACACGCTGTCTCTCAGTTTTGGTGAGTGTGTGTTTGCAGTGAGGGGGTGGAGTGTCTCCAGTGGGCTTTATTAAATGCATAAGCTGACACTTGTTTTCTCTCCTGTAATTCTACACCAGTGCAATATTCATAAGAGTATCAGTTCCTAACTCCTCACAAACGGCTGACATTAAATAAATGCTCCCAATTATATTAAAAGGATTGTTTATCTGGATTTTTGCATTTATGTGCATTTGCAAACCCGTTCTACTTCCCTAAAGTGATATATTTCCAAGGGAAGGTAGATATTTAATGAGGAAAAAAATAAAAAAATGTAATTAGCGTGCCAGTTTGCATTTTGTGTAGGACTCCTCCCCTTCTGAAGCACAACCAGCCCCCCCATTGGCTGAAACTTGGTGGCCTTGGTGATGTCATTTGAAAAGGAAAGTTGTTTCAGAGGCAGAGAAAGTGTTTATATTTGAATGAAATCTACATTTAATAATTGAATTTCTTTGGAATAACATGCACAAATGAATCGTTCGTAATAAGACTGGAAACTTGATGGCATCATTTGTCATCAGAAAAGGAAAGTTGAGATTTTGATGAAAAATTATGACTATTTGTATTTCTTTTGAATAGCATGCACTGAGGAATTGATCACAATAAGAACAAGAATGTAAATTAATAAAGTAAATAGAAAATTTCAACATTCTTTGTTCAGTGTAAAAACTATTCTCATTTTCTTTTAACGAAAAGTTAAAAGTCTTTTCAAGTCTTTTAACGGAAGTAGCGACGAAGGGCAAGGATAGAGACGGGAGGCTTGCATTTTTTTAATTCTGCGCTGTCTTTGAGCACGGTTACGACCCCTGGAGTACAATACGCTCTGAACAGCACTGATGCGCACACACACATTCACGCACATAGTCATTAAGCTGAGCTCTCTCCAACTCTTTACTGAATCAATCAGCAGAAGTGCGATGTACTGCCTGAGCTCCATTCCTCCCCCACCTCCTTCTCTCGCCTCTCCTTTTCTTTCATTCATCTCACCCCACATTTCCAGTCACAGCTGTCACGGTGTCATGTCACGCTGAATTAAAATTCACTGTACATCCCGGCACTCTCAAAGAGGGATGATGGCGTTCCAGTTTAGAGCGGCATTTTAAAGTCTTACAAAGAGGGGCTGTGAGAGTGTTTGTCTGCATGTGTGTTTTCACTCGATTTCTTGCAACTCTGTTTTCCAAGATGTAGAGGTAATTAATTGAGAGCAACGGTAAACGGATTAATATACCCCTAAAGTAATTCACTGATGGTTTGATTAAGTCGGTAATGAATGAAAATGAGTTCATCAGCTGATTGAGTTATGGAGTTTGTAAACTGTCACATCTGGTTATGCTTTCGTTCCAGGCATCTGTCGCGCTCCAGGTTGAAGGAGCTTGTCAGAATTTCCAGCCCGTTTGTCAAACGTGCTTGCGTCGTCTCGTTGCATGTAAGTAGCTACATTTGGTAACACTTTATTTTACAGTGTCTTTGTTACATATGTCTTACTATAAGTAATAACAGTAAATTATGCATAATTCCATGTAACTAACCCTAAACCAAACCAAACCCTAATCCTAACCCTATAGTAAGTACATTTATAGTTTAATATCACTCAGTACTTAAATGTATAATTACAGTGTAACAAAGACACCTTAAAATAAAGTGTAACCCTACATTGTTACTGCCAAATATTGCAATGCTTTTGGGTGGGATCAGGGAAATGTTTATTTTATTCAACATTCCTGCTTTTTTTGTTGTTCAATGAAAGAAACGAACAAATTAATCAGTCAAATTTTTATTTTTATTTATTTATTTGATTTAGTTTGCATGCATGTCTTCTTATGACCACACAAAATGTTTATATTTATGTTTATGATACAGTTTGTATAAATTGGCCAAAATTTTCCCTTTAATTCCCATAATTCCCGTTAAGTTTCCAACTTGGAATATTTCCACAATTCCCCAGCTTAACTTCCCATGGAAAGTTTCCGGAAATTTACCAGACATTTTCTGCCCCTTCGCAACCCTGGAGGTTAAAGATTAAGATCTGGGCTGGATTATACTTCGATTTTTAACCCCATGAAATCATAATCAATGTTTTGTGGCTTTGAGCATCTACATGATTGCAACCTACTAAAAGCTGGGAAAATAGACTCTTAATGGATCAGGGGTCTTTCTTCTTCAGGAATATTGATGAATCTTGAGTATCCACATTTGTCCCTCCCCCTAATAATTCCAGTTACATAAACAGGTTTTTTTTTTCATGTGAACCTCTGATATTTTAATAAACGTTAACCTTTCATAATATCATCAATTTTACAAATGTATTACTTTTTTTTTTTATAAACTTTTTACATTTTTATTTATTTTATTATATTTTGTATTATTTTATTTAACTTCTTTTTATTTTATTATTGATTTATTATAATAATTGATTTATATCATTTTTATTTTATTTATATTAGCATTGACATTTATGTCATTTTTGTTGAACCTCATGTGCTCATCTGTAACTATTTCACAAGTTTTTACTGTGTTTTTCTGCAGGTTACAGTCATCATGTCTTTCCGCTTATGGTTGATGGGTGGATCCATGCCGCTGTTCTCAGAGCAAGACAATCCAGCATCCTTCTCTCCATATCTGCTCACCAGGTCGGTCTGACTGTCATCACTCTGTTACGGTTCTGTTTGATTGGCTGCGTCCAAAATCACACACTCGTACTCCATTTGCTTATTGGTTTCCATGGTTTCAAATGAATCACGCACCTGTTTCTGCTCAGTTCATTAGCTCTTCCTTGAACTTAAGACTTTAGTTTCTTCGGTTGATTGCTCCGTGTCTTCAATGTTATACGTGGCGGCGTTCTCCTGAGTTATTTCTCTGAATCTCCTGCGTCATGAGAAATATGTTCTCATCCACTGAAGAATATATGGATTATATTCTTATTCTATATAACGGCATTCAAATTCAGCGGGGGGTCTGATGTGGTTTGGAACGTACACAAAAGCAGGAAAACCTTGAAATTTCCTCCCATCCATAAATAACCGGATGAAGAATTGTTTTGTTGCAAGATTTTATCAACTATAATTATCTTATGTAAGAAGAACCATTAATATTTTCTGTGAATGCATAAAAAATTATGAAATCGTTTTACGACTTTTTTAACTTTACATGTATTAAAGGGATAGTTCACTTTGAAAATAAATTTTGGTATGTTTTAGCTTACCTCAAGGGCATCCAAGATGTAGGTGTCTTTTTTTCCGCAGAAGTTTCAATTTTGATATTTTTAGGTCAAACCGTTCTTGTCTGTCAGTCATTTCATGCAGGTATATGGTCACTGTCTCAAAGAGCATGCACAAAGTCCAAATTAAAACAATTCCCCATCGTCCAAATTAAACAATTCCCCATCGTAAGCACACATTGATGGCCTAAGACACGAAACGAGCGGTTTGTGTGAGAAAACGAACAGTATTTATATCGTTGTTATCTCTTGAAAACAGCACACGTCCAAATGATCTGAGGGCGCGGGCGGGTATAGATATATACATAGATGTCGCCTTGGCTACGGTTTCGTTCCAATGAACTGCAGTAGCGAAGGCGACATCTAGTGTATACATCTATACCCGCCCGCGCCCTCAGATCATTTGGACGCGGCTGTGTTCAAGAGATAACAACGATATAAATACTGTTCGTTTTCTCACACAAACCGCTCGTTTCGTGTCTTAGGCCATCAATGTGTACTTACGATGGGGAATTGTTTAATTTGGACGATGGGGAATTGTTTAATTTGGACGATGGGGAATTGTTTTAATTTGGACTCTGTGCATGCTCTTTGAGACAGTGACCATATACCTGCATGAAATGACTGACAGACAAGAACGGTTTGACCTAAAAATATCAAAATTGAAACTTCTGCGGAAAAAAAGACACCTACATCTTGGATGCCCTTGAGGTAAGCTAAAACATACCAAAATTTTATTTCAAAGTGAACTATCCCTTTAATTTAGCAAATCTTGGCTGTCTTTTTAGGTTTCTTTCATACTGCTATCTGCTCGCCTTCAATGCCTGGCTCCTACTGGCTCCCATAGTGCTTTGCTACGATTGGCAGGTAAATGGCATCAACAGAAACGCACTGCAAAAACTACATTCTAGTAAGCGTTTGATGATTGCATGAGTTGTGATTGACAGGTGGGAAGCATTCCTTTAGTGGAGTGTCTGTGGGACGGACGGAATATTGCTTCCCTGACTTTGGCTTTCGTCATGCTGGCACTGAGCCTGAACTGTGTTACACGCCTACAGGTGAGCACACACACACACACACACACACACACACATTTCCTCATGTCAAGACAACCGCTGAGACTTTCCTGTTTCGATCGTATGAAAGCCTTCACTCATGCTGTCTCACATCCCGCTGTTCTGTCGTTCCTCCAATTCTCCACGACTCATCGCCATAGCAACCCATGAAAAATAGCAGCGACTGTGTAAATGAGTGCAAACGCTCACATCACGTGAAGCAGATGTTTGCCCGTGAGCTAATGCACACGTTCCTCACGCAGGTTGCGCATGAAGTGAGATGTTTATTTATCAGGTTATTCAGTTCCTTAGGCAATTATTTCCGCTCATCTTTTGTGAGGCACATAATAGGCTGACGGTGAAATTCATGTATCATTTTCATATGCCATATAAATGTACTTTTAGCATCACAGACCCTGGAAAAATGAGCAGTACATCAAAACTGCTTGCAAATCTTTATTAGCACCATTATAGTTTCAGACAAAGAACATCTTTGAACAGTCAAAGACCTTTGTTTCAACTTTTTAACTTTTTTTAAATGCCTGAATGACCAAAATGTCTCGATTCCTACCCGTCTTAAGGCCTGTTCACACCAAGGACAATAACTATAACTTTATAGTTATCGTTCTTGGTGTGAACGGGCCTTTATGCACCTGCTTGCTGTGCAACGGGTGTTTGTTTGTTTGTGAGCATCAAAGACGCCAATACTGTTTGCTGGTTATGCATGGAAAAAGTTAACATAGTGGGTAGTGCAGGTTCAAATCTATTTTTCAGTTTTTCTACAGATTTCTATGCACTGAACGAGCTCAAAAAAGCCTCTGAATTAGAATATAACAGATAACAGCAAAGCATTCAAGGTTTTATAAGAGCTTGAGAGCTCCAGCCACCAATAAAACATTTACAGGACCATTTTCTGAAACTGCGAGAGGATGTCAGTCAGGTTTTGTCGACCCCAAGAACGGTTTATTGGTTGTTTGCCGCTGTGTTGGCGGTGTCCTTGGGGGATCTTTTAGAAATGTTCACATTTCTCTACACAGGTCCTTGAGTTTGTGGAAAGAAATTGGCAGTGCGTTTTCTCGTTTCTAGAATGGCTGATCCGACTCCACATAATGAGACTTGGGGAATGGGAAAATGAAAGAGAGAGAGAGAGAATATTCCAGTCCCTCTTCAGCGGATCTCATATCTACTGACTGAATAATTCATAGTGTGTGTCTGAGACAAGCTGACAGACCAATGTCAGTAAACTGCCTGCTCCTTTTACTGATCGAGTGGAGGTGTGTGGATGTGTGCGAATGCTTAAGAGTGAAGAAACCTGGTTTTCTCATTCCGTTTATAGAGACAACAATCTCAGATTTCATATTCTATAAATGTTTCACACGTGGACTGGAGGATCAGTTCAAACTTTCATGTACCTTTCAAGGTCTGAGGCCATGTTGAAAATCTGGGATTTCAAATTTAATTTAAACCTGGCAATTTTAGGATTTAGGATTTAAAACTAATATGAATATAAAATATTTAAAAATACTACAACACTGGTCATTGATCAAAATTATCAAGCAAAATTTGTACAGACTCCTCTGTACCGACTATCAGATGTTCTTGCTTATATTGAAGCTCTTTGAATCGTTCTCAAATCACCCTGGACACATGATTACAATTTTCACTCAAATTGTAATGCTATTATCACACAACTATCCTTCTTGCCTCAGGAAGGGGAAAGATGATTGAAAGAAATTGAAGAACTGAAAAAAGAGAATAAAGGAAGAGCTGAGGGAAGTGCTTGATTTGAGCCGGATCCTTTTCTGGAAAATGTCAGATTTTTGCATTTCAGCATTTGTTTTTTAGCGATTCGGCATAAACAAGTGCAATTACATGCTAATGTATGAGAGAGAGACAGAGTGATCATGGGTTAATGCAGATGAATTTGGAGGTTATGTTTTGCCATTGGCCCTTAGCATATATATATTTTGATCAGCTTTCCTAAGTTCAGAATCACTCTCATTGGTTGGTGCTTACTACTTACCCAGTAAAGGCTAAAGTTTGGATGGAGTGCTTATACCTAATAAATTATTCACCAATATCGGCAAAATGTCAAAAAGACAGTCAAGCATGTTTTCATTTTCCATATCCACGAGTAAAGCTGATGGTGTTTCTGATCAAAAGCGATCCCAAATATGGAACGGCTAATAATAAGGATAGCGGGAGACACGAGCACGGGAGTTAGATCAGTCAGAATCAGAAAGTGAAGTAATGGAGAAGGCAACGACGTCGTCGGTGAGAGAATATCGTTGATCAACTGAATAATTTTTGGTTTCACCGTATACTGTACGTGACAGAATTACACACAGTTAGGGCTGTGCAGAAACTTGTGGATGATGCTCTTACAGCCTTCACTGTTTATTGACATCATTGTATGTTCCGGGAAAACTTAAGTTGTATGGTCAGTGTCGGTCACAGCGACTTTTAATTTTGATCCGGAAATTGTTCATTTACAAATGAAGCGCTGGCTGAGGGGAAGAACCAGCAGGAAAGAGCAGACCTGAGAGAGGTGTTAGTCTATAAAGGCCACTGAATGGATTTTGGCCCGGTGACATTTTGGGACAGACTGCGGATGACCTCTGTTTGTGCTGCCATGACAACAGATGGCAACTGGCGAAAAGGATAATGCCAAAGCTATCATCATGACCCAGCTTTAGCCCTATAATACTTCCCAGAAAAACATAAGCTTTAGGCTCTGTTTTTATGAGTGTAGTCTGGTTTTGCTTTGCGTTGCTTTCGATTCCTGTTTGTATTGAACTGTTTGTATGGGGGGGTTTTTGTGCTCTTTTTCCATATAAGTGGTAACGTTAACCAAATAAAACATTTTTTTAGCAGTGATGGGAAAAATCTGAAGGCTGATATATTACACTGAGGGTTATCTATTGAAACATATAACTGTGATTCCCACCCCTGTCCAGTTGGTGGCAAGTGCGCATATTAATGAGCTATTATCTAGTATGGTCTATGGAAGTAAAATAATGACAAATGTTTTTGAAACAAAAAAGCTTGTTGAATTGCTCTACTTGAAAAAATATGCATTGCATTAACCCTGCTTGCATTTTAATGCATTGTATTTTCAGGGCTTGCATTTTTATGGGCTGAAATTCAACATGGTTGTATATTTAAGCTGTGAATATTTCAATTCAAAACATTTCACACACGTTTTCATTATTAAAAATTCAATAATCCATATTCACCTTTCAGATTTCACTTCCAAAATGTTCATTCTGTTTAAAAATACAACCTATAATATTCGACCGGCAATTTTCGGTCCATTTTATTTCGCTTTACAAATTCGCTTCCACAAATTCAGTGGTTCAGATTCGACAGAAAATCCAACATTTGACATCCAGGAACGGCAGGAATATCAGTAGATTGCTGACTGAACATTTGTCATTATTTTACTTCCATATGGTCTTGTCTTTGATCTCAGTGCATGAAGTCTTTGTCCAGCCTGAGGCTTAGGCCCTGGCCCAAATGGCACACTTCCACGTGCACTTGCGGTCTTGTGGATTTAAGGCCATCGCATGTGAGTACCCCCTTTCCGGCCGATATGCACCCTCTATGCGCACTTTTGCCGAGCCTGTGAGCTCTGCTCCAGACTTCTACCTGACAGTCAAAGAGGCATTACATCACAAAAGTGTGGACTCGGAGGAAGATCACGAGGGCTTAGGACTCCATTTGGGACAGGGACTGTAGGGACACCGCTACACACAATTGCAAAAATGTCACGGCAGCTGAGTGTGAAAAGTTTCTTCAAAAGGCCAAAAGCTTGTGGTGATGTTGATAAAAGAGGGACTGAGGTGGATATATAGGTAAATATCTTTTAACATTTAAGCAAATAAAGTCCTCAGAGATTGTTTATAATTTATTGTTTTAAACAAATCTGCACATTCAGAATGCAACAGTTATGGCATCACAATCATGAATACATTACCATATCATTTACATATCAGCACCTATTTAGGCTTATGACCGACTATATGGCCGAAGATCAGCCAATCGAAAGTCACTATTAGCAGTGTTTTTATTGTTAACAAAAAATTATTAAAAAACTTAAATGAAATGTTGCATTGGCAACTAATAAAATAAAATAAGTTCTAGTACTAAAATTACTAAAACAAAACCTGAAATAAAAACAAATTAAAGCTAAATAGAAATAAAAAAAGAATTATTATTATTATAAAATATAAAAATGACAAAACACATTCAAATGAAAATGGAAAATATAAAAATAAAAGCTAATTCAGTGTATTAATAAATACTATAATACAATAAAAATAACTGGACTTTAGAGGGGAACAAAGCTAACAAAGTGTAGAATATGACCTATGTAATATCAGAAACATGTTTATCATGAATTGAGCTATGCAGCTCATTTGACTTGAACTTAGCTTCCACTTTCACTGAAATAATCCCATTGTCACATGACCATCCTTGGCCACACCTCTATCATGCACTACCTCCGATCAGCCGTGCCAACTATTCACCCTAATGACTTTCCAATCTGTCTCTGCAGGAATGTTTACTTGGCTAATTGTCTCATGCAAAACACACAGACACACACGCAGGCCCGAGAGTGGGTCGATTTTACTGATTTGTTACCGTGAATGAATGTCATCAGCACATTTTGTATATTTCTTGGTACAGTTGTTGCATGTCAGAATGCCTGCTTATTTGTTGCTGAACCTGAAGTTAATTAATGTTTTTGATGGACTGGAAGGCAAAAATCAATATTAAAACATTCACGTATTGTCTGTGGAAATGAGAATGAGACTCCAGACAATGGCTGTGGTAATATTGTTTATTTTTCAGCAGCGTATCGGCCTATGTAAAGTAAACCGAGCGTGATACAGTTATCATTTTAACCCGCACCACCACCTCTCTCACTCTAGCTTAGATTTCATATCCAATTCATATCTCTGTATTGACCCATCAATCCTCAACTGTCATATTTAATGAACTTGTACATCGATAAAAACAACGCCAGCTCATATTTCAAGTATACTCACTCAAATAACACTAATAAAGATATGGAAGCTCTGTAGCGGAGCATAAAAGGCCATTTTCCTATGTGTTTCCTGTGCTTATACTTTCCTATTATGATTTTTACTTGGCGGATGAAAAAAACAACATTTACTCAGAATACCAGATTACCATAGCGACCTCATAGCAACACCCTAACAACCTAAGCAACACAGTTAAAAACCACTCCGAATACCACACCAACATGCTTAAAACACTCAGAATACCTTAGCAACTTCTAACCTAAAAACCTAAGCAACACCCTAGCAACCTCATAGCAACTCAGTTAACCCCTCAGAACACCATAGTGACCTCATAGCAACGTGCTAAACATAATTCAGATTATGTGAGCACGTTGCTATGAGGTCACTATGGTATTCTGAGGGGTTAACTGAGTTGCTATTAGGTTGCTAGGGTGTTGCTTAGGCCTTAGTAACTTCATAGCAACACCTTAGCAACGCAGGTAAAAAACACTCAGAATACCATATCAACCACATGGTAATATTTGGAAGAAAAAAAAACACAGCATCTTCATAACACCTTAGCAACAAAATAGCAATGCCCTAATATTGTGCCTGTGGGTTTTGCCTGTAGAAAACATTTGCTTTTGTTTCGTTCTTGTTTCTCTAATTGCAAAAAAACATAGAGTTCTCTTTTTCTCTGTCTCTCTTTCTTTGTGTAGAGGATAAAAGGGAAGGAGGTGTTGGTGGGCGTGCTGTTCCTGGTCTTTCCCTTCATCCCAGCCAGTAATCTGTTCTTCCGCGTGGGATTTGTGGTGGCGGAACGAGTTCTCTACATGCCCAGGTTTGTGTCTGCGCCTGTAAAAATATATTGCGACAGCCAGAGAAAATGTCCTTTGAAAACATTCCTTGCTCTGCAAAATACTTCTTTTTTTTTTTTTTTTTGAGCTTTACAAATTCAACCCCCATTTTTCTCCTTCAACTCGCTGTGGGAATCACACACCACTGATAACGGTACATAATCTGTCTTTAGCCCTGCTTCCCATAATGCACCACTGATCTGTTATATGCGTGTGTGTGTGTGTGTGTGTGTGTGTGTGTGTGTGTGTATTTATGTGAACTGTAGAGATTAACAGACAATGAGGCGTGGTATTTAATAGAGGATGTTAAAAAATTATCTTATTAGCTCGGAGTGTAGCGGTGGTGACCCGACAAACGCCCACATACACACATAAATACACATACACACAGCATTACATCCTTGAGTACACTTAGTTATGAGTAATGAACGGTTTCTGCTCAGTGAATTTAATGGCTTGTGTTAGGATCAGATGGGCACTTATCTTGGCATTTAGGCATCCATTCTCTATGCATGCTGGGTAAATATTAGTAGCACTGTCTTTGTTAGCGCCAACAGCAATAGTGATCAGACACGTGAGGGCCGCACTGCGGCTCGGAGGCCAACTATTTACACTCACAGTCTCTGACACACACACACATACACACATCAGCACACAGCTATGAGAGGAATGTGAGGAACTCTCAGGCTCTGATTCACTTGCCTATGGAGATTTTAAAGAGTATATGGCGTGAACTTTACATACTTCTCATACTTTTGAAAATCCAGCGTTTAGTTGATCCTGATAAGCGCTCATTGTCACAGTTGTAAAACACGACAGCTTTCTTCTTCCATGAGGGGGTTTGGCTTCACAGCGTCTTTATTTCCAGGTGGACCATTAAAGAACGCGACACACACGTCCTCCAGACATCCTGTAGAATTCAACCAATCAGATGACAACTTCGAAAATCCTGATGAGTTGAGGCTGTTGAGATCAGTGGCTGTTTACTAAGCCTTAAAGACAGACAGAGGGCAATATCAGACAGATATTGACAATATTCATTTTCCACATGTTTTTTTTTAATGCAAAAAACTTTATTAAAATTATATGTGAACCTCAAGGGACATATTAAAATAATCATAAAAAAATCATGTCATGGCCCCTTTAAAGATGCAATGAAATGGGAGTAGCTACAGTTCTTTTCCTCCCTGTTGTGATGTACATTAGAGTGACACGGATTATCAAAAATGAATAAACGTAGGGCAGAGACTTTGTTCTATGCGTCGGTTGTTGATTAGATGTGTAGGCAGATCTGAATACGACAGTTGACCGTAAGAAAGCGATGAAATCTGTCGTTTCACCAGACGATCAAGTTAAGAAACTTTGATTAAGAAATAAATAGGGGTTGGAATTACATGGTGCCTCACGATACGATACAGGGCTAACGATACCGATAATATCATGAGACAGCAATTCTGTGATAATCAATATATTGCTAGACAATCCTATAATGATACATCAAGATATCTGTCTAACTATGAAAACAAAATGCCTGTGAAAATGTTAAAAATGTTTACACACACTGCTGTCCACCATCCCGGTAAAAAACTCTTTTTCCTTGACTAGTTAACTTATGTTCTCGCTGGGAGCAAGAAATCTATTTCGAGCTCCGTATTTTATTAATTAAAATATCAATGTTTGGCGCCAGCGTATCGATTCTCATATCCACAACAATAATTTGCCCTATCGATATTTTGTCCCACCACTAGTCATAAAAAAATAAAGCATACACGTGAATCTTTCTCAAGATCAGTAACATGCATTTAGAAAGTGGATTGGGTGAATTTATCCCTATTCATGGTAAGATATCCTGGTATGTGGTAAAACAATCCTTTAGACTTATATAGAAGGAAGGACCTAAACCAAATCTGGAGACCAAAATATCATAGCACTCATAATAATCTTCTTCAGTAAAAATCTGGTGCAATTGGTGTATCCAGTGCAATTACAAAACAAATTCATTTGAACTGTGAATGTACCACATGTTTCAGAAGTGTGTGTGTGTGTTTGTGTGGGAAGCAGTGAAAGTGTGTGTGAAGCCGCAGAAGTCCTCATATGTTCTGTTTGTGGGGAGTGGGTGTTGACTCGGGAAAGGGAGGTGTCGCCTTCCAAATATAAATTTCCTGGTCAGCAAAGCAGAGACAAAGAACGAAAATGAACCTGGAAGGATATTGGATCACGCTTTAGATTAGGGTCCAATTCTCACTATGAACCGACTTTTGCCTAATTACTGCTTCTTAATAGTTAGTAAGGTAGTTGTTAAGTTTAGGTACTAGGTAGGATTACGGGCTTTATAAGTACTAATAAACAGCCAATATCCTAGTAATATGCATGCTAATAAGCAAAGTAAATAGTGAGAACTGGACCCTAAACTAAAGTGTTACTGGATATTGAGACCTAAAAACACTCCAGCATTGAATACATGACCCAGACATTCCCATTTTTAACTTGCTCTTTGCGTCGATACTGTGAGAGATTGATGTAAATGTGTTTGACTTGAGCCGTTTTGGACCGTGGCCACAGTGACACCAGCGTCTGAGGATAAACATTGTGAGATGCGAAATCGGATCAGCCCCTTTCCTGTGGCTAAAGATTGAGGGTTTTGTCCTTCTCATGATTTCCTTTAAATATGCACATTCACAGATGTGCTGGAGAGACTTTGGATGTGCTTTTGTGTTTGCATCTTGCTAGATAGTGAATATTACCAGGGTCTTACACAATAATTAGCAATATTCAGTGTTTGATAATAATACTGCAAAAATATTACATAAAATGTTCCAAAAATGACATGAAAAATTCATTCAGTAATTATATAATTTATACATTAATAATTTTATACAACATTTTTATGCTGATATATATATATTTTATAAAATTATAATATTTTGAATATTTACTATCTCATACTGTGTGTGTATAACAGTATACATATTTTAGGAATATTTTAAATGATTATTTATATATTATAAAATTTTGTATTATACATTTATTGTGTCAAATATCTTATTTGATATGCAGAATAATCCATACACATACTTAATTTTCTATTAATATATTCATTCATTCATGGGAATTCATGTCATTTTAATTATTTCTTCCCTGTGATTAAACTATTTACACTTTTAAAGATCCGTGCATATTTTTTTCATTCAGCATTTGTGTCAGTGATACTACAGATAGGTTCAAAGATACTTTCAAGAATATGATTTTTGGCACAAGTAATTTGTTCCCAGTCTTATTTTAACTATTCCCTTGCACACACTTAACATTTTAAGGGTATCATATTACCATTCGTCATGAGATTTTCACTGTCTGGCTCTAGGAAATAGTTCATATCTGCATGTGAAGCCTAAAGATTTTCCAGTTGGTTATCACCGTCTTTATGCATTTGAATACACACACACACACACACACACACACACACACACACACACACACACACACACAATACTCTCTACACTACATTACCTGTTATACACAAAGGCCTGTTTAAAAATCTATGCAGTGTTTCTCACATTACAAAGCTTTTTCTATGATAACGCTCTGTGTGTGTGTGTCCAGTATGGGTTACTGTGTTCTGGTGGTGCACGGGCTAAACAGACTGTATTCAGTGGTCAGTCGGTGGGGAGCGGCCGCTTTAACTGTGTCCATGCTGGTTGTCCTCCTCCTCTTCTCCTGGAAGACCGTCCAGCAGAATGAGATCTGGCTCTCCAGAGAAGCCCTGTTCAGGTGTGTTCATATTCAGTTCCTGCTGCAAGATCCACAATACACCAGTTTAAGGTGATAGCTGGGTTTTGCAACACAATTACTGGTTTCTAGCTGGTTAATGCCGGTTTAGTTGGATTATTACCCGAAGAGGACCTGGCTGAGATATTAAGGCCCCGATATACTCAAGGCCAAGTTCCTTTCATTCTTCGCTTTGGGGTAAAAAGAAGTTTGAACTTCATGAGCAGCGGTACACTGTTAGCGAACATCCTAACGGTCACGTCATGTTTAATTATATACCACTTTATACAATAGATTGCTTTAAAGCAGCAGCTTTACAGTAATAAACATGAAAAACAGTGGAGACGCTGAGCCCACCTACCTATTACGTAATCGCCACAGACCAATGGTAGTTCGAAGGTGTTTGAGCAAAATTTTCCGGAAAGTTCGCTTTGGTTTGGAAAGTTCGCAAGCTGTTTCAAACTCCCAAACCGAACACCAGATGAACTTCGCTGTGGCTTGATTTTGTTCAACGTCACACCAGTTTGTTCTTCGATCTCGCTTGAAGTATATTGTGGCCTTTAGACCATCTTGATCTAGCTTGTAGTGTGCCTGGTCAGCCATCTAAACCAGGATAGATATTCGTAAATTAGCGCAATCATTCAATTTGTAATCTAACACAAAATTCGTATTCTAACACAGGGGTGGGAGTTTAGCTCCACCTCCATCCCTAAATAAACACCCCTGAACAAGCTAATCAAGGTTTTCAGGATTACTAGAAGGCAGATTTATTGGCCGAGATTTTCTTTTTTATCACATTTTATGTTCCATTACATGTGTATTTTTTTTATGAGTTTTAATGCAATTAGCATGAAATGGATTGAGTTTTGCATTCTTTGGATTTTCCTCCTAAATGGTGAATGCGAAATGTTTTCTTTCTCTTTGCCTTCTGGGTCCTGAACTATTTTCTTCCACCTCCGTCAGGTCTGGCATTCAGACTTTACCTCACAATGCTAAAGTTCATTACAACTATGCCAACTTCCTGAAGGACAGAGGGCGAAACCAAGAAGCCATTTACCATTATAAAACAGCCCTCAGGTACTGTGTGTGTGTGTGTGTGTGTGTGTGTGTGTGTGTGTGTGTGTGTGTGTGTGTGTGTGTGTGTGTGTGTGTGTGTGTGTGTGTGTGTGTGTAGGCATGAGAACATACAATAACATACAATAATAATGATGGTAACATTTTAGTTTAGGGTCCAATTCTCACTATTAACTAGTTGCTTATTAGCATGCATATTACTAGGATATTGGCTGTTTATTAGTACTTATAAAGCACATATTAATGCCTCATTCTGCATGATCATATTCTACATCCCTTAATCCTACACAATACCTAAACTTAACTACTTTACTAACTATAAATTAGCAGTAATTTGTAGTTTGTTGAGGCAAAAGTCGTGGTTAATAGTTGTGAATTGGACCCTAATCTTAAGTGTGACCATAATTATTTATACAGTACAGGCCAAAAGTTTGGAAACATTACTATTTTTAATGTTTTTGAAAGAAGTTTCTTCTGCTCATCAAGCCTGCATTTATTTGATCAAAAATACAGAAAAAAAAAAGTAATATTGTGATATATTATTACAATTTAAAATAATTGGTTTTCAATTTATTATACTTTAAATTATCATTTATTTCTGTGATGCAAAGCTGAATTTTCAGGATCATTACTCCAGTCTTCAGTGTCACATGTGACATCCAGTCTATCACATGATCCTTTAGAAATCATTCTAATATGATGATTCATTATCAAAGTTGGAAACAGTTCTGCTGCTTAATATTTTTTCATAAACAGTGATACTGTTTTAGGATACTTTGATGAATAAAAAGTAAAAAAAAAAAAAAAAGAAGCAAATGTTTTAAAAATAGAAATCTTTTGTAACAACAATATACACTACTGGTCAATAATTTGGGGTCATTTTTTTTCTTTCTTTTTTTGAAATAAATGAATACTTTTATTCAGCAAGGATGTGTTAAATTGATAAAAAGTGATAGTAAAGAAGATTTATATTATTAGAAAATATTTTTTTATTTTGAATAAATGCAGTTCTTTTGAACCTTTTATTCATCAGATATATTAGGCAGCAGAACTGTTTCCAACACTCATAATAAATCAGAATATTAGAATGATTTCTAAAGGATCATGTGATAGACTGGATGTCACATGTGACACTGAAGACTGGACTAATGATCCTGAAAATTCAGCATTGCATCACAGAAATAATTAAGTATAATAAATTGAAAACCAATTATTTTAAATTGTAATAATATATCACAATATTACTTTTTTTTTCTGTATTTTTGATCAAATAAATACAGGCTTGATGAGCAGAAGAAACTTCTTTCAAAAACATTAAAATTAGTAATGTTTCCAAACTTTTGGCCTGTACTGTATATTTATACAAGATTTTTTTTAATAAGACTTTTTTGTTTTGTTTTGTAAAATTAGTTTTAAATATTTTATTTTTACTTAATATTTAATACTGTATTAGCTCTTTGATTGGTAATGTAAATCCTAATAGCGTCCTCTGTCTCTGTGTAGACTGTACCCTCGACATGCCAGTGCTCTGAATAATCTGGGCACTCTGACTCATCAGGCTGAGGAGGCTGAAGTTTATTACAGGAGAGCGCTGGACATTAACCCTCAGCACAACAGAGCTCTCTTCAACCTGGGCAATCTTCTGAAGTAAACACATGTTACTTGTGTCCGCTGCCTTTGGTTTCAGACACAGTCTCTGTGTCTCTGTGTTTATGAGGAAGAGGATGATGGTGATATTGTTTTCCAGGTCTCAGGGGAAGGAGGAAGAGGCGGAGAGGATGTTGAAGGAATCGATTCGGTTCGGTCCCCATTTCGCTGATGCGTACTCCAGCCTCGCCTCTCTATATGCTGACCAGGTCTTGCTCTCTCGATTCAGTTAGTGACACATACAAAGTGGTCTTTTCAGTTCTTGTTAGACATTTTTTGCAATTCCTTAAAAAGGAATTTTTTTTGTGTGTGTGTGTGTGTAGGGACATTCAAAAGAAGCAAATGAAATTTACACCAAGGGTATTGAGAACTGTCCCGACAGTTCTGACCTCCATAACAACTACGGTGTGTTCCTGGTGGACACGGGTAAGAAACTTTTGCTAGATGATTGTTACTTGAGGGTGTTAGTGCCCCAAATCTCTAGTGATTAATAAATATATGCCACATACACACCTGTTATGTTTCACGCTTCATATCAACCACATTTTATACACCTACATATTGTCCCTTTTAGGTCATGGGGATCGTGCAGCCTTTCATTACCAGGAAGCGGTGCGTCTCAAGCCAGCTCACTATGTTGCCATGGTGAACCTGGGCCGTCTTCTTCGCTCGTCCAATGAAAACAAAGAGGCGGAGCTATGGTACAAAAGGTAAGATGAGATCAAATGAAACTGTATAGACTAAACAGTGTATCCAGCTTACACAACTGTAAACTAAATCACAGGCGCTGTGTGTGTGTGTGTGTGTGTGTGTGTGTGTGTGTGTGTGTGTGTGTGTGTGTGTGTGTGTGTGTGTGTGTGTTTGTGTGCGTCTCACACAGGGCCCTGCAAGTGGTTCGTAAAGTGGATATCCTGACGCCTCTTGGGGCTTTATACTACAACACGGGTAGATTCGAGGAGGCACTGGAGGTTTACAGAGAGGCAGCCACACTGCAGCCCGACAGCACTGATATCTGGCTCGCCCTGGTGAGATTACAGTGACTTTTTAGCCCAAAAATCTGACCAGTTTGATGTTGTTTTAACTGTCAGCGTCCTTGAAAATAGTTTTCTTGAAGAGTTTTAAAGCGTATAACGTCAGCTTAATTAAGCCTCCACAGAACCATCACTGTGATTCACATCACCGCCTAGAGAAACAAAGGCCGCATCCTCTCGGGTTCCTTTCTGGCCGCTCTTTCATTCCCTCTTTCCTTTTTTTTTACTTGTTTTGTCTGTTCCCGTCTCGTTGTCTCCGCAGGCGCAGGTTTTAGCCATGGCAGGTCGTTCTACAGAGGCAGAGAAAATGACCCTGGGCATCATTTCAAAGACCAGCAACTGCATTGAATGTTTCCGCTTGTTGTCTGCCATCTACAGCAAACAAGGCAACCACACTGAGGTGTGTGTATGTGTCTGTGTGTGTGCTCCCTTTTATTTCCCTGTACTAGAGCTGCACGGTTAATCATTAAAAGATTGCAAAAAATAGAGCAAATCCTTTTTGAATATAACTTGGCGCTTCAAACAACGATTGTATCGATTACATTGTTAAACCACCAGGTGGCGACAAGTGACTGTTCAAAATGTACGTGTCATTGAATCATTCATTCAAGAGATTTGTTCAAAAACGCTGATTCATCCAGTAATGAAATAGGGCTGCGTTTAACTCCACTTTTAGACATACACTGGCAAACTTCCCTAAGCACTTCCGCTCGGGAAATCCCTGCCGCCATTTTGAAATGCGTTCAACTTCGTCAAGTGGACGAGGGAAGTTTATTTGGACAGACCCTCGACCCCTCAATTCTGACTGAGGGAGTCTACTCAACATGTACACTTCAGGCAGATCCATAGACCACAATGCACCATGATTGTGACGTCACAGCAAATCACGTTTAATTCACCCCACACCCCATACAACTAGTTATTTTGACATTTAACCGCATTTAATACTTGTAGCTACCTACACCTACCTAATACTTGTAAGCTGACTGTTTTTTAACACGGGTATAGTGTTATCATTTTTGTGTTTTAATACATTTAATATAAATATATGAATATATTTATAATTAATATTTGCATATATTTACATTTTTAACAGCCCAAGCATACATACAGACCTTATGCGCCAGAGAAACGAGGGCGCCGCCATCTTTAGAATATTGTCTTTGAACTTCCGTTTTTGCGGTTGCTCTGTCCAGGAGTAATTAACTTTTTAAGTGGATTTACTTAATGTAAAGTTAACGAAAGTTATCATGAGGATTGTAATGTTTAAAGCAGATGTCTTAAATGTCAGTAGACTGGGAAGATTTTAAAACAAGCCGTTCATTCATAAATACACAATATCACTGTGAAAATACAGACCGGAAGTCAAAAGACAACGAGCGCAGCGCTGAAAAGGGGCGGGGCTACATAAGGTCTATAGAATGGTGTGTAAAATTCATAAGGAAAAAAACTAAATAATAAATCAGCTCTATTGCAGATTCCAAGTGATCAAGGGCGTTCAATTTAAACACATTGCAAGGGTTCCGCCAGTAGTGCACTCGTGCACTGTGAGCAGTGACGCACATCCAAGTGAACGAGTCGGAGGGGAGTTAGCGAGGGAAGTTAAACACTGCCCAAGTGAAATCTTTATGAGTGAGTCATTGAATCATTCATTCAAGAGATTCATTCAAAAACGCTGATTGAAATTGAAATGAAATGAACCAATTATTTTTTTTAAATATTCATTCTAATGAATTAAAAAAATGTAAATAGACTGCAGCAAATACTATTTTGTCAGAACCTCTAATAATTTACCTGTTACTTTATTTAGCTGTCTGTTCAGAATCCTGGGAGAATCGTGATCTCTATTCGAAACAAAACAAAAAATGGTGATTATCATTTGATCCAGAATAGTACATCTCTTTCTTGTACAGAAATGGAAAACACACAAACACAAGAATTTTTTGGTGCTCTGTGAAATCAGTTCATGCAGGAGCTTAATTTTGCCTTCGGTCTAATCTCGTCGCTGAGGTCGGCAATTCAAAAGAACATTTTATTGAATCTCAGTGAGGCGTCTCAGACTAGAATTTTTTTTGTGTGTAATTTCTTTTCATTACACATGCCTTTACTCATTACTTTATTACTTGACTTTGGCAATTCTGCGCCTCAAAGAGAAATCTCAGCTCTTGCAGATGAAGAAGTTCAGCACTAGTTTTGAGCTGAATGAGCGTGTGCGTGTGTGTGTGTGTGTGTTTCAGGCGTTGGATGCGTTGAAGACCGCACTGCAGCAGGAGCCGGCAGACCCTGTGGTGAAGGCAGAGCTGCACTTCTCCATGGGTAACCAGCTCCGAGAGATGAACGAGCTTGATCGAGCCTTCCAGGTAAACTTCACCTGCAGCTGTCAGACTGAGAGTACAGCTCTTCAAATATTCCCTTTCAACACATTCTTGTTTACTGGGGTGTAGTTTGCCTACAGACAGTTCACGGACCATTTGATGCTTATAAACCGCAAGAGCTTTTCCCAAATGGAAAACTCTTATTTGACTGGCTGATTTAATACAAAATCCAAGTCCAGATTAACAGGGTTTTATGAGTCCTCTGAGAAGCATGAGACTTGAGGCTTATTTTTTTGTCTCTGAAATATGCCATTCATACTGAAAATAACTTGAAAACACATCTTCTATGGTAGAAATAAAGAAACGAAGCATTTTAGGATCATAAATCATTTTCATGACAATATATTCTCCATTGCTTGTTAAGAAAAAGCAATTCTGATTGCTGTATTGTGAAAGGAAAAATGATGAAGCATTATTTATTATTGTTTAAATGTCAAATGAAAAATTTGAAAATGAATGTCATATGTCATAATTAATATGAAATAAAATATGGATACATTTACTTATGTTAAATTAAATGCTGAATTTTGGACACAATTTTCATCACTGCATTAAAACATAAATGCACATGAATATACATAAATGCAATTCATATAGACAGTCACTTGAATACTTCATCTTCTATGATGAGCGTGCTTTCCATTTACGAATTAAGATTCATTTAGTAGTTTTGTGTTGCACAAAGTCAAAGACATTTTTAAGATTTAGTCCCATTTACTGTACAAGCGCTTCTGAGGAACAACTAAATGCTAGATTTGCCTAGCATCAGATTTTTTGTCAAATATATTTAAGAGTAATATTAATTGAGTGATATATTAAATATTACCAATATATTTATGATCATTTTTCTGGTGATATAAAATTCAGCAATGAACATTGCTGTCATGATGAATATAGTCATGAATATTTATTTATTTATTTTTTACCATTATGAGACTTCCGATTATGAGAGTGTTAAAACAGAGTTCAAGTCATGGTTATAATAAGCTGCAGTATGAAACCAACTAAAGTCTGGCTAAATGTGGAGTAATTGTGTTTTCTTCTGCTTGCTTCTTCTCTCACCTTCACACTGTTCTTGCCGGTGCCCTGATACTGTCACAGGAACATCAGCCGCATCCTTTCATCTCCAAATATAAACAGTCCAGGCTTTGTCTCGTGCTGGAAGCTTTCTTCTTAACCTTGCTTTTTCTCTGCCTTAAAAGGACTTGAATGAAGTTTCTTCGGCAGAACGTCTGGTTAACACAAGGACTGTTATGGTTTATTCTTTGTTCCTGGACTCATTCCAGGTCTCCCGCTAATATTTGCCCTGTAGTTCCACATTTATTTTGACCACAAAGGGACAGATGAGAACAGGCTGGTCTCAGGTTCACATAATGCTGCTATCCAGTTCAAAGCTCAATTATAAAGGCTTAAACAAAAAAGGCCTTTTGCGGTATTTCAACACCACATCTGCGGTAGAGCCAGACTGTTAAATTCACCTCCTTTCTTTTCTTAATGGATCGTGTTTCTTACACAGACCAAAACTGTTTTAAAAGGTTGAATCTCGCCTGTGGTTTAATGCTGTCGAAGTCATTCATCATTGGATACATATCATGTTTATACCATATATAATATGTCACGTTTTGATCTAATGTTTCCAGAGCTACAAGCTTGCTGTCGAGCTCAAGCCTGACCAATCACAGGCCTGGATGAATATGGGCGGCATTCAGCATATCAAGGTGTGTTGGCTGAGACTTGAGGTCTGATGAAAACTGACAAGAAATTTCACCACAAAAACCAAACGGAAAAATATATTTTGCATAAACAAAGAAATTGTTTGCATTAAGAAAATTAAGCCTTTGGTTAGGACCATAAATAATTCTGACATTATTGTTGTGATAATTTATTCTCAGTAACTTATTAGAAAATTCTTATTACTGTAATGTGAAGAATATATAGATATATTCTATTATAATTAATAATACAAATTAAAAATGCAAAAAAATTAAATAATTATAACAATAATTAAAAGTTAAACATTATTATTTTATATATATATATATATATATATATATATATATATATATAATTTTAGATACATATATGCAGTGCATATAGTCAGAAATGGTGGTATAAAAGGTAATTGTAGTAAGAAAATATATATATATATATATATATATATATTATTTTAGTTATCGTGTGAGTGTGTGTGTGTGTGTGTGTGTGTAAACAACATTGTATAAAATTGGTTTTATGTACATTAAACATTTCTAAATAGATTTACTTAATACAAAACTGTATTAAGTTTTTTTTTTCTTCCAAGCATAAAATAATGCTAATATTATAACTTAGTCACATTGCATTAACCATAAAAATAATAAAAATATTCCGAATTTTTTAAGAAAAAAAAACATTTTTATGACTGCATTACAATGATAATGAGAGATTTTTTTTAAAGTAATAATTTTGAGGGAAATGTGCTTAATTAAGAAAAGGCACAAAATCATAATACTCCTTAATATTCCAAAAATATAGCTTTTTTTTTTTAATCCTTTTGATTATATGACCTGTATATTTCCTCACGAGGCCGATCCAAGCACTCTTGTCTGTTTTTTAGGGAGACTATGCAGCAGCACGAATGTACTACCAAAGAGCTCTTCTCCTCTCACCCAGCTCCAAACTGCTGAAGGAAAATCTGGCCAAGCTGGACAGACTAGAGAAAAAACTCCAAGGGGCCTAGAGGAACAGCGAGACCCGAACCATCGGCCAAGCAGCCAAGAGACAGAAGGGGTGAAGAGAGGGAGCGGACGAACACAGTTTGGACTCAGGAGATGATTCACGACCGCTTCCTTCCCCTCCAGAGTTTACAGAGGATTGAAATAATCCAAAAGACTGACATTTTATAGCCTCTGCATTCAGAACTGGAGCACACAGATACCACTGACCTCAGCGACAACACATTTCAGAAGATTTCATCATTGTTCCCGTCTCTAAAACCACTCAACGACTACTTTAAAGTGCTCCGACCGGCACAAACTGAGCGTGTGTTCTCGTTTTATTCCTCACCGTCAGGCGTGGAAGCAGAGGTGCCGTCTCCGAGACTGAGAGGGATTTTTTTTCTTCCGGATGTAAAGCCGTTCCACTCGACCACAGCGGCTACGTTCTGCTTCGATGATTGCTAAGCCTCGGAACTAGCGTTTCGGACAAATGCTGCAAGTTTTCAAATATGACTGGGCATCTGCTGTGTTCCATGAACACGGCTGATCTGATTTTGTGATTTAAATGAAGGACAAAAAAAATGACAGGGTCGTTCATCATGTGCTTTAATTTGATCTTTTATCTTGTACACGCATCAATATTGTGGAATGTATCTTTGACTAAAGGCGTTTTGACCTGTGCAGTGAACTACATATCCTATTTTTTTTCTCCTCATAAGCTATAATACTGAAGTCTCTATGAATTGGAATTACGAATATGATGCATAACGACGTATCCTTGAACTGGGTCACCGTGACAGTAAATGGATTGGAGTCGTATTTTCGCTGGCCAGAGTTTGTCATGCAGTACTCTTGATTACACCGTAATCTTTGCACTTACGTTTCGTTGCCATAGGAACTGTTATCAAGAACATTTCTTTAAATGAGCAGCAGCCGTGCTAAACATGTCATAGCAGAAACCAATGTGAAGCAATGTATGATTATTTAATAAATATTATCCAATACTTATGAATGTGCTCTTGTGTTTTGGAGGTGTTGACATTGCTCTGGATGGGCAATTATGTGTGCAATTAACTTTCTTATCAAAATCCAAGGCCAGGTGTTAAATTAATTACCCAAATCAACCGTTGCATTGAATTGTGCAATTGTGTTTACATCCCACTGTTTTAACATAATGCACACAAAGCTGACAGATCAGATATAGAAACACTTTCTCCTACTGAATTTGCAATATGATTCAAGATTTTCATTTGATTTCATCTTACCTAACAATATTTTTAATCGCAGACGTTGGTACATGAATGAATGCTGCATTATCTTGAACAAGACAAACTGCATATTCATATACCCTTTGTTAAAAATCTAAATCTTTTATCAGCGTTCTGAAAATATTTTGTTAACATTTGAGAATGCACAAAAAAAAATTAATGGTTTAAATACATATTTTATATACATTTCATATTTATATTATACAATATATATAAAACCTTAAGGTAAGTTTTTTTTATGGGTATATATATATATATATATATATAGGCTATATATAGGCTATATATATATATATAGGCTATATATATATATATAGGCTATATATATATATGTGTGTATATTCAATGTATGTGTGTAGATGAATATATATATATACACACACACATATTGTATAAATAAACATTTATGTTATATGTGATTAATCATGATTAATCGATTTGACAGCACTAATACCGTATGTGTATATACTGTTTTGCTCATCATAAATTTTTTTTATTGAAATGATGCCATCTGCTTGAATGATAAGCAAATGGTAGGCTTCTCTATATAAAATCCATTTCTTTTTTTCAAACAAACAATTGAAATTAGTAATAAAAAACATTGTTATTAAGGGTCGTTAATTATGATTAAATAAAACATTTAAAACCCCGGAGTGACTCAAGCCAGAAAAATGCAGATTGGTGTAGACACTGGATTTGAATTTCTGTATGTTTTCTCGACAGTAATTGGTCTTTTTATATTTTATAACAATAGCTTTTTTTTTACAAGGATGGAAAAATCTGTCGTGCAAAGCATCTGTAATGCGTGTAGTTCTCGTGTTCGCGCTTGAATCTCTGCCGGCCTCTAGTGGTGAACTTCTGAACTACCACACACTCGCTTAATTAAGCGCTGATTGCGCCTCACAGGTGTTACAGGGATTAAATTCGCTTTGCGCGTTGTTTACCCGTAAAGTCTTTTATATTACGTTTCTCCGTTCATTTTTAATAACAGATTTGCCAACATGTGTAAAAAGTATTTATTTATTTTAATACTCTCTCTTAATTGGACTAAGGCTGACCCTGGTGAGCGGATCTTGATCGTGTTTTGGAAGCTTTGTGGAACCGTGTAACCTGATGTGGTTCATGTGATTTATTTCAATGATCGTAATGTTTCTTTTAAGATGCAGAAAAGAAACCCAAAGAGAGTGCTTCAACTGAGACAAACTGCATCTTTGGCAAGGGATGTTATGGTGAGACACAGTTTGTAATGCTTTTCTTCAAGTCTATTTGAATTGGGTAACGCCTTTCTTTCACAATACATATAGTTTCAGCAAACAAACAAACAAAAAAGCTTGTTCCGATGTTATCTGGCTATAGTTTATGTCGTGTATTCGGTTAAGCAGACACAACAACTTGTTAGGCAGCAAATTATCGTGTTGCAATATGGTTACAGATAATATTTGAAAGTTTTCCATGTCAATTGTTAATCTGCTAGGTGGAGGGTGAAACAGCTCCAGGGTAAGGATATGCACTTCCCCTTTAAAAACATAACATGAAATCATTTCAAATTATGTGTAGCCACATATCCCAGCATAAATGCTCCTGATAAACTATTTATTAAAGCTTCTACATTCACACACCACCGTTAATTTTAACATAATGTATGCAGGATTTGGCATGGCAGAGAGCGTGCAAAGAGCCCTCCCTTTATAATCAGTAAATATCTGTCACTCATCTTAGTTCATTGCAATCTCACATTATGGTCAATAAAGCTGACTGCACAATGAATCTCTTGTTTACATAATTGTTTGTTATAATGGGGATTTGCAAGCGTGCAGAACTCTGAATCCACTCACTGGAGATTTTGTTCAGTGCTAATTTAAACGCCTCTGATTGGCCATTGCGTTCAAGAAATCACCAGATATGTTTGTGATTGGCTACACTGCTCAACGCTGCAAAAACACTGTCAATAGAAACCTTTGACGTTCTCCAGAGCACAAACACTGATACGCACCATGATACGATGCCAAATAGTTTTATTACGGAGAAAAGCTGCTCGTAACTGCTGATCAGTTTTCTTTTCCTTCTAAAATAAGCAGACAAAGCAGCGGTTTGAGTGAGAAAATTCCACGCTAGTCTCAAGTCTGTGGCCAAGAGAAGGCTAAGCATTGCCCAGCTTTACACGCCCTCCCCCAATGTCTGCTGGATTGCTCGCAAATATGATTACTTGCTCCATGCTTTTCAGACCAGGCTGGCATACGCACCTTCATCCCAGAGCAGGATGAGGAGGAGAGTCGGATTATAGGTGGGCAGGAGGCCTGGCCACATTCGTGGCCTTGGCAAGTGTCCCTGCAGTACTCCGACACGCCAGCCTGCGGGGGCGCCGTCCTCGACCAGAGGTGGGTCATCACCGCCGGCCACTGCTTCAAACGGTGAGCCCATCCCTGGTCTATAAACCCTCCGACTGACTTGAGTGCAGTCTGTGTGTCTAAACCAAAATTCCTGTTTGTGAGCAGTTATAAAAAGGCGTCGATGTGGAGTGCAGTGGTTGGAATGCACGATTTGGAGAATACGAATGAATCCTGTCATCAAGTAAGTGTCTGCGTGTACATTTACATCTCACTACCTTATGTGGTCTTTATTATCATTGATTTTTGCTATTTGAACTCTCTTGTCTATTTTATTTAAAGACCGTAAGGGTGGAAAAAATCATCTCCCACAAGGACTACAACCAAAATACAAATGAGAATGATATTGCCCTGCTGAAACTGCAGAGTCCACTGGTGTTTGATGAGTGTGTGAGACCTGTTGGCATCTGGAATAATGAGTTGGGTCCTCTGGAAAACTGCACTGTCACGGGCTGGGGCGCCATCAGAGAGAGTACGCCGTTATTTAATTAAATGTGCGGTTAAACCTGTGTAATAGTGGTGGTTATGTGATTAGATGGTGTTTGTCTCTTTATAGATGGTGCTCGTGCCTCCAGACTTCAAGAGGTCAATGTTACTGTTTTTGATCCACAAACATGTAGGAATTTTTATGGAGGGAAAATGTATGAGTTTATGTTTTGTGCCGGGGCGGCTGCTGGTGGAGTTGATGCATGTCAGGTAAACGTTTGCAATTTAGCTTTGATTCTGACACACACCACAAGATTTTGGATTTCCCAATTGATTAATTTATTCAACAACAAAAAATAAATCTTAGAATTTTTTTTATATATATATATAAATGATTGATTTCATAAAAGTCTTTGAAAAGAAAACAGTATAAGTAATTTAGCATAATCTGAATATATCATATCATATAATATTAATAATTAATATCTAATATTTTATATACGTGTGTGTAGAAATGGATGTATATATGAAAAAAATCAGCTAATGCTAAAATAATTGGACACTCTTTAGTTTGACGCATGTGTGCTGTGGATGTCTGTTCAGGGCGACTCTGGCGGTCCCCTGTCGTGTTTCACAGGCGAGAGGTACGAGCTTGCCGGGGTGGTCAGCTGGGGGGTCGGATGTGGTCGAGCCCGAAGACCAGGGGTCTACACCATGCTGTCCCACTACAAACAATGGATCGTTTCTTCAATGGGTGGTGTGAACTTTTAGATTTCAGTGATCCAGGTGCATATCAGTGTCTGATCTAAAACTGCTGTAGCTTATTTTCCTCTTGTATTATATAGGTGAACACGTTCCTGTTGACTCTGGTGCAAATTCAACTGGTAAGACACTCTTTTCATGCTCTCAGTATCAGTCGTGTACCTTTTCAATTGCCTTTCATGTCCATTTCCATGTTATGGCTTCAGCCCAGTGTGGTCATTCCAAGATGGGTCCCTGCCAGCTGCCCAGTGGCTTTGCCCAGGTGGTGTCCACTGAGGATGGCACGTTCAAGGTGGAGAACATAAGTGAGGCGTGCCCAAATTCCTGGCCATGGCACGTCAGCCTGCAGGACCACGACACGCATTACTGTAGCGGCGTCCTCGTTGACCCGCGCTGGGTGCTGGCGCCACGCCACTGCTTCGCCAAGTAAGACATGGGTTTGATCATCTGTTGTTCCTCAGTGATGTTCTGACAGTTTGTCCCACAGGGCTGGAGATGTTGTGATCTTGGGAGCTCATGACCTCAACTTCATGTCGGGTCAGACTGCAGCTGTGGAAAGCGTGCAGAGTTTGCCTCACGACGGCACATTCCCACCGGTCTCCGATCTCTCCATGATCCGCTTGTCTGTCCCAGCTCGAATAGGTATAGGATCATATGACCTTTTCTGTGTTTTTCATGAGATCCTGTTCCGCAATCGAAGTTGTACAGGTTAACGTGTGCTCTGTCCAGGGTCGATGATATTTCCTGTGTGCTTAACGGATAACGATGATGAAATGGTGAATGAAGACAACTCGTCTTGTGTGACAACTGGTTGGGGGACAAGAAAATCTACATGTGAGTCAACTGGCTTACTAACAGGGTTTGAGATTAAAATCAACATGAAGTGGCATTAATAAACCTCTTTTACTTTGTAATTTGATGTATTTCCAGGTAAAATGAGCTATTGATGAAAATGATATAGGGCGTGACTTGTTTTTATCCATCAATAACTCATTTATTCTACAATCGTAGAGCTATGTGATTTTTCCATCCATCCTCCAAACTGCTTATTTATTTGTTTTGATTTTATTTTCTATCCATTCTTTAAACTGCTCATTTTATTAATTTCAATTTAATTTTTTATTTTCCATCTCTCCATGTTGTTGTTTATGCTTTTATTTGATTTATTGGAGTAACATGCATTGCTACATGATGCACAAGAAGACCAAAAACATGTTTTAAGAAGTAAATGAGATGAATCTCGAGTTCGTGTTGACTTTACATCAGAAAATTTCCATCCTCAAGCACATTTCTGGGGAGTAGTGACGTTTTCTCTTCTCATAATAGTGGATCTGCACGCTGATATCATGCATATGGCCAGGGTTGAGTCTCTTTCTGAGGAAGCCTGCAAGACCGGATGGGGTGACAGTTTCAACATGAAATTCCTCCTGTGTACAGATGCAGCAGCCTCTACCGCCTGCTTGGTACAGTCTTATGATTCTTCAATACAGATGTGTTGAAACTCCTATGATTCACATGCACGTGTCTGGGTCACCTAAATTCTTTCTTTTATAGGGGGACTTGGGCGCACCCCTTATGTGTGCAAAAAATGACGTCTATTACCTCGTAGGACTAACAACAGGCGGCGGCAAGAAATGTGAACCTCAGAAACCAGCGGTGTTCACTCGAGTGTCTGCCCATCACTCGTGGATACAAAATTTTATAAAAATGTCTAATAAATAATAAAGCTTATTGAAATATTATGCATCTCCTTGTGTGGTTTAGCTTTTTTTTTTTTTTTTTTTGGCAAAGTAATATTTTCTTTTATGACGATTTATCTATAAATAAAAGAATGACCTATTTAAAATGAATAAAAATGTCATTGTTTTGAAGTTACATGAATCAATAATTGCTAGGGAAGACTTGCTTCAATAATAGCAATCGATCATGTGACGCTTGGCTGAATGTTGCCTTGTTCTGCTTTTGAAATGCTATTGTCACGTTCTACAAATTCAAGCTAGTGAACGAATCGTTCATTTGAGTCGAATCCTTTAATGAATCAATTGAACCGGTTGATTAAAATGATTCGTTTTCCTATTTAAAAAGATTTACCGTTCGAGCGGCTATTTTATGTTATTTTTATTGTATGTATAATGTTTAATACTCGTATTTATACTAAATGTTGCTTGAATAAAAAATAAAAAAAATTAAGTGGTCTTCTGGAGTCACACTCGCTTTTTGGTTTTATTAACTCGCATTCGAAACCGAGTTGGTTTAATAAACATTTCCATTTCAATAACTGTAAATTAATTTTAGTATGGTCAAAAATGCAAACTATAGTTAGGTTCTAAATAACTTATGTGCTACATATCATCATAATGGATCTTTTGGAACGTTTAGAACGTTTCGTTTGAATCTCGGGTACCACGTGCTGTGATTACGTCATGACGTAAAAGAACTGAACGAACAGTTCAAAAGAGCCGATTCGCGGAAGTGAGTCGGACTTCTCATCACTAAATTCAAACTCCACCCCTGCTATTCCACTTCATTTTTCCAATGAGCATCAGCTCTCGAATCACCCGAAACAAAGTGACACCTCATCCCTGCAGCAAGCCGCCAAGATGGGGGAAGTAAAAACTCCCAGACGAATGTTCTTGATCAGCATTGCACTTATATACGTGTGTGCTTTTTCATCCATCTACGTTCAAATACCAGGTAGGGAAGTTTCTCCTTTTTTTTTGAAGGTGGATGTTTGGCGGTTATGGTGGATTTTGGGTGCGGCATTAATGAATGGTTGCGCATACACTTGAACTTGAACTGTTGCGGAATGTCGGCGAAAACAAAACGGGGTACCTTTGGTTCATTCATTCATTCAGCGCTAACCGTTCGTTCTCCTGTCACGGGAGACCAGTTTCAGTTCAAACTTTTGAAGGATCTCGTGCACAAACCGCATCTCCATGCAGAACGACGCATTCTAGCTGTCTATGTAATATTGTAAACAGGATTTCAGAATTTCGAAATAACTGGACAGAATGCCAGTATGTTAAAACCAGCATTGCTTCAATTCCTCCACATGTGCTGATTTTAGGAACCCCGCCAGTTAGTGCTGAGTGCGCACTGTAGTGACCCGTCATCACTCAGGGGCCTGTGAGCTTTTTGTCCCTGAAATGCGCTGTGCATATGCCATGTGTGTGGCGTATTCATAATAAAGGCTCTTTCCCCCCTCCCAACTAATTCTACGGCATGCACCAAGACCTTTAAAATGGTCAATAAGCTCCTATGATCCCATGCAACAGCAAAGTTCTTTTTAACAAGCTTTCATCTCTGTACCATTGTGACTCATGCTTTTGCAATGTATTACCAAGTGCAGTATTTTGCAAGCTGTCTCTAATCTGCATTCATATTAGTGTTGTGTGTAATACATTACCACAAAGTAATTAATTACTGCAATTTCCCTTGTAAAAGTAAAGGGATTACTCTGTTTTTCTTTAGCGTATAATAGCGGATTAAATGCTGTGTATAGACTATAGAACAGTTCTATATAACAACAGTGGATTTAACGTAACCGGATGCACTTTTATATTATTTATTTGAAAGAATTAAAAGAACAGTTTCACTCTATCCTTGTATTGTAGGGTGTAGACTGCCAAATCTGGCCACCATCAGACTGTTTCCCACAGATAATGGAAATCATATGCACTTCATAATAGCTCTATTCCCATTTGATAATTTGAGTTGGGTTGTTGGTGGTCCAGCTGCATGTTTAAAACTTGACAAAAGAAGGCATGTTCGCAGAGTTTAAGTTCTTTTGAAGATATATTCCAGTCAGGGTTAAACTCCAGGGGTGCGTTTTTACTAAAAGCGACGTGAGCTTAGTTGGTGGCAATGGTTTTACAATCTATGATGGTTCTGGGAAAAGCACATGGAATCCCCCCACATGGCATGAGATCCTCAAGGCAGTGTGCCTGGAGGAGCCGCTTGAGGCAGAACTGGGTCTTCAAAGAGCATTCAAAGAGAAACCGTGAGTCATACGTTGGCACTGGCACAATACACGGCCTGTTCCCTAACTCAAACCAGCCTGCTATAAGCGTACTCTTGCTGTGGCTTGCATGCCAAAAAATGTGACCATGCAACTTTGCCCCTCCGCTAACTGCCATCCACCTTAAGAAAGATTTCAGTCACATTAAAAACTAGCTCCGTTTGTCAAAGTTCTGCAACAAAGTAAAGTAGTATTTCCTGATCTCTCTCTGTACTGAATGTCAGTCAGTGTATTGTAACTTAGCAAGTCGCCTAAAGCGGTATTTTACAGTGCACCTGTTTGCATCCAGTGTTTAACACTGCTGGAACATCTGGGGTGTCTGTGCTTGTTCTGAGGCATTCAAAACTCACAGGACGGGTTTGTGTTTTGCTCATTGTCATGGCAGTGTGCGCCTGTGTTCTGTTGAATGAATGTTTACAGCTTGATGCTTTGTGCTTTTACTACCACTGAGCAAACAAGCACAACATGCTGTATTATTGTGTGCAGAACATGAGCAGTCTGTCACCGCCACCATTGTTTCTAATCAGCACCTGATGAAATATTACCTGTTTTTTTCCATATTCCCTCCTTTTATACCTCACTCATCAAAATATCTTTAAAGTCAAAATGAAATGGCGTTCACAACCTATTTTACTTCCTGAATTTGACACATTTTTCACACTGTGTAAGTAAAAAATGTGTTTGCCTAAATATTTAATAATGATGTGCACAAGTATAGTTATAATAAAATATAGTTATAAATACAGTCCTTTTGACGATTCATTAAAGTGTTAGTTCACCCACAAATGAATACTCACCCTCATGTCGTTCCAAACCGTAAGATTTTTGTTCATCTTCGAAACACAAATGAAGATCTTTTTAATTAAATCTGAGAGCTTTCTGTCCCTCCATTGACAGTCTACGCAACAACCACTTTGACACTTCAGAAACTTCATAAAGAGATCGTAAAACTAATCCATATGAATCGAGTGGTTTAGTCCAAATTTTCTGAAGAGACTCGATTGCGTTACATGATGAACAGGTTTAATTTTTATTTGCATATAAACATTGATCAGTGTACATAAACAGAAGCTCAACTGAACCTGCTTGACGCACGATAACAAACCTCATTGGTTCTTGCTGAAGCTCGCAATGACAATCTTTACAATCTCTTCGTGAAGTTTTTCATGATTGCGTAGACTGTCAATGGACGGACGGAAAGCTCTCAGATGTCGTTAAAATATCTTCATTTGTGTTTTGAAGAAGCACGAAAGTCTTACAGGTTTTGAACGACATGAGGGTGAGTAAATGATGACTTATTTGAATTTTTGGGTGAACTATCCCTTTAAAAGAACCCTCTCATTCATTTGTGAATCGGACAACATTGGTTATGTGTGTATGCCTTTCCGTCTCTTTATTGAAAAGGAAAGTTGTTTCTAAGTCAGATTAAAGGGATAGTTCACCCAAAAATGAAAATTCTGTCAGTAATTACTCACCCTCATGTTGTTCCAACCCCGTAAGACCTTCGTTCATCTTCGGAACACAAATTAAGATATTTTTGATTAAATCTGAGTGCTGGATCACTCCTCCATAGGCTTCTAAGACACTATAACTTGCTGGCCCAGAAAATGTATTAAAGACATCGTTAATATAGTCCAAGTGACTCCAGTGGCTCAATCTTAAGTTTATAAAGCGACGAGAATACTTTTTGTGCGCAAAAACAAACAAAAATAACGACTTTATTCCACTTTTCATTTCCTTCTCTCTGGGCCTCGAGTCTTTTCACGTAGTGTTTAAGCGTAGCGCGTCTGTGTTGCACGTCGCCACATAGGCTCACTATTGGGCGACGCTGGTCATGTGTGTGATACGAGTAATGTTCACAGTTAAATCATGCACAGCAATAACATGAAGCATGCCTCTGTTTGTGTGTCTCTGGACAGGGTTGTATGGAGATGAGGGGATTGTTCCTGTGCGCCTGCAGATGCCGAAAGTGCAGCGGCCCCTGCTGGAGCAGCTGGAGGCCTCCCCGTCCCTGCTGTGGTTGGGGCCGTCTCTGGGTCTGGGGCCCCAGCAGGCCCTGGAGCTCATCTGCCTGCTCGGAGTGGTGCTGAGCCTGGGTGCTGTGCTCCTGGGACCCCTGAGGGACAGTCTGATCTACCTCTGCCTGTGGGCCCTTTACCTCTCACTGTATAATGTTAGTAAATGCCTCCTGTCAGAGAATTAAAAGCTATTAAGTGTGCATAAAACTAATGTGCACTATGTCAGGTGCTTATTCGATTTGTGGCCTCAGTGGAACCATAATTGAGACATATGTTTTGTTTTATAGGTTGGGGGAGACTTCCTCCAGTCTGAATGGTGAGTTCCTCAAGTTGTCATATATGACTTGCAGGTTGACCTTGTTTGGTATAACCGACACTGGCGTAACTGCTTGTTATTTCTCCATTGCTGTTGAGGCTCATAATTGGGGCATTTGCAAGTCAGATTCTCTGCAGCAGAAAAATTATGTTTATGATAGGGAAAACTGCCTGCAAACATTACGGCATATTATGTGCCTGCCCATTAAATTTAATGTGATTGCAGTCCACTAAATTACTAATCAGTGGTTAGTGGTCTGTGCTTTTACTTTTCTAAAAAAAATTGTCAAAAATCTGACTCGTGTTTGAAGAACCCAGACATATCTAAGAACAAGAGTATAGAGATTTGCTGGTGGGCTCTTTTCTTAAAGGTGCTCTAAGCGATGTTGGGTGACGTCACATCTTGTTGACGTTCGAAGTATTGTCAAACAAAACGGAGGCTAGCTCGACCCTCCCTCCTCCTCATCCCGTCCCCTCCCCCTCCCTTCCGTGCTTCCTGAAACAGGCTTTTCCGATGTAAATTTGGGATTTCGTGCGTTCCTTCTCCTTTTCCCTCTTCTTTGCTATTTGTTCATCAGAACGTCATCTCTTTGGTCGTGTGTCGGCCATTTCAAAATTCAAGAGAATATAATTCTTACGTTAGTCGTTGTCTAAGACATCTCTCCTCTAGCTAACTTCCCTCTTCATGCTTCTCTCTCCACTCCCCACATGTGCACGCGCACTAACCCCCCAACCCCCACCCCCAAATCATTCTTGTCGGTGATTGGCTGGAACACTGTTTGTTATGTTTCGGGGTCCAGGCTGGGCCAGTTTGTTTTTCTTGCCGTTTGTGGAGCCTGGGCTGTCTACAGAGATCTCGTTTTTTTTACAGTGTGTTCAGGGGACAGGCAGCTAGCGGATAGTGAGGAGATGTTTGCTGTATGTGACGACAAATGTTTCAGCGTAAAAAACACGTGACATCGCTTGGAGCACCTTTAAAGAAATAGTTCACTTAAAAATGAAAATTGTCATTTACTCATCCTCAAGTTTTTTCAAACCTCTATGAATGTCTTTCTTCTGCTGAACACAAAGGAAGATATTTTGAAGAATGTCAGTAACCAAACAATTGATTGACTTCATAGTAGGGAAAAAATACTATGGAAGTCAATGGGGTCCATCAATTGTTTGGTTACTGACATTCTTCAAAGTATCTTCTTTTATGTTCAGCTGAAGAAAGAAACTCAAACAGGTTTGAAACAATTTGAGGGTGAGTAAATGATGACAGAACTTTCATTAAATTAACTATTCCTTTAAGAAATGATATAAATCTAGTCATGTTTGTAATTCTGATTCATTGTAATGGTCTCATAGGGATATGCTGCTGTTGGAGGCTGGGTTTCTGGCTGTGCTTGTTGCTCCGCTGGGTTTGCTCCGCTGTGGCTCCTCTCAAAGGAACCACGACTGTGTGACCTTTTGGTTGACCCGCTGGCTGTTCTTCCGGCTGACCTTCTGCACAGGTGCGAGTAAGCTGGCCAGTGGCGACCCTGCGTGGTACGGCCTGTCAGGTATATTGAATCATTTTTAACATTATTCATTCATTCTGTATTGGTTGAGATCAGTTCGTTTGTGCTCGTCATGCCGCCCACTCTTATTCACGAGGAAATCTTATGTCACTTTGCTGGAAATTAACTCCCCAAATGATTTATGTGTTATATAAAAACAGCCATTGGTGAAAAAATGAACTTGAAAAATGAAAAGGCTATGAATTAATTTAGATTTGAATTTGCATTAAATAATGGTAAAAATAGCCCAGAACTGTGAGGCAGACAGCACATCTGTGTGGGACAAACTGACTCATCTGTAGATTACAGTTCTTTGAAAACTCGAGGATCTCTTTTGCAGCACTGAGTCATCATTTTGAGAACCAGATGAGTCCCACCCCTTTGGCCTGGTTCGTCCACCAGCTTCCTGATTGGTTGCTGAGATTAGGAGCCGTGGCTGTGTTGCAGTGCGAGATCACCATTCCTCTTATGACGTTCTTTGCTCCCATTCGCCGCTTGAGACTGTTCAGCTTTTATGTTCAGGTTTGTTTTAAATATATATAAGCATCAACAGCTAACATTATATATAAGTGTGTGTGTGTGTGTGTGTGTGTGTGTGTGTGTGTGTGTGTGTGTTCTACTGCAAGTCTTTTTTTCACTTATACCTCTTTTTATACCATTTTCATCAGCTGTTTCTTCAGCTCTGCCACATCCTCACGGGTAACTGTGGCCTTCTGAACCTGCTGAGCATCGCCCTGAGCGTCTCGTTGCTGGATGACGAACACTTCAACTCCAGTGCTATTCTGAAGAAGAAGAAGGGCCAGGAAAAAAAGGCCGGGGGTATGAGCTCATATCTCTAACTTCTGCTTTGTGCAGTTATTTCTGGTGGGGTAGTAGCAGAATTTGCACTAATGATCTGATTAAGGGGCTCATTAATGCAAGCTCAGAAAAAAATGCATCAAAGGAGATGTTAATGAAATCTTTTTGTTCTGCCAGTATCAAACTAGTGTTCAATGTGTGAAGATCCCAACATGCTTATTAGCTTTAATTTGAGTGTGTGCCTGTGCTTTTCAGCCTGCGCACAGACTTTGTTCTGTGTTTTGGCTGTGCTGGTGGAGTTGGCCGTCTACCTGTTCATCCTGATCAGTTCAGTTATTCTCTTCAAGCTGCAGATTAACTGGGAAAACAAAACCCTGTCATCCAAAACCAGTGAGTCTTAAAGTGTGTTTTTTTATATATATATATATATATATATATATATATATATATATATATATATATATATATATATATATATATATATATATATATATATATATATATATATATAAACTGATTTGCAAAAATGTATCTGATGCTTCCTTTTAGTTTGGTAACAGATTTATAAATATGTGTACAAGCTTAGAATTGAATTGTCTTGTAAAATGTTAGGACGAATCTCATGGAGATATTGAATCAAAACATTTACTCCAAAATCAGAAGCGAATGTTGTATATTTTTCATAAAATGTTTTCTTTGAAAAATCTACTTTTTTTTATTACATTAGTGAGAATAAGAAAAGGTTTTAGTGAGAACATGCAAAAAAAAAAAAAAGAGAAAGTATTTTCTTTATGGAACTGTGGTGTGCCAACTTTTTTTGTGAAAGGTTTTTGTTCCATGAAAATGCTACAATAATTTTCTGTATGCAAGATTATAGTTTTTCTTTTGATAATGGGCTGAAATATGAGCCAGACATGTTTTTGGCACATTTTGCGAGAGTCACCCATTATCTTGCCTTGCCATGAACTGATTTGTTGTTTTCAAGGATGTTTTGTGATATGAAACATTATTCTGCCATGTCAACGAGGCAAAATATCACCAAAAGATGCATCAGTTAATTGATTTTTTTTTTTAATCTATTCATTGGTGCTTTCTTTCAGATTTCTCTCAAAAGGAGTTTGATGAATTTCTGAAGCATTTTCAGGGCCTCACTATCTGGGTTGGTGTGCTGTCGTTCACCTGGGAAGTGGTGGCCGCCATGCTATTGTAAGCCCCATCAGGAATGCTTATGAGAATCTGATTATTTTTGTGTGTGTGTGGTCCTGGTAAACCATACATTGTGGGGACAAAGTGAATGCTAGGGATGGCAATGGCAGAAATCTTTGGCCTTGTGTGGACATTTCTGGTCAACATGAGGGAAAACGGTTAATAAATCATACTATAAAAATGCAGGTTTTCTGAGATGGGTAGGTTTAGGGGACAGAATAATACAGTTTGTACAGTATAAAAATCATTGTCCATGGAAAGTCCCCATAAAACATGGAAATCCAATGTGTGTGTGTGTACTTGTACAACTATCTTTGTGAGGACCAGTTTGAGTTTTAGACCATTGGAGTGAGGACAAAGAGAGTAAAGTGAGGACATCTCACTTTCTGAGACCCCTTTAAAGGCCTGTTTGAGGGTCAAGACTTGGTTTTAGGGATAAGGTTATAATTAGGTTAAGGGTAGGTTTAGGGTAAGGGTTCGGGTTAGGCACTTAGTTGTGATGGGTAAGGTTAGGGTAAGCGGCTAGAGATTGCATTGTGTCAATGAATGCCCTCATAAAGATAGATGTACAAGAGTGCGTGTTTGTACAAAAAGAAAAGATTTCGAATTTCAGCTCATGATTTTGCCAAAGTCCATTGTTCAGGAGGCAAGCCAAGAAATCTCACATCTGTTTCCTTTGTCAGGTGTGTGTGCACACGAGGCTTGGCCAGCAAAGTGTGGTCCCTCATCCAGTGGGCCGTCATCACGACGGCTGCTGTGGCCGTCTTTGCCCTCAGTATGGTGAGCTACATATGCGACGTAACAATTGATGTGCGATTTATGTGATTTTAGGAGGCTTTGCGTCTCATCCAGTCATATTGATGATGCTGTTCTGAGTCTCAAATGCTACATAGTTGTACTAGTGACTTTGCATCTGTTAATCTGTTTGCATTTCCTGTAAAAAATAACCTATATTATTATATCATTTTTGTTTCCTTTTAATTGCTCTAGTTTTTATTACACACAAGCAATACAGTGCCCTCTGCTGTCCATAACCATAAAACATGATCTTTATAGATCAGTGATTCTCAACCAGGGGCTCGGGACCAGCTAGGGCCTCTGTACAGTTCCAAGGGGGCCACAAGATGGCATAAAATGATTTAAAATAAGAAAAAATATGCTTTAAAATTAGCTAAAACTCAAGATGTGCGCTGATGTCATATGTTATTTTAATTATTTTTTTTATATACCAGGTTCCCACTACGAGTAATTTTAAAAGTGTGATTTCTAGACCTGAAAAAGTAATGAAATAAAATTCGTGGACATTTCTATAACAAATATACATTTTTAAAATATTTTATCGGGTAGAAATTGCTGAGGAATTACTATTTGTGAGTAAAAAAAAAATCACAAATGACGTGAGTCATGTAAATTCATTATTAATCATGTAAATAAACATTCAGCAATTTACCTGCTTCTGTAATTATGGATTTTTTTTTTATTATTTATAATTATTTAATTTAATTATTTCAATCAAATTAAATTGATTTATATATAGCCACTGATCGTTCCTGTAAATAATAAGGTTTGAAAATGAGCAACTTTTTCCTTTACAACAGAAATCTTGGGTGGCCTTCAACTATTAATCTTTGACGATGGGGGGACTCAGAGTCAGAAAGATTGAGAAGTGCTGTTATACACTGAACTGGTGCAATTTAACATTTTTACCTGCCTTTGTATGTAAGTACATGTGTGTTGGTGTTTCCTCTCAGGTTCCATACACCGCCATGACAGGCATGTCAGTATTACCTGAAGTGCGAGAGGCGTACAGCGCCGTAGAGAGGTACCAGCTGGTCGGGGCGTACGGGATCCAGCACAGAGTAATCTCCACTGAGGGCAGGCCTGAGATCATTTTAGAGGGCAGCCATGATGGCCTGACATGGACGGTGAGAAAGACATGGGAAAGGATGCCATGCAACAACAATCAAATCTTTTTTTACTCTCTGAGTAATAACCCAGGCAGCCATTGTTTCCATGAAGTATTCACCGGAAAGGTTAAAGTTTATCCTCAGTGGACTGTATTCTTATCCTGTTGCAGGAGATGAACCCCATGTATAAACCAGGAAATGTGAACACCGCCCCACCCATAATAGGACCTTACCAGCCCCGGCTGGAGCAGCTGATGTGGCGGGCGGCTCAAGAGGGGAACGATCAAAGCCCCTGGTTCGCAGGCCTCATACAGCGCCTCCTACAGGGCAAACCAGAGGGTGAGCGACCACAGCAGGGCTCACTGTACTTATCAGCCTACATTTGAGATTGTTAACCTGTTTTTCCTTCCCGTAGTGGTTAGTCTGCTTCAGGCAGATGAAGCGCAGTACCCCTTCAGTCAGAAACCACCAGCTCTAATCAAAGCCAAGCTTTACAACTACCACTTCACAGACCCTGCCAAAGACAAGTGAGCTCCAATATTTTTTGTAAATGGAGAGAATAATTTAATTAAGTCTCCATTGTTCCATAGTAGTTTTCTGGGGATAAATAGAAATAATAAACATTTAGAAAGCCGCATACCAGCCTGAATCCGCTCTCAGGTTTACTGTACTTTGTTGTTTTGGAAGGACCCATCTGCAGGCTTGGTGGAGGCGGAAGTACAAAGAGGAGTTTTTCCCCATTGTGACCCTTGGTGATCTGACGCTTGAGAAACTGCTTGAGGAGTCTGGACTAAAGGTAAAGTAGAAGACAGACATGAATCATTCGCTGTAATATGCATTGGGAAAGCAAATAGATTAAGTTGTGATTTCACGTTGACTACAAATGAACGCTGAAACGTGTTTGTTTGCGCGCAGGAGAAATTCCCAAAGCAGCCCAGCTCAGACACGCCTGTATGCCAAATCCTGAGCCACATTCGGGGACACGTCAAAGGCCTCTCGGGGTCACTGGTGCTTTCAACACTGTTAGCTACTTTGGTCGGCATTTTCCTCATCAAAGCCGTCTTTTCCTGGGCTTCAGGAGGGAAAAAACCCAGACCAGCTTCGGTTGATCACAAAACTAAGAAAACCAAAGATCCCTCTGAGACCGCGGAGAAAAGCCACGCGGCTTCTCTGTCCACCCGGGGCGGCAAGAAGGACTCTGAAGAAAGAAAGGTGGATTCAGAAAAGAGCCCCCGCAAGAGGAAATGAGCTCACGCTGTCACTTTGTGCCTTCATGTTTGGCCAGATGCAATGACAAATGATTCTTTCTCAGGTGTACTTTTTTTTTTTTTTTTTCTAGGATCGAGTCTTTTGATTTCCTACCTGTCACACACCTCAGATTTGTTTACCACTACACCATTTTATCTCTTTGTGTCAAAACCACTCAAATGTCAAATGCACGGCACACATGGTACTTGGTGCGATTGGCTTTGAACATTAACCGAGTCCATTTTTAAGCCGTCACCTACACCCTTCTTTATACACAGTGGACGTCCCAAAGATTACAACAAAAGCACAATGCAACTTTTTCATGCTATGTAACTCATTAAATGGTTGTTAATAAATTTTGTTCTTTAGTTGTTTTTCTAATCTTTAATGTATGTTGTTCAGCTACTAAAATCAGCACCAAAAAAAATGTATTTCACCTTAATAATTGAATGTTGTAAAGGTGCCTCTTTATAATGACATGGGTGGAATGTTTCTTGGACGAGATATTTAATTTTAAACTTCACCCTATATTGTTTCTTAAGTAGAGGATGTACCCGTTCTGTCAAAACTTAATCCACCTGTCAATCGTGCATTTCGTAGTTAATTGCAAACCAGTTGTCAGTCAGCACTAGATGGCAGTGTACACATCACTGCACACTTGGGTTTATGTTGACTGTTAATGGAGTGAAATTTACTTCAAAAACTAAAAATATACAACCTAGGCAAGATTTTAATTGTTAAAATGGGTCATTTTTAATTGTGAGGCCAAATGTTTCATTTTAATTTAGCAGAATATACAGTATGCAGATAGCATTTAGTTAGATTAAAAAAGTTTGAGTATGCTGACATTAAAGCATTATGAACAAATAACTAATTTCTTAAAGTTAACTTTATTTGAACAATGATTTATTAAACAATATTATTTAATGAATCATGTATATATAATATTAATAACCCACAAACACACACATATATATATATAAAATGTGTGTTTATTATAAAGCACATTTTAGGGTTCATATTACAATATTACAGTGTATTTCTTTGTTTACACTGGTCATTATTTAATAATAATGATGGATTAGGGTTAAAAATGTTTGAGTATGGACAATGGACTAACTTTAGCTGGACAATAACTTTATTCTAGAGCTGCTGTAAAGCCAAACAATCTCTGTTACTTTTATTTCCTATTATTACTGTAAAGCTGCTTTGAAATCATCTATATTGTTAAAAGCGCTATATAAATGAAGGTGACTTGATTACATGTAATGGTGCAATCATTTTGCTCATCATCTTGTAATTGCATACTGTTATTACCGTGTTAAAAAAAAAAAAAGAGAACATCTTAAACCGGTATTAGCTGGTTTAAGCTCTTTTAAGAGACAAGAGGCTTGCAGAATGACCTTGCTGGAACCAAGTGATCTGGCGGAAACACCAGAAAACCATTTTAGTTTAGCCAAATATAATGTGTGAACGTCTTATCTTTATAGCCTGAGCTGCCCTGCTAACCTGGTCAGGGTTTCGGGTACTTTCAGCTTGTCAGCTTGATTTCAAAGGGGATTTTGGGAACTTTTCAGTTGGTTAGTCCTCTGTTGTCTGGTTTTCAGGCTGTTCAGGTTAGTTTTAAGAGTTTGAAGCACTTTTCATCTGGTCACGTTGAGTTTTTGGAGTTTTTGGCCACTTCTCAGCTTGTTAGGTTGGTTGTAAAGGCATTGAGGTTCTTATTATTTGGTGTAGTTGGTTTTAGCTTTGGAGCAGTTGGGAGGCCAGCTCAAATCAGCAAAGCCCAGCAAACCTTCTTAGGATGGTTTAAGCTGCTTTTTTCTTTTTTAAAGAAGGGCACACACCAAACTCAAATGTCACTTGTGATTAAGGATGAGTCACAGAAGAACCTCCTTTGAATAGTTTTCTCTATTTTACACATAAAAGTGAGTCAAAGCGCCCTACCTCTTAAACACAGAGGACAAGTCCATCCGCCCCCATTCAATTCACAGAAGCGCTTCAGGGCGAAATTACGCACAGGCGTCGCGCGCTCAGCACGCCATGCTCTCCATCGGGACCGTAGGAGAAAGACACGCCACAACCACTGATCCCCATCCCGTCCTGTGATTATCTGCATTCAGATGAGCAGGCGGAAACATGCCTGCATTCCGCTGTAAGGGAAAGCGAAGAAAGTAAGGAGACGTACGGCTGATTTATTTTTAATAATCCCATGTTCCACATGAGGGAGATTAAGGTGAGTACACGCACTTTTGGGGACGCGCACGCGCACCCACCTCACTTTCTATTCAATCGTTGATTACTTTTCATTACTTATTGGGGTTGTCTTGTAAAATTATAATGATTAAAAACACGGCACGTGATCATGTTCAGACTGGAGAGGCGTTATTTACTGTCTCTAACACTGTAACCACATTGAGACTTTTTCCTTACAGATCGGAGAAAGCATTTGTGTATTAGTGTTGCTTTTTTCTGGGCTTGTGACGTGCTCAGGTGTTTTTGGAAGCCCTTTAACTGATGATGTGGCCACGTTGGAAACATTGGTAAGATCTGCAACAGAGTTTTTATTCAGGCTGGTTGGTTTACTGGTCACTCAGACTGGTTTTAGAGGGATTTCTCGTCTGGTCACGCTGAAGGACCAGTAGAAGACCAGCTTAGCCTGCTTGGAGACTTAGATCAACAAACCATCTTAGGCTGCTTTTCCAGCAGGGAAATCAATGACATTTGTACAATTTTTCTACACTAGTCAGGACTTTTTTTCTTCTTCTTCTTCTTCTTCTTCTTTTTTTTTAAATGGTACATTTTATACAGCCAACCAATTTTTGTTTTTCAACCCATCAGAGTGAGAACATTCCCAGTGACTACAGAATACCTATCGACTTCATCACCAAGGATGTGGTTAGTGTGATGCATGATAATATTTGATAATACGGCTGCATCTACAGTGGCCCAAAATCATATTTGGACAATTGAGCTGGGCTTAATGTATGAATTTAATTGCATTAGAGGATTAAATATCACACCACATGGCAAACAAATGATGCAAAGCTTTCCTATTCATAAAAAAAAAAAAACAATTTATTGCTCTGTTTCATCATGTAAACCAAACAAACTTTTTACCTGGAAATGTCTTGAAAATACAATCATGCATGTTTCTTTTAACTTAATAGCCCTTGGTTTGGAACTTTAATATTTCGTGCAAGTGTCCAAATACATTTTGAGGCCATCAGCAGATAAAACATTATGTTTCACGTGGGGACAGAGTTGTTGTGGTTTGTGATGCCTAAACATTTTTCTTTTCTGATATTTAAGGGTGGAGCTTGCTGGCTATATGTAAACCTGTATAAAGTTGAAAGCAGTTTAAGAACATTGGCCCTCAAGTTTGGCAACCTGTCCACCAATAAAGCCAACATCACTATTTTTATAACAATGCTGCAGGGTTTCCGTTTCACTCTGGAGGGAGAGGAACTGGTAATTCTCTCTAATTTACATTGGTGTTCTTTGAAACGTTGTCATGACTGTCGGCTCACTCTGGTTTGTTTGTCTTCACTAGGAGGTGACGATGCAAACATTCGAATGTCACTACAAAAGGGTAAAGTGGCCAACTAGACGTTACTTCAACCATGTTAAAGAGGTTCTTGCAGTGGCCGGGTCCACTCTGGGCGAGTTTCGTCACTGCACACCTCCCCCCTGCCAGACCCCCGCAGACCCTCCTTTCACACCAGGTGAATGCACAGAATATTGTTTTGTTACGTATATGATGCATGAGCAGGCGTAGATGGAATCTGAGGTTTTTGGAGGGGAACTATCTGCAGAATGGATGCAAAGATGATAAAGCAGCGGATATGTAAAATTTCAGATTCTGTGGAAAACTGCTGATGTTTTTCAGGGTTCCAAGGAGGCAGATTCATTCATGAGATTGCTCAAACTTTAGTACATGCATGCAAAATTTGAGCAGGTGAATCAGTAGTCTTGCTGTTTGTAAAGCAGGAGGGTAGCGTTAACCAAGCATGCAGTGGCATTCTCGAGAATTGTGCGAAATTGTGTTTTTCGGAGGGTCCCGTATGAGAATGTCCTTGAGCTTCATAAAGATATTTACTGAGTCTGGTGTGGCGGAACTTGACAGGCCTCTACAAAGCCCAGGCCTGTTTTTAACTTAGACATTTGTCTTGTTCTTTAAAAATGTAAATGTGAAAAATATATCCGTTAAGTATCCTCAATATAATGTTGAGTTTTAGTTGACAGAAAGTGCTAAATTAAATATTAAAACATTTTAATACAATATGAATTCTGTCCTTGTTGTGAGCTCCTGAAATATTGTAATACAGTATTATGAATTATTTATGCTTTTTTTTTAATTCATTGTCTGTGTTTTAGTGCATTGTTGTGGAAAGACCGTATTCACAACATGAATTCTGATTAGCACATAACTTTTATATACGGTTAATCTCATATACAAGATGCGTTTCATTTTAGCAATAATCACTGATTAAATGGATAAATCCAGTTTCTTAAACTCTTGTGATTTCATAAAAAAAAATCATAGAAATATAAAATTTTAAAATGAAAGCATTTATAACAAAATTTCATTCTTTTATTTGTTTACCTCATGTCATGTGACCATCAACTGAGAACTGTGAACATGTGAATGTGTTATTCAATTATTTAAATATTAACTTAAGATCTCAGGGGCTACTTTAAATATTTTGTGTCAAAGGAGTTTGGCTGAAAAAATGAACACCTGACACCCTGAGGTGTTGTGGAATGTGTGTAAAAAATTTCTGACGATTCTGATGTTCATGGGCAATTTCATGGTTAACCGTATCTGCACACACCCAAAATAAAATGAAAAAAATGTATACCATTTTCATGTCAGTTTCTCAACTACCCTCTGAGAGTATTTCAAATTAGGCTACATTTATGCATTTGGCAGACACTTTTATCCCTAAGAAATGTACACTGCGTTGAAGGCGTACATTTTTATCAGTTCAAGTATTTAGAATGCATGATTTTGGCGTTGCTATCGCCATGCTTTTCTTTTTGAGCTCCAGGAAACCACACAAAAATACAACAAAACCATTTATAAAAAAAATAAAAAAAATTATACATTTTAAAATTTTCATTAAAAAAGATACAAAACTGGTTATAATATTCGCATTTCAAAAATGGTTAAAAAAATTGTTGGTAAATACCGGTTTAAAAATAATTTGTTTTTGTTGTAATATGTGAGAAGTATTAATATTAAAGATTTACTGTTTTTCAGAGGTGTCAAGTAACGAAGTACAAATACTTCGTTACCTTACTTAAGTAGAAATTTGGGGTATCTATACTTTACTGGAGTAATTATTTTTCAGACGACTTTTTTACTTCTACTCCTTACATTTTCACGCAATTATCTGTACTTTCTACTCCTTACATTTTAAAAATAGCCTCGTTACTCCTATTTAATTGCGGCTTGTCGTCGTTAAAAAAATTGTTGGTAAATACCGGTTTAAAAATAATTTGTTTTTGTTGTAATATGTGAGAAGTATTAATATTAAAGATTTACTGTTTTTCAGAGGTGTCAAGTAACGAAGTACAAATACTTCGTTACCTTACTTAAGTAGAAATTTGGGGTATCTATACTTTACTGGAGTAATTATTTTTCAGACGACTTTTTTACTTCTACTCCTTACATTTTCACGCAATTATCTGTACTTTCTACTCCTTACATTTTAAAAATAGCCTCGTTACTCCTATTTAATTGCGGCTTGTCGTCGTTAAAAAAATTGTTGGTAAATACCGGTTTAAAAATAATTTGTTTTTGTTGTAATATGTGAGAAGTATTAATATTAAAGATTTACTGTTTTTCAGAGGTGTCAAGTAACGAAGTACAAATACTTCGTTACCTTACTTAAGTAGAAATTTGGGGTATCTATACTTTACTGGAGTAATTATTTTTCAGACGACTTTTTTACTTCTACTCCTTACATTTTCACGCAATTATCTGTACTTTCTACTCCTTACATTTTAAAAATAGCCTCGTTACTCCTATTTAATTGCGGCTTGTCGTCGTTAAAAAAATTGTTGGTAAATACCGGTTTAAAAATAATTTGTTTTTGTTGTAATATGTGAGAAGTATTAATATTAAAGATTTACTGTTTTTCAGAGGTGTCAAGTAACGAAGTACAAATACTTCGTTACCTTACTTAAGTAGAAATTTGGGGTATCTATACTTTACTGGAGTAATTATTTTTCAGACGACTTTTTTACTTCTACTCCTTACATTTTCACGCAATTATCTGTACTTTCTACTCCTTACATTTTAAAAATAGCCTCGTTACTCCTATTTAATTGCGGCTTGTCGTCGTTAAAAAAAAAATTGGCCAATTACACAAACGGTTTAGATCTGAGTCCCGCCTCCTGAATACACATCGCTAAACTGATTGGCGTTGTGTTTTCTTTGTAACTTGTGAGAGGCTGTAGTCACATTTGGTTGTGCAAAGCGCCAAAACAAAAGAGAGAGAGAGAGAGAGAGAGAGCATTAATTGCATTTTTTTTCCTTACATTACTTTTACTTTTATACTTTAAGTAGTTTTGAAACAAGTACTTTTATACTTTTACTTGAGTAAAAAGCTTGAGTTGATACTTCAACTTCTACAGAAGTCTTTTTAAACCCTAGTATCTATACTTCTACCTGAGTAATGAATGTGAATACTTTTGACACCATACATTTTTACCTGAATCCAATTAGGGTCCATTTAAACCGCAACATAAAGATCGAACCCTAAAATTTGAACATATAATACAAGTTTAACTACCATTTACATCAGTAATTTCATTGAGGAGATTAACACTGGCTCACTGATGCTCTTGCGTTTGAATGGAAGCAAATGTCCCAACGTATAGAAAGCCTTTTCAGAAGAATGGAAGACGCTTGGGAGGATAAGCTCCTTATTAATGCCAATGCTTTTGAAATTAAATGCTCAACTTAAAACACAAATGGGTGTAGTGTTCAGATGTCCACATACTTCTTGCTATATAGTGTAGTGTACACGTAAGAACTAAAAAGGGAATTTGCTTTTATGTTCTGGCAGGCCAAAGCAGACAGAAGAACGGTATGAACGGAGCGATTCACGGGCTCCTGGCGGTGCTTATCATCCCCTGCATGGCGCTTCTTGTTCTCTCTGTCAGTATGGTAAGTTAGTACCCTCATTACACAATATATAACCATGTTTACCAGCAGAAGTAGCTTTTCCCTGCGTCACAGTAGTGAGGAAGCCCTGAAGGCGATCAATTACATTTTTGGCATTTTTGCATTGACTTGCTTCGAGAACACCCGTGTTTTGCATGTCTCACTAAGGTCAATTATGAGAGAAAATACACAGTTTTCTCAATCTGCAGGTATTCAGAAGAGGAGGCTGTTGTGCACAAAGAATGAATGAAGTTGCTCTCAGTTTGCCTGAGCCCCACGACGGAGCTGAAGAAAGCAGAACCGAGCCCCAGAGCGGAGCTGCGCGAAGGGATTCTGGTTCCAGCTCCAGCAGTCAACAGGACAGGTAGCAGTCTGTTAGTTGCAACAAGTCTTTGCCTTTTTACCAGTTATAGTAAACAAGACCTAACAAAGCCTATTTTCCATCACCATATGGCATCCTCACAGGGCGTGGCTGGATTCTTTAGGGTGTGCAGACACAGAGGTTTAATCAAAAATGCATGAGGGAAACCAACGGAAACAGCTGTATTTTTGCGGTCGAAATCACCGGATTTATGAAGCGGACAATGAAGGGGATATTGCGGCGGCAGGAGGGGTGCATCAGATGTTTCTAGATTTACTCATCAAGCCGTACCTGCTCACCACAAAAAAACAATAGGCTGAAGAGACAAATCGCAACTTGTGTCGGATGCATTAACCGATCATTGAGAATCCGGGATGCCATCCTAAAAACAGATGTTATGATTTCATCCGGCAGGAAGTGTATCTCTTTGATGGGCTCGTTGGCTGGTCGGCTGCAATGCCCGCGGCAGCTCGTTGGTTTTGAGGAACGCTACAGATCCTGCAGGCCTCTGTGCAGAGGATAAATGGCTTTTTTGTGCCAGCGCCCCATTGCATGAGGACGGTGCTTAATGTTGCACCAGAAAACGTCTCTGGAACAGAGCACGGGCTTGTCTAGAAACACGTTTGATTTAGAGCCTGGACAACAGTGCTAAGATTTTTGGGGTTTTACTACTCATTTATTCGCTGATACTGATGGAGGGGATCTTGAAGCCCTTGATGCGTGTCTGTGAACACTGGATCCTCACAAGATCCGGTTCTTCTGTAGAGGGAGGTATCAGACATCGCACCCTCGTTTCATTCACTTTGGCCATAACATGTCCAAACTCTGTCTCTCTCACACAAACACACTCCAGCTGGAAGAATCCAACGTCTCTGTCCCTCTTGAGAGCCAGGTCATCGGTCCGATTGCGTTGTATTAACTAGTTTTGCCGTGTACACATGCTCACACACTCTGGCAGTGTAACAAGAGCTGATTGTTTTCGAGACAATATGGGGAAACCCAGAGAGCATGAGAAAAGAGCTCACACGATAAAGATGTAACATCAACATGACTCATGTCCCATAATTTAATCTCACTTGCTATAGAATCTCTCGCTCATTCTCTTCCGGTGTCCGTTTTTCTTCTCACTGCTGCTAAATAACATTTATATCATGAGATTAAGGCCTACTAAGTAGATTAGAATCGATTTTTGTGCGATTAGAACAGCATTTAGAATATAATTCTATTTTGTTTTAAAAGGGGTAGTTAATCCAAAATTGAAAATCATTTACTCACCATGGTATCGTATGACTTACTTTCTTCCATTCTTCTGCTTATTTCCATTCAAGAAAAGGTCTAAAGCCAATCAAACCAATTTAACATTTCACAAAAAGACGTTTGTTTGGTTCTGTCTGATAAATATGTTCATTGTTAAGGTGAACTACACCTGTTCTAAGACACCTTTGTGAACTGACTTCATACAACACCAGTTAGTTAAAAGACATTGTAAAATTAAGTGAAATTTGTGCAAAAATTGGGTTCACTTGGTTTGTTGATGCCACTTGTTTTTATATTTTTTATCTAATGCAATTGAATTCATACATTATATGCGACTTTAGAGTCCAAATACATTCTCTAAAGGGATTTTGAAGTGCAATGAGAATTGCGAAAAACCTCTGTAAATATCGACTTAAGTGGGCCATATGTGGAATTCAGAAACCCTTGTTATTAGTGACACCGGTGGGCATTAAGTGAACTGCAGCCAGCAACTTGTGCTTGAATGATTCAACGTGATTCAAGGCCATGATATACTCACAGCAAAGTTCTTTGAAGTTTAGAAGTAAAAATCTGGAAATACCTTTGCAGGAAGCATCCAGGCGCTGTCCACACATTTGTAAATACATATGTGCTGTTCGCTTTCCTGTCAATAACAAACCAAACACACAACAAAAATGACGGCGTGGAGAAAGCGGCAGTTAAGAAAGCATCTGATCATAGCGATGTGGATGTATTAAAATTAAAATTACACTGTTGTGAAAGAATGGCTCTTTCGGCCTTATCCTGAACATTGTATAAGCATTTGTTTCATGTGTCAACGACCGGAAGAGAGGCTCTCGGGAGCGCGCATAAACGCCATCCTTTTGAGTTTCCGGGCAAAAGCATACAGAGTTCTTCACATAAAAATCAGTCTACAGGCTTTCATAGACAACCTAGGAATTCGGTGAAGTTTCAAGCTGTTACAAGCTGTTCAAACATTGGCAATAAATAAGCGATTAATACATTATTAGATTTAGCCCCTTTAAATTTCGGTTTATTGTGCACGAAGCTGCCATTTGGCTCTAGAATATTGTGATGTGGACTACATTTAGTATGTTTTTTTGGTGCTTTTTTATTTTATTTTTGGAGCTTGACAAGCCATTGTTACAATATAAGAGCAGCATGAACATTCTTCAAAACGTCTCATTTTGTGAGGGTGCATAAATGAGAGTTTTTGTTTTTAGATAAACTATTCCTTTAAAATATGACCTAAAACAACCCTTTTATGCTATTTTCGAAGAGTTTTTTCGCGTATCCCAGATAGTCCTGAAAATCCCCCGTTGACTCATTGTGCATCACTCTGTCATTCTTCCACAGCGGAATCAGGTACTGGCAGTGGAAATCTCAAACTCCTCTCCATGTAACTTTCTCTTTTGTCTCCATCAATGCGTGCGCTGTCAACTGTTGTCATAAAGCATGACTGCCAACTCATAACCGCACGAGGTCGATAATGTCAGCCTGGCTATCATCAGCCGCAGACCGACCGTAACAAAGGGCCCTCTCATACGGACAGAAACGCCGCTCTTTATGGTCTATAGTGAGTGTCGTCCATCAAACTTCAGTCAAAGCCCACTCTTGACTCGCCGACTCAGCTTCCGACACACACAGATACATTCACACACTGAACGGCCCCCATGTCATTAACACAAGTCTTGACTCATAAAGCAGGTCTGAGTGTGCAATGATTTACTAAACAACCCCTTGAATCATCTGAATGTCACAGAGGAATCTCCGTGGCACGAAAAGCAAAGGATGACTAATGGTTTATGTGCATTTTAAATACAGTTTGTGTGTTTTTTTGTTCTGTATTGATTAGTAATAATCAAAATAATGTAAATATAGCTGTTAAATATAAAACATGTTTATTTTTTAATTGTATAGTTTAAGTAGAATACAGGTCGATTTTTATTCTTTATTTAAAAAGAGTAACAATTTTTTTATTTTATATATTCATTAATATTTTCGCCATATAACAGTGTTGTAAAATTGAATAATAATATTCTTGCAAGTTATATTGTGTGGATTGTCTCATATTGTATCGGTTATGATTTCAGGTCAGTATTTTTATATAATTACACTTCTACAGTTATCCAATACCTGTAAACTTGTCATGTGGCATTCAAATAAAATGGAAGCTTAAGATAAAATCTTTCAAAAAATGTGTAAATTGTCCATCATCGAACCCAAAACAGACGTGTACAGAAATATGTTGAGTTGCCGTTAAAAAGGTTTTGACCTGAGAGGTCTGGAATGAATTTTTCGAGAAGGCGATGCTGGTTGTCTTTAAAATGACAAACGATACCCCTGGGAACAGGCACAAACCTGAACTTAGTGAAACAAAACAATGGTCTTACGAGAAGGTTTTAAGTGTCTTTGGTCAGACATAGACCGCAGCTTGCTCTTTGTACAGCATGTTATTTTTAAAACAGCAAATTAGCCCATCCCAATCTGATCACGTTACTCCAGAGAAGAAATCTGGCTTTAGTAATCATCATGATTGTAGCTCTGATGGTAGTTCTGGTGATGCATATACCCCTGATCATAACTGCCATTATAGCTGTGTTGGTGTTGCAAATTATGAGGGCTAGTATTGTACATTTGACTGTTGCCCTGTTCGTAAAATACAGGATTGTTATATTGATCATAATTCTCATCCGCATATTTCCTGTGAGGATAGTTGCCTCTGTCCATTTGAGGGTTAGGGGTTTGAATTTCAAACTGGTGATTTTCTGGACTGTACTGCTGGTGTTCAGGCTCCGCTGGAGGACTGTACTGCTGGTGTTCAGGCTCCGCTGGAGGACTGTACTGCTGGTGTTCAGGCTCCGCTGCAGGATTGTCCTCCATGTCGTTCAGCAGATTATTGGAATGCAGTTCCCTCGTCTTGCGCCTGATGCATTTGCAGGTTTGGACGCCAAAGATAAACTGAAGAATCTGAGCATTATGAGACAAAGCAATCCAAATGCATTAGATTTGTGCAATCATTTTTATATTAAAATACTGGTAACTTTACAATAAGGTTCTATTTGTAACTACATAAGTTAACATCCCAGCTAACAACGTTTGGTTCCCAGAACAGATATACTAACGTTCTCTGTTGGTTAGCCAGGAAAGTTTTCTTTTCATAAATAGAATGTTCCCTGTTGGTTTGGAGAACGTTTGTACATTCTCAGGATGTTCGCATTAAGTTCTCGGAACGAAGTTTCTCTAACCTCTTTACTCTGATATCATTTACCCTGCTTTACCTCAGTAATCATCAGCACTGCCACATCCTCTATAGTATAAGTGGCCTGGAAGACGGATGGATGGATGGACATCAAAAATCAGTAGCTTACTTCAAACCATGTCTTGTTTTGATCTATTGTTTAATCATTAGAAATAATCCAAGCACATAAATCATTATATGGAGGATTCAATTAGATTAAATTTGTCCATTAAAATGTAAGATTTCGTAGAGCTTGTATGTACCACAATAACTCAGATTTATATTTAATTACATTATAATACAGTGCTATGCATAAGTTTAGACACCCATGCTAAAGTTGAATAAAAAATCATCTTTTGGAAATTGAACTTAATGCCTTAATTTAAAAAATTAGGAAAAATCCAACCTTTATGGACACCAATTTTCTTTGTGAATGAATAATGTATCGTAAATAAATAAATGTTCTTCCTTAAAATACATGGTGCATAAGTCTGGACACCCCTATGTTAAATTCCCATAGAGGCAGGCAGATTTTTATTTTTAAAGGCCAGTTACTTCATGGATCCAGGATACTATGCATCCTGATAAAGTTCCCTTGGCCTTTGGAATTAAAATAGCCGCACATCATCACATAGCCTTCCCCATACCTAGAGACTGGCATGGAGTACTTTCCATAAGATAATTTCTCAATGCAAATCAAACCAGCTATTAGGCTAACTGAAATAAAACCATGCCAATCTCTAGGTATGGTGAAGGCTATGTGATGATGTGGGGCTATTTTAATAAATAAATGTTCTTCCTTAAAATACAGGGTGCATAAGTCTGGACACCCCTATGTTAAGGAAGAACATTTATTTATTTACGATACATTATTCATTCACAAAGAAAATTGGTGTCCTTAAAGGTTGGATTTTTCCAAATTTTTTTAATTACGGCATTAAGTTCAATTTCCAAAAGATGATTTTTTATTCCTCTTTTCAGTCAACTTTAGCATGGGTGTCTAAACTTACGCATAGCACTGTATGTAGCCTACATGAAAAATTGGAAACAACTATGGGATATCGTCGTGCAGCAGCAAGCATCACAACAGAGAAAGAAACCTCAAAGTTTATCCAGGTAAATGTGTGTAAATATATATGGCCCCATTATTTTGCCTGGGGCATCTAAATCACTAAATCCTCCCCTGCTACTGCTAATACATACACAGATTGATATACACATATTTAGCATGTTCATACCATCGTCTCTGTGTATCTATTACATCCATAAATCCTGTAGCAGATCTAGGCAGGTGGAGCTGGGGGAGGTGGAGGCGTTCAGAGGAGCTTTGATAGCGCTCTGCAGGACTAGCTTACAGCAAACACTGAAGTAAATTCAACAGCAATTCATCGACTGGCCGCTTGAGGCTGGGTGCAGAAGTGAGTCAAATCTGCATCTCCCCCATGGTAAAATACCCAACTTTACAGCAGAAAATAAACACATTTACAGCCTGGTGCAAAAAGTGGCTTTGGTCTATATAGCTTATTTTTCCCTTCATGACAACTGTGAGGGGGGGTGAATTTTTTTATAACTCATCCGTTTACATTATATTAAGCCTTAAAGTTCTGCATAATTAAGGGTGTCCACTTTTGAGTGACAGGTGGATTGCCGCTGCAGTGGTCATCATTAGCCATTTGTCTGCTGTTTGTTAGCCGTCACTGTCATGTTACCTCAGCTAACTGTCTGACTTTAAAAATAAATAAATTCGGGAGTGACGCGCTACCAAGATGGCGACGGTCGGCCACACCCACTTTATGTTTTCCAAAACGGTGTACAGAAACCAAACCTACGGGTGACGTCACGGACACTACGTCCATATTTGTTTACAGTCTATGATAAAGACCAATCAGCCTGCGCCCTCAGTCTAGAGAGTTTCAAGACTGAACTAGATATTTAATACATTAACTAACATTAAACTAATGTGATCTTAAGGTAAAGTGCTACCATAATTTCCGTTTAAAGCAGTTTAAAAATATTCCAGGTTAATTTAAACTCAATCACTAAAAGTGCATTGCATTATGCACTTACCAAGGAGAAATATAAAGTACAACAGTTTTATTTTATCTGTATAAGTCAAAAATGCTTATTTTTTAGCGTGTTACTTACAAGAGAGAAAATACAAGTTATTTATTTTATTTTATTGTATTTTACTTTAGCTGTATAAGTCCAAGATGTCAACTTGTACTTAACCCAGAATACTATTTTAATTGGTTACATGTTGCTCTTTACCTGAATCAAAAGAAGGCCAACCTCCATTCCAAATATTACGGTTATATTCATCTCTAGCCAGTCCCCAAAAACCTTCTCACAGCCCTATCACCAAAAAACAAAACAAAACAAAAAACAGTTTTAGTGTGCAAATTAAAGGAAAAGATTAAGTAAAGGTTGGGATGATGGAAAAAGGCAACATTTGTTACCTTTTCATAGATATCTGAACCCTTTCCAAAGCTGTGTGTTCCATCCAGAATTACAGGGCAAGTACCATTAAAACAGGAACACGGGTAGATGTCAGCCTCTTCCAGGGATTTAATAACTGTGTTATTCCTCCATTCATTTGGGGTCAGTCTACCACAGCATTTTGCCTACAGCAAAGAAAAAATAAAAAAGTACCTCTATCAAATCACCTTGCTGTAGCTGATTGTCAGATAAGACTGTTGCATTCTTGATCAGTAAAAGTGTAAATCATGTACGTACAGCAGTCTGCACACTGTCAAGAAGTTTCCAGGACGTATGGGTTTCATTTCCTCCATACTGCCTAATGATGCCGTCCACATTTTCCCTAAATAATTGCCCAATCTGGTAACATTCAACATATACATTAGGACAGTTTAATCGTTATATATCAAGCAGTTACTTCTTAGCGAATGTCACAAGTGAATTTAAAGTCATCTGTGATTTTCCGTACTGTATTAATAAAGCAAAGACTTGCCTTCTGCCCTTGTATTATTAGCACTAAGGTGATGAAAATCTGACCCAGTATGATGACGATTAAGAAGCACAGATACTGAAAAAAAAACAGAAAAGATAAAATGTTAACAGCAAGCTTTTAAAACAGCGTAAAAGTTATTATCAGTGTCTTTGTGTACTGTGCATGAATGTACAGTCATGCTTACAAATATGATGAAACATCTGCTCTCAAAATAGGCACCAGCACAACCCAGTAAAGACACAATAACCACAACAAGTCCGATGAAAAAGAGCCCTCCAGCCACTAACTTTACGTCCTCTCCTAAGAGAGACCACACGTTTCACTTCATTAACACCACAAAATCAGATATAAGGACAAACGCTCACTCTAAATTGGCTATGGATGGTATAGACTCTTTTTTAAAGAGAGACAACATCTTGCCCTAAAACATTATTATAGGTACTATGGTGCAAATCGCAACAAACATGTATTGTTAAGATAACTCGTATTTTGAGTTGAAACATAATGATAGACTATCACAAACAAAAAAAACTTACCGGAGCTGAGAACACTTACAAAGCTGTCTTTGTCAAACAAAATCCAAGCAGAACACGCAAAAATGCTGATGCCAAGAATCTGTCAAGATTATTGAATTTGTTACTTGTTTGTACATGTCATGCATGAATTTAGATGTTTTATTTGAGTCTATGTCTTTATATACTGCTGGCAGAAAACGAGCACATCACATTATGGGCTGAATGTCAATGTCCACTGTATGATTCATATATCTGATTGCTGTCCAGGAAGCTCTTTGTAACTAATAAACATAAAATGTCTCAAAACATCCTTTCCAATAACATACAGATCTATGGTTCATATATTTAATCTTACCACAAAGAAGGAATTGACAAGCATTAGAAAGAATTTCAGGATCTTAAGTTTGTCGTCTGCTTTCATGTTGCCTGAACAAACCGTTACAGCTTCACATGAAACCTAAGAGGTTGTACGGAAACAGACAACACAAATATAAGTTACAAAAAGACTATATTCCTTGAAGAATAGCGTTCACAAAGAAATTAAAAACAAAATACTGATTAACACATCAAAACTACCTGTCCATTGCTTAAGTGCCACAGGAATTCACTTTCAAAGGTTTGAATTACCTGTATTGCTAAACCAGTTTTCCTTGTTATTTGTCCGATTTGGAATGGTAAAAGTCTAAACTGTCTGACGTTTTTACATTATACATCCATTTTTCTTCTGTGGCTCACCGTTCAAGTAGTCTATGTGTATTTCATACCATCTGGGAACATAATGGTTTCCTGGAGATCCTTGTAAATGCATCTCAGGCTTAAAGTTCACTTCCTCATAACAACATAAATGATTAACTTTAACAATCACTTGTGTTGTGCTTTTGCACCCGCATGTTCCCAGTGTTAGTGTTTTAATGAGGGGGTTTGACAGTGTTCAGAATGTGAAACAATTATCTTATTTCCTTTTGCTATATTGTGCAATGGTTTATTTAGTTTTTTGTAAAAAGGTAGCAAGAAGAAGGTAGCTTGAAAGGTAGCTAACTGTGGCTTTTGGACATGGAACCATTGTCATGACTATTTTGGATATATAGGGTAGGCTAACTAGTTTGGACTTGTATCCTGATTATAATAAAATAATATTTGAACTACCTTGGAATTCCAAGTAAATAGCATTAGTATGATAATCATTTAATAGGAATCAAAGTAGCGTCTGCAACACTTTTGTGTTGTTAATGCCATCGTCAACATCATCATCATCATCAGTACTTCCATCGGCCCCCACTGTGACATTTTCAACAATTCGCCTTTTCAACAAGAACCGATTCTAATCTCAAAAGTTGTAGACCCTACTTGAAGAAACCTATAGCCTGCGCCATCTGCTGGACTACATAAATGAACAGATGTTCTATTGCTCCTACTCGACTAGTACTGCCTGTAGCTGAGCTTGATAGGTCATCGGCTACTCAAGTCTCTCCGTTTTCATTTCCGGCTCAGGTCGCAGCTGAACGAATGTGTTTCGTTGTAGTTTTGCTCGAGCCCAGGTGGATCTAAACACGCACCAACAGAGATGTCTACCGCTCTCGAGAGTTACATTAACCGTATCCTTTGAAGCATTTCATGATAAGCTCATCGACAGTGTTGTAGCTCAATGAATGTGGGCATTTTGTTGTTTTAATGACAATGTTTATGTTTCAATGGACGCGAGATGTGGCGCGCGAGCAAGCGATTTAGCATGTAATGAAGCCATCATCGCGTTTTAGTGTGCATTTACTACATAACAGTACTGTATTACAGTGTATATGCATAATGCATGGATAAATTGTGTCTGGTTATGTGTTTGTACAATATACTAGCATGCATGTAATATGTCTGATGATATGTTTAATTAATAGAAATATGCTATTTAAGCATGCATAATATGCTATTTGACTCTGTTCGTTCTGTGTACTACATTATATACGTTAATTTAATATTTAAATGTGAACTGCCTAAGTAGTAGTAGTGTGTGTGTGTGTGTGTTAGAGATATGTGATGTGTAGCTTCACTGCTGTCTTTATAAGCCTGAACTCACATATTTCAAGGGACGGTTGCCATCGTCACATCAGATGGCAGGATGATTGTGGTGAGTTTTTCTCAATAATCATTGTCTGTGTGCATTAATAAAGGAGCCTGCTTATGACATTTATTGTCTTGATCTTAGGGGACGCTAAAGGGTTTCGATCAGACAATCAACCTCATCCTGGATGAAAGCCACGAGCGGGTGTTCAGCTCTTCCCAGGGAGTGGAGCAGGTGGTTCTGGGACTGTATATTGTCAGAGGGGATAATGTGTAAGTATTATGCTCCTAGTATTTCTCATTCTTGTTTACATAGTGCAAGACTTCATTGGATTTTTGAAGCCATAAAAGTAACAGACTTGTATGTTTATTTGTTTAAGGGCTGTAATTGGTGAAATCGATGAAGAAACAGATTCTGCGCTGGATCTTGGAAACATAAGAGCAGAACCGCTGAACTCTGTGGTGCACTGATGCCTCCCAAAACAAGGACAGAAACATCCACATTTAGACGAAACTCCCCATCTCTTACCCTAGGAAATCTGCAGGCATCGAAAATCAGCTATATTATTTGCCATTTTTAATCTTGAAGAAAATAGACTGAGTGCATATCCTTTTTTACGTGTGTTGAAATAAAAAAAGAAAAGTGGAAATTATTTGATTTAAACATTTCTTTATTTCTGATGGAGGGAAAAAAAAACAAGGTGATGAAGACTGATGTAAGTATCCGATTCCTGTCAAAATTTTAACTTTAGCAAGACTGTCATAAATATAAACTGTATATATGAATCTCTCAAAGAAATATCCAGGTCATATTTCACACCAAAGTCATAAAGAAAGTGAAGCAAATTTTGGGGGTCAAAATGTTTTTATTTATATAAAGATAGTGACACTACCTTTATATATCTATCTATCTATATATATATCAGATTTCGAAAACCAGCTATTCAAGCATGTAGAGAATCTGCACATTACATCAGGGGTTCACACTATGCTGTCATGTTGGACATGATTTGTATCACTATGGCAGCAAAGAACACCTTACCATCAATACAACCTCATTTTATTACAAAGAAAAAGATAATCACTATTAGTGGGTTTGATTAAATACACAGAGAACAACATAAATGAAGCACCAGGGTTCTGCTTTATGGGTGTTTTGAAGTGCACATTAAAGGAGAACTCTGGTCAATTTTAACATTGAGCTCATTTTTTTGTACATTTGGAGTGCTGTCAGTACAGAGAACAACGACAAAAATCGGTGTTTCCTACACCGTGTTATCCGCTTTTTAAAATTTGCACCCTGTTGACTTCAATGGGGCAAGTTTTAAACCTGCTTTTAGCCTCTTAAAGGTGAACTAAGTAACTTTTTTACCTTAACTGAACAGCTTCGGAGTCATTGGAATGGTTATAATACTTATTTCGGGTTGAATGGTGGTCGTTTCGCACCCCCCTGGTGCCCGTGAGCGGAAAATTCGCACTTGCAACTTTGAGCCGGCGGGCCGCCGGCCGCCGCGGCAGGAAGTATCGCGTGATATCAGGTCTCGCGATGTAAACAATTGCTTTACGGCCAAAAGAAATCTGCTCAAATACTGTCATTATTGCGCTCCCTCACGCTGTCCGAACCCGAAGGAAGAAGACGTTTTAAAGAATGTCCCATCTGCTTTGATGTCGTTGATCTACTAGCCTCTGGTGTCTGAGAATCACCAAAGAGTTTTTACAACAGTGTTGTCAAATATCTATTCCGAAGCTGTGGGGGGAGCTCTTGAGAGAAACCTGCGAGCAAAAAGCGAGAATACAGCGAAGAAATCCCGAAGCTACTGAGTGCTGCTTTAACATCCTTGATGTGTCATTACAAGTGCACAGGTCATGTGAGTGATTCCTTTGGAGTGAACGCGGGTGAATCTGACTGCAGTAGATGGCATTTATTGAGCCAGCGCACGTCTGTATTTACATCCTGTTTTCGGTCGAAGTCCACAGTAGTCGATTGTCGAGTTCACGCGCGTGATCATAGGTACTAAACCTATGCGCGTGAACTCGACAATCGACTACTGTGGACTTCGACCGAAAACAGGATGTAAATACAGGTATGTGCGCTGGCTGAATAAACATCATTTTTTATTAATATCTTTCACATCTACTGCAGTCAGATTCACCCGCGTTCACTCAGAAGGAATCACTCACATGACCTGTGCACTTGTAATGACACATCAAGGATGTTAAGAGGCTAAAAGCAGGTTTAAAACTTGCCCCATTGAAGTCAACAGGGTGCAAATTTTAAAAAGAGGATAACACGGTGTAGGCAACACCGATTTTTGTCGTTGTTCTCTGTACTGACAGCACTCCAAATGTACAAAAAAAATGAGCTCAATGTTAAAATTGACCGGAGTTCTCCTTTAATTTTGAAAAACCCAAATATAATTAACTTTGTGGAATCAGATTCCTTTTACCTTCTGACAGATAAATATTGTAGGGTATCATCATGGATGCTTACAAGAAGAACGAGAGCGGACCCTGTTTTCTGAGAACACGGTACACGCTGTGCGGTTTTAGCCCCGAAAAGGCAAAGTTACTGATCATAGATGTTTGTGGCCTGTTATGCTGCAGTTCATCTACTAGTCAGTGGTGGCAGCAGTCATCCATTATACCAGTGTCCTCAATCCTGCTCCAGGAGATCCACCTTCCAGCTCCTGATCCAGCACACCTGCCTGTAATCTACAGGTTCAGTCTGAAGGCCATGATCGTCTGGTTTAGGTGGATTAGAGCTGCATCTAAACTTTGCAGGAAGGCAGATCTCCAGGACGGGATTGAGCAGACCTGGGCTATAGTAACATTTAAGCTACTGGCAAGCAAATATGTTTAAAGATTTTCCAGATACAGAGCTCAAAGGTCAGTGTCGCTTTTTTGTCTGTCATGCTCTTCTTTATAAAACCTCCCTTGTGTTTCATGTAAAAAACATTGTTTCTAAGGATCAGTACATTCAGAATGAAACATAGCCTACTTCACAAGCTTTAAAGGGATAGTTCACCCAAAAATGAAAACGCTGTCCTCATTTACTCACCCTCATGTTGTTCCAAACCTGTATGATTTCCTTTCTTCTGCTGAACACAAAAGAAGATATTTTGAAGAAAGTCGGTAACCAAACGACTGATGGACCCCATTGACTTCCATAGTAGGAAAAAAAATAAAAAATACTATGGAAGTCAGTGGGGACGGTGCGGTAAAGTAGGTTTTATGTTGGACATTCGATCTTTTCTGCAGCATTAATTGATATGTAATGGCTTAATAGTCGTGGATGATGCTGTATCTCGTCTAGGTCACATTGTAAAGCATAATGTCAAAGGTGAATTTTAATATTATTCGATGATGTAATTGTTTTAAGAATTGGAAGTGAAAAAGTCCTCACAACGATCCCCACTTTGGCACTTCAAGTTAGGGAGTGTCTCAAAAGTGCCAAATCGACAACAAAGTTGGTTAAAGCAGAACTTGGTAACTTTTTTAACTTAATAAAACTGTCTAGAAATCATTTGGATGGTTAAACAACCTGTTCTGGTGATATTGGTGACTTTCCCCGCTCCCCCCAGCGTCTTCGAGATGCTTGAAGAAACCTTCCTGAAAAACTATGCGCAAGTGTACCTGGACTGGACAAAAGCCGTTTTAAACGCAAAGGGGTCGTTACACCAAATATTGATTTGGTGTTAATAGAAGTTAAATCATAAATTTTATTTGTTTATTTAACAGGGACAATGCAGTATAACATTGCTACAATTTCATGCAGCCGATGCTCTACATATAGGCTTCTAGCCAGAGGCTAATTTGCAGCCCCAGTCCCTGGTTGGGCTAAAAAAAAATAAATAAAAAAAAATAAACAACTAAGACTATGTACAACCATCAATGTTCACATATCTGCTTTTGTTTGAACCACTTTTTCAGTTTTCTTTGAAAAATATTCAACTGTGTTTGCATTTTCAATTCAGCTGACAAGCTGTTCCATAACAACGTACCTTGAACTGAAAATGTAGATTGTGCAAATTTAGTTTTTCTCTGTGGTGCTATACAGTTCTGTGTAGTTGCACCTCTTGTAGCGATCCCCTTACTACTCTGTTTTGATATTAATTTGCATATAACTGTTGGCGCAAGATTATTTAAACATTTAAAAAACATTTTAATAAGAGATGAATTTATAAAATTTTCAAAACTAAGCAAACTATATTTTTGTAAAATGCTACAGTGATGCCATCTGGTTGGTTTCTTATCCAAAACTTTTAGTGTTTGTTTATATAGGGATCTAACAGGTTTAATAGTCAGTTGAGAAACCTGACTCCAGACAGTCACACAGTAAGATAAGTGTGAAAAAATCATTGCATGCATGTATAACTTGGCTGCTTTCAAGGATATATATGGTCTAATCATGTAAAAACAATTCAGATTTGTTTTGATTGTTCTACATAGCTTCTTAACATGCATATCAAATTTCAAATGAGAGTCTAAAATAACACCTAAATATGTAAAATTATTAACTGTTTCAATTTCCTTTTGATTGATCTTAATTATAAAACCACTCATTTCCTTCTTTCTAATTGAAAAACACATTGAGACAGTTTTTGTACAATTCAGGGTCAAACAACTGTTCTGTAACCACTGTGACACACCAATCATTTCATTTGTTAATATTTCTGCAGCTAAACCTGGAGTCTTTGCAGATACATAAATGACTGTGTCATCTGCATATAACTGACATTTTGTTTGCTTACAACAGTTTGGAAAATCATTAACATATAAGGAAAACAACAATGGGCCCAAAATTGACCCTTGAGGGAGACCCATATTATTATTTCGTAAAGCTGATCTTGAATTATTAATTTTAACACACTGATCTCGGGATTCTAAATATGATCTAAACCAATTCATTGCCTGCTGAGTGAAGTTAAATAAATTTAATTTGTGTAGGAGAATTTCATGATTCACAGTATCAAATGCCTTTTTAAGATCTAAAAACACTGCACCTACTACATTACCTTTATCTAAAGATTCCTTAATAAATTCTGTGAGATAGCAGTTTGCCATTTCTGTTGAATACTTAGGCCTAAAACCAAACTGTTTAGAATAAAGTAAATCATGTTTTTCTAAATAATTGATAAGTTGTTCAGCTACCAATTTTTCCAGAATTTTTGAAATTGCAGGAAGAATAGAAATTGGTCTATAATTCTGAACCTCATCAGCTGATCCTGCTTTGAAAATTGGAGTTACAATACTAGTTTTCCAATTTGAAGGGAATTTATTTTCTCTAATTGATAAATTTATCAAATTTACCAAGGGCTTTATCAAACAAGCACTATATGTTTTTACAAATGCAGTATCCATTCCAAATATATCTTTAGCCCTTGAGTTATTCAGTTGATTAATAATTTGAAGTATCTTATGTTCATCAACCTCAGAAATATGAAAGGATGAGGGTGTGTCATTTATTACATTTTGAGGTAGTTGTATAGTTTTAAAACACATAGCAAGCTCTTCCACAGACTGAGTAAAATATCTATTAAATTCATTGGCAATTTCAGTGCTATCAGTACTTAATCTACCATTTATGTTCAGCTCCACTAAAGGTTTTCTTTGTGTACCCTCTCTTTTAGAAAGTTTATTTATACACTTCCAAAGAGATGAGCTATTTCCTCCTGATTCTATAATCAATTGCTCAAAATATGCAGTTTTTGCCTTCCTCATATCACTAATTACTTTATTTCTTAATGATTTAAAATGTATAATATCTGTCTGCGTTTTTGTAAGCAATGACTTTTTCAAAGCTATATCTCTCTTTTTCATTAGTTGATAGATATCTGAATTTAACCATGGTAGAGATGCATTTTGTCTACATTTTAGCGGTTGTGTGTATTTTTGAATAGTTTTTTCAATAGTTCTCATCACAGTTTCACTGTTTTTGTCCAATTCACCAATTTGTACTACATCATCCCAATTTATGTTTTTCATATCATTTTCAAATTTTAACATTTTGCTCTGAGGAATACCTACTTTTCCTGGTTTAAAAATTTGATGAAAATTATTCTGCAAACGTTTCTTTGTTAATTTCCTAACAACCAGGATCATGTTATGGTCAGACAAACCTGTCAAAAGATTATATGTTTTTATTACCCGTTCAGGTTTATTTGTAAATACCAAATCAATAAGAGTTTTACTTGTTTTTGTTATTCTTGTTGGTCCTTTTATTAACTGGTTAAATTTGTGTTTTGCTATAATTGATTTCAGTTTTTGCTTACCATGTTTGTCTGACCAATTTATGTTAAAATCTCCAAATATAACAGTTTCAATACGCCCATTTAAAAACTTCAACATTTCCTCTAAATTATTATAAAAAGACATATCATATGAAGGTGGATTATACAAGATCACAAGATTAAAATTCATTTTTGGGGACAATATAACATTTAACGCCAAACATTCTAATCCAACAATATCTAGTTGTACCTCAGCACATTTAAAAGTATCCTTAATATAAATCATTACTCCCCCTCCTCTTCGTGATGGTCTATCCTTTCTATAACAACTATAACCAGGAATATCAATCATGCATGATGGTATACTGGTAGACAACCAAGTTTCACTTAACGCTAAGAAGTCCAGGTTTGAGTTCATAAGCAGGTGTTCAATTTGGTCCCTCTTTGATATAATACTTCGGATATTCAGGTGCCCCCCTAAAATACCCTTTGGTTTGAGTTTTGAGTCCCAGATCACTCTGGCGTGATTCACAGTCTGAAATAATTTAAACTGTTTCTGTTTCTGTGCAACATGGTTGATGGCTCCTTTTGTCTTTAAGTGTTCATGAAGTACTTGTAGTTCGTCTGTTTGTTTTGCTCCAGACAACATATCATTTTGTCTATGGAAAAGAGATTGTTTAGACTCACCAAAGTTCTCTGAATCAGGGACAGGTTTACTACAGAGCTCTGATGTTTCAAGCATATATGCATCCTGCAAGATATCCAAAGGTAGTTTGGCCAAACACCCAACATCTCCCAGCTTGTGCCCTGAAGGTCCACTGATCTCTTCCCCACAGTTCACTCTCCAGTTTGAATTGCACTCAATCGATCCACTTACTGGTTCAGTTATATGTTGATTTATTGATGGTCCTGGGTTCATCTGTATATCGCCGCTGAGCAAGAGAAGAATCAGTAGAACCTTTGCATTATACCATTTACTTCTCTTGACATACCGATGACTTTCTTTTCCTTTACGATGATGATGGTTACTTTGCCAGCAAATAGAGCAAATAATGTGGTATCCTTGGGTGAAGAAGTTCAGTCTTGGTGTATCAACCATGGGCATGAGTTTGGGAGATGTAATCTGTGTTTCATATCCAGCAGCACTGATAGCAAAACCACATGGACTTATCAGGAACCACAAACAAAGCATCCACATGCAACAAGACTCATTATCCCTCTTTCCAGCGTTTAAGATCCATCCTTGGCCGAAGATTTCTTTAGTGTTGATGAGGAATTGTAAAAAAAGGTTAAACAAAGGAGCAAGTGTGGAGCCCAACAAACCACACCTGCACCCGGCGGCCATCTTGGATATCAAGATGGCCGCCGAAATAAATTCGATTTGTGATTTTATTTTTGAAAGCATTCTCACTTTACAGCATTTTAACACAAGTGCTTTTCACAGTACTGTAGCTTTGCAGGAAGGTTTCTTCAAGCATCTTGGAGACGTTCCCGCAGTTCTTCTGGATTTAGTCCGTCTCAGTTTCTTCTGTTTCTTCATGTAATCACAGACGGACTCGATGATGGTGAGATCAGATCAGACCGGCTGCTGTCAGACTCCTTGTGCATACACAAATCTTACTGGATTATTACAATTAATGCCAAAAAGAATGTTTGGAAATGTAAACTGATATTTCCCACTGACACACTACTGCAAAAGATAGAAATAACTGACTTAAAACCATTTTTGGGGTGGGGATATTAACCCAAGACTTTTGCACAGTAGGCTACTGTATGTTAATGTCAATTTTAAATTGTTTAAAAATATTTATTTTTCAATCCACTTTGGTCATAGGCCTAGTAATAAGCCATAATAGCTATGAAATCACATATAAATATTTATCTATATCAATTGTAAAACATTTTAATATCACTTTCTTCAAAACAATTTCAGCTTCAATATCAGTGTCTCATGGGCATAAAATATACAATTGTCTTCCACATTAACTTTAAAGCACAAGTGTCTAATGAGTGTAGGCCTACTCAGTGTTATTGATCTTATATGAAAACTCATTAACTTTGTTCGTTATAGAATATCTATGAGGTGTCATCTATAATTTACTCCAATCTAAAACATGTTTCTTGAACAGAAAGTTCATTGTATTTATAACAGCAAGAATATATTTTGTTTAGACAATGGAGCATAAGCAATTATTACATCCATAACTTAAAAAATGTTTATTATTCAGCCTAAATTGGCAAGTAGCACTTCAAGTGTCTCTAATCCAATAAGCCTCAAAAGTTCTCTGGGAATTGCATACAATTAAATATAGCCTAAATATTTGTAAGTTCTATAAAACATCTTTAATCAATTTCCACAACCAAAATTCCCAAACCAATTGTCATTAAAAAAAGTTTTTGTTTCTAACCTTGATTTATTTACTATTCCAAATTGTGCATTAATCCTTGTGGAGGAAGAAATTATTATTGTACAAAGTAAAACCTATTTATGAGTGTATAAGTGTAATTGTTATGTTATTAACATCAAAATTGCATTTTAGTAAAAACTCTGGTGCCTTTTGAAATATAGCATTTGGTTATGTAACTACTTATTTCACTGTTATACTACATAACGGTGATATTACAAAATCCCAAGACCATAAGTTCACATTTGTTAATATTTAAAGAAACAGACGAAAATTAAATCAAACTCTTGATTGTTTAACTTCTGTATGTTTTCTTCAATAAAGGGATGTCATGAGCTAACTGCGCACTTCATTTCTTTTTCCTCTATGAAAATATGACAAAACACGTATTTCTTAATGTGAACGGTCATTACTTGTGAAATCAGCCAAATTAATAATGGACTAATTTCACAGCTTTGTCAAATTCCTCTTTTAATATCAATTAGAAAAATGTTCCAAGGGATAGTGAATACATTCCATGTGGTGTGACATCATCAGGTCACATGACCAGGAAGTTATATAGATTTGCGTATTTCAAAAATTCATTAAAAATAGACGAAATGACATTTTCTAAATCCAAGTCGTGTATGGTGTGTTACAAGGGTTAGTGAATACATTCCATGTGGTGTGACATCATCTGGTCACATGACCAGGAAGTTATATAGATTTGCGTATTTCAAAAATTCATTAAAAATGGACAAAATTACATTTTCTAAATCCAAGTCGTGTATGGTGTGTTCCAAGGGTTAGTGAATACATTCCATGTGGTGTGACATCATCAGGTCACATGACCAGGAAGTTATATAGATTTGCGTATTTCAAAAATTCATTAAAAATAGACGAAATGACATTTTCTAAATCCAAGTCGTGTATGGTGTGTTCCAAGGGATAGTGAATACATTCCATGTGGTGTGACATCATCAGGTCACATGACCAGGAAGTTATATAGATTTGCGTATTTCAAAAATTCATTAAAAATAGACAAAATTACATTTTCTAAATCCAAGTAGTGTATGGTGTGTTCCAAGGGTTAGTGAATACATTCCATGTGGTGTGACATCATCAGGTCACATGACCAGGAAGTTATATAGATTTGCGTATTTCAAAAATTCATTAAAAATAGACGAAATGACATTTTCTAAATCCAAGTCGTGTATGGTGTGTTCCAAGGGATAGTGAATACATTCCATGTGGTGTGACATCATCAGGTCACATGACCAGGAAGTTATATAGATTTGCGTATTTCAAAAATTCATTAAAAATAGACAAAATTACATTTTCTAAATCCAAGTAGTGTATGGTGTGTTCCAAGGGTTAGTGAATACATTCCATGTGGTGTGACATCATCAGGTCACATGACCAGGAAGTTATATAGATTTGCGTATTTCAAAAATTCATTAAAAATGGACAAAATTACATTTTCTAAATCCAAGTCGTGTATGGTGTGTTCCAAGGGATAGTGAATACATTCCATGTGGTGTGACATCATCAGGTCACATGACCAGGAAGTTATATAGATTTGCGTATTTCAAAAATTCATTAAAAATAGACGAAATGACATTTTCTAAATCCAAGTCGTGTATGGTGTGTTCCAAGGGTTAGTGAATACATTCCATGTGGTGTGACATCATCAGGTCACATGACCAGGAAGTTATATAGATTTGCGTATTTCAAAAATTCATTAAAAATAGACGAAATGACATTTTCTAAATCCAAGTCGTGTATGGTGTGTTCCAAGGGTTAGTGAATACATTCCATGTGGTGTGACATCATCAGGTCACATGACCAGGAAGTTATATAGATTTGCGTATTTCAAAAATTCATTAAAAATAGACGAAATGACATTTTCTAAATCCAAGTCGTGTATGGTGTGTTCCAAGGGTTAGTGAATACATTCCATGTGGTGTGACATCATCAGGTCACATGACCAGGAAGTTATATAGATTTGCGTATTTCAAAAATTCATTAAAAATAGACGAAATGACATTTTCTAAATCCAAGTCGTGTATGGTGTGTTCCAAGGGATAGTGAATACATTCCATGTGGTGTGACATCATCAGGTCACATGACCAGGAAGTTATATAGATTTGCGTATTTCAAAAATTCATTAAAAATAGACAAAATTACATTTTCTAAATCCAAGTAGTGTATGGTGTGTTCCAAGGGTTAGTGAATACATTCCATGTGGTGTGACATCATCAGGTCACATGACCAGGAAGTTATATAGATTTGCGTATTTCAAAAATTCATTAAAAATAGACGAAATGACATTTTCTAAATCCAAGTCGTGTATGGTGTGTTCCAAGGGAACCAAGAAGAAAGGAAATCATACAGGTTTGGAACAACATGAGGGTGAGTAAATGATGACAGCATTTTCATTTTTGGGTGAACTATCCCTTTAAGACATGTTGGGATTGTTTGGTCAGATGAATTCTGCCACACATGACACTGCCTTGTATTTGTTGAGGCTGCCAATGACCAATGCTTTCTCCAGGACAGAATACTGGTGTGTAAGCAGATCTGGGCTATTGTGATGAATCCTGATCCATGATTCACCTGCCAAATAAATCAATAGGGTATCAACACAGATTTGTCTTAAACACAGAGATTTAGGCTGTGTTTGAAATACAGTACAACTCATAGGCTACTATTATTTTTTTTTACTGCAAGTATACTGTGCACAGCGAACAAATGTTCTATAAAAAGTTTTTCACATTTGCGAAAATGTTTATAGTACATACAACCATAGCACACCATCGTGGGTGATGTTTCCCACATTGCAATTTGTCCATTTCCAGTGTGATAAATGAACCAGGAGCAAAATTGAAATACATCTTGACTCATTATTTGATAGGATTGGCCTAGTTAAAATTTTTAGAAAAGTAAAAAATTACACTTAAAATGAACTACAGTTAAAAATAACAGCATTTCTGAGATTGCTGAAGTAAACATGCAATGTGGTAACGTCATGTGACATTTTTAAATGCTTATTGTTGCATATTGATTACTTTTTCATATACCATTTTTAATAGTAGTTTAGTAAGCAGTATATATTACACTATAATTGAGATAGATCGAGACTAACCTTTCTGTACCTGCTGTCCCATCTTAACCAAGATCTCTGCTCCCACGCTATGATCTATTTTCTCTCCCGATTTAGTACGTCCCGCCCCTAACTTGTGCAGCACTACAGCCAGGGCCATAGCATCAATGTCCAAAACGGCTCCTGTCAATCAAACAGTTCACACATACACACAATGGCTGCTGCTGAGATAATGGACGTGATGATTGCATGCAGATGAATAACAGTGAATATTAATAGCGAGCTCTGTGCGATCTGTTTATAATCATGCCTGTGCTGTAAGTGTTATGTAAAAGAATTAACATATTTGATTCTCAAACGAGAACATGGAACATAATTACCATCATCTGGCACCGGAAGCTCAGTCTGATGTGCTGCACGCCTCATGTGCCGAAAGTAGTCGGCCTCGTCTGAGCACAGAGAACTTGCAACATCTGCAGACACACCTTGAGCCTCCAGCATCGCCTGGAACTTCTTCAGGGCTTCTCCATTCTTCAGCTTTAGAGCGATTTCCTTTTTCGCACTCTCTTGGGTAAATTTGGGGTCACACATGCACAGGAGATGTCCACCTAAATATAATGACACTTTTATGCTTCCTTATCGCAGACATTTGTGGACGATTTGTCTTGAAGAACATCACAATTGGACATTTGGTTCCATTATGTCATCTTAGGGTGTGTTCACGCTAGGCAGGTTTAGTTTGATTAAAGCGAACTTTGGTGGGATTGCTCTGTTAGTGCAGTTCATTTGAATAACTGCCATCTGAACACTGGTGCACACCAAACAAGCAGATCGAGGCCGCTGAAAAGATGGGTCTCGCACCGCTTCTAAATGAACTCTGATGCGGTTCGTGTATCAACTATGAACGAAACGGGGACCAAAGACATGTAAACGAACCAAAAACAGAAAGTGATGTTACAAGATGCGACTAAAAAGATGCGACTCTTTTTTTACAGTTCGGTTCAGGCATCAGAAACGCAGTCTCTTTTCAGCGGATCTGCATTTGTGTGCAATGGAGGAATTCCTGTTCTTGTTTTGACACCTATTACACATCGCAAAATAGTTGTTGTTTTTTGTGTGTGTGTGTTTTTTTTTTTTTTTTTTTGTATCATTAGGTTTGGTCTTAAAAATGATAGTGTGAACACTAAGTGAACCAGGAGGACTAAATGTATTATTTTCCTTTTCTGGAACCAAAAGAACCAAGAGAACCGAAGTACAAGTGTGAACACACCCTTACACTGGGATGTTTAAAAATGGTTATTTTCCTTACCTAAAATTGTAACCAGTTCTGTGAGATCCTCTGGCCCTCTTCCTTTAAGACACTCAAGGGCTTCACACACTTCAACCGCATTTCCTACACTCTGGCCAATAGGAACGTCCATTCGGCTAAGCACCGCCCTTGTCTTCACACCCAGCTCGTTGCCTGCAGTGGCCTATTGACACATGGGCACCAGGATTGTGTGACATTCAGAGTTGAATTGAGAATGGCAATTCAAATCATGAACTGGTTTGAATTTGAGTTAAGTTTGCAAACAAGATGCAGAATTGCAATTTGAATTGGAATGCAAGTAAGTAGAAATACAATAGCTTAAAGCATTGTTTAAACGTTTTGAAAAAGTCTTGAAGTTTGAAGATTTATAGGCTCTACGTACAGAGTGGCAACTATAGAAATTTTAATTTAGTGTAAATTCTTTGAATGGACCTTTGTAACATTTCCAGGGTTCTCAGAAGCGCATTTATAATGGTCATTGGAAACTACAACAAATATAATTTTTGCGTTTCCATTTGCACCAATAGCAAAAGAAAAAATTGTATTCTCACCATGTCCCTTTAGGTTTTTTTTAAAGTATAGCGCTATAAATGTACTTTTTTTTTGAAAAAATGTATGAAACTATGAAAAACTATATTTACAATGTTAATTACTTTAAATTCACATTCATTAATTCTGAATTTTGCTCATGCCTGATGGACATTTAAAAGCATCATATTCTGAATCCAGTTCATTTTGGATGCAACTTCCAAAAAATAAATGGATAAATTGCATGATTATTGTAAAAACTGCATGTCATGAAGCTGCCACTTTTTATCAAGTTGAAGTTCTGGATAGCAACATTACCTATGATGAAAAGTTTAAAACTATAATGTCAATGAGCAATGTCAGATATCACACATTTACATCTTTAAATTTGGTCAGCCTAACGAGTTCCTCAACTTATGACTTTTTCTCCATGGAAAGTTTTCTTCTCTTTGGTCTTTACTTGTGGGCCAGGACTGCTACTTGAGCTACATGAACAAGATGCCACTGAATAGACGGCAAAAGCTCTCTTACCAGTGACTGAGCAAGTTTGCGAGCACTATCCAGATCTTTATACAGAGCAGCCCTGCCAAACTTCACATCCAACACAAGAGCATTTAGACCTTCAGCTCCTTTCTTAGAAATGATGGAGCCTGTACAGAACATGGACAAAATAATCAGGAGAAGTAGGGTTTAACACTGTAATGAGAAGCTGTCCAGGGTAATCTTACAAGTGATAAGTGGAACACTATCGACAGTTGATGTGGCGTCTCTGATGGCATAGAGAACGCTGTCTGCTGGCACCAGACTCCCTGTCTGTCCCACAATGCAACAGCCCACATCTTGTAGGATCTGCTTCACCTAGAAGAAGAATATCATCTCATATAATATTGCATTTTAATCCTTTTGTAAAAATGTTGTAACATTTGGCATGCAGTTCAATCAAACGAGTCATGAAAAAAATTGAATTAATATTGATTTAGTTTATTTGTCACTCTGGAAATGGATATTTTATGAATACAGAAATTCTGCATACTGTGCAGGGCTCGACATAACCAATGGCCCGGGGCCAGTAAGTCGGGCTAGTTGACTGGCCATCAGCAAAACAAACCGCAAACGTTATACACAGTGGCGCGAAGAGTGTCAATGTTACTTCAGGTTATTTATAACGTTAAAATGTCAAAGAACTACGAGGCTGATACGAGAAACGGATATAAATCCGATCTTCAATTCTCGCGCTATATGCAGATTTAATGGAGTGCAGGCTACGTCACCGAAAGCAACAGACATGAGCTGCATTTTATTGATCATCAGCTAAAATGTCAAAATCAAAGAGAGAGCGGCAACAGCCCTGGTAAGATCATTTCGTTTCTTTACTTTTAATGATGATGATGATCGTGTGTTAAGACCAGTCTGCAACTTACTTTCACTTTGATTTGCGATAGTTTGCACGTTGGCTTAATGAATATAGGCTCATCTGCGGTGTGATGCGTTGCAGTAGCGTCCTCATATCTGGCTATAACATGACATATAGCCTATAACACGCTCTCACACGTTTATTTTTTAGCATTTTTGGTAAGTATGCAAAACTCTTACTTAAAAAAAATAAAAATGGACCGCTGAGGGAGAAAAGGGAGGGACTAAGGGGAAGAAAAGTGTAAGAAAACCACAGTCTCTCCGTGTTGGCAGCCTATGTTCATTGCAGGAAAAATAATATATACTGCAATAACCATTCATAGTTACAATGACAATTTGGTTATTTTTGCTCCAGGGGCTCTCTCTTAATTCCTGTAGGCTACTCCCTTTGCTGTATTGATTAATCCTAATGTATACAATAAATAGGCCTACAGTTTAATGGAAAAGTGCTTTTCCTTATATTTCTTTCAGGACCAGTAAAAATATAGAAGGGGCCAGCAAAACTCTTTTGAGAGCTTTTTGAGAACTCTCAAAAGAGCTTTTGTAGCCCTTCCCTTTTTCAGCTCTGTCTTCTGTCTTCTGCTTTGTATTTCCACAGCATAAAGGTAAGATCTTACGGATTTATGGAACTCTTCCCGGTCTACTGACATTTATGACATCCGCTTCAATCATTACAACGCTTATAATGATAACTTTTGTTAACTCTACAATAAGTAAATCCACTTCACCAGCTAATTACCGCCAGGGATGCCATAGAAATATACAGATCTGCCGCAAAAACAGAAGATCAAACACAATAGTCTAAAGATGGCTACGCGCTTGTTTCTCATAAGGTCTATAGTACAGAAATACAGAAGTAAGAGTACCATTATAGTAACTTTGTATTGAGTTCTGACTTTGGCCACTAAGAAAAGTGTGTTTGATTTGTAAATATTGTGTATGCTAAATCTCATCTTTTGGGTGAGACAGCATGCTATGATGAATCAGTACATGGGCTACATTCATTTACATACATTTCATTATATAAGGATTCAAAAATGGATTTGATGATGCTCGTATTCAATATCAACATCTGAACAGAGCATGGAAGACATGGTTAGCAGGAATTTAGCCTGGGTGGATGATGACATTTCCTCTAAATCACGATTCAGTGATTTATTCCGATAAAGTCGGCATGAAACAGAAGTAGCGATAGTCTTTTCTTTCCTATTGTGACATGTGAGTAAAACGGTTACTTTTACTTTCAGTAAACGGTTACTGGAAGTTCCTGTTTTATAACTTTTTTAACTTTTTAGTTACTTTGACAAATAGCTGTCATCCTTTTATATATTGAATTTTGCATAGAGTAAAAGATTTTAGAACTTAACTTATTACCCTTCAAATTGTTTTTAACAACCTGGCTCATATAGCCTTTCAAAAAGTAAACTTTCAAAAAGCCTTTGACTGGATTAATAGAGAGCTGCTTGCTTTTAAACTAATTGAAGCAGGAGTGGATGGAAAATTCAATAAAACAATACAAGTAATGTATAGAGGGTTTTCACCTACGTCACGATTTGGTCAGTTACCCGGATGCGCGGCCATATTGGAGGTACTCGGATGTAAACAACAGCATGAATTGCACTGTTTATGTACTACTGAACACATTGTTACACTAATTTCTGATGTCTAAACCACGGGAACAACACATGGAAGCTGCGAAATCATATATAGAAGGACTTAAAGCAGGAAAGAGCTCAACATTTTGACAAACTTAAGGTAATATGTGGTAAAGATCTGAACGAGCTAGCTTCTCCAACTAGTCCTTACTTCTATTTCGACATTGGCTACGTTCAGATTGTCAGTCCAAAAAAAAGCACATGAAATCCGTTTCAAGCTACATCCATATGTGGTTTAATATCCTATTCAAATCACATATCAGGAAATCCACCAGTCTGAACGCTCTTTCGCGTGGTTTATGTGACTTTCTCACGCCACGTAAAATGTAAACATCAGACGTTGTTATAGGGAACATGCTGAAAGTCGCTGCCGAAACAAGGCTGTGTTGTTGCAAAGTGCCGAACAAGCAGAAAATTATTATTTTTGAAAAGTATTTTGAAACCGGCGCGGAAAAAGAGTTGTGCATACACCAGCCTCCTACAGTTCTGCAGCTCGAGACGCAGTAGTCCAGCGCAGCGGCTACACATCTCCATATTGTAAAATTTAAATAAGAAAACATTTATATTGCAAATGCAAACCCCTCCATCAACGCAACATCATTGCCGTGTTGTCAAAGAGCTGCGTGGACACACAAATCGGACCTGAACAGTTGCAATACAGTGTGGACATCATTTTAGATCATATTCCAATCGGATACAAAGATAATCGGATTGACAGTGTGTATGTACCCATAGTTAACTATTTTACGTCAAAATTTTAGCCATAGTTAACGCTTCATTTACACATGTGGCTGATGCTGTGCCTCTCTCAACCACAAACGCCATCTTTCATCAGTTTTTTGCACTCTTCTCTTTAACTTTCGGCAGTCTATAGAACTAGAAATGTTTTTTCTCGGTGCGACCGATGAGTACAGACCAAAACTTGACCATTTTTCAGAAGCAATAATCAGCCAAATTTGCGAGTCCGTTCAGTTCAATGGCACTGTTTACGTTCAGTGCCTCCAAAATGGCCGACTTCCGGATTGATGACGCGTCGTGAAAACCCTCTATAGTGGTACAGTTGTGTTGAGATTTATTTATTTACTGATTGGTTTGATACACCTTTTGGAGTAAAACAAGGTGATGTACTAGTCTCTCCCCAACCTTTTTCGCTTTATTTGTGAATGATTTAGCTTTACAAATTAAGGATGCTAATTTAGGAGTAGTACTTGAGATGGTACTAAATTGGGAATTCTATTATATGCGGATGATATAGTCTTATTAGCTGAGTCTGAATTACAGAAAATGTTAAATGTGGTTAATCTGTGGTGTTTCAAGTGGCGATTAGCTATAAATCAGAGCAAAACACTGTGTAATGCATTTTTAGAAAGAAAGGCATTGAAAGAAGTACACATATAGTTAGCTATGGCTCAGTCGATTTGGACTATGTTAGTTCATATAAATATCTGGGTTTCTTTCTTGATGATTTTTTGACTTACGAGGTTGGTATTAAGTCACTCGTTGATTCTGGCGGGAGAGCTTTAGGATCAGTTATCAATAAATGAATTGATATGCTGAATTATGCTGCAGGGGTGTGTGTGGGGCTTGAAAGAATCCAAAACGGTAGATACCATACAGAATAGAGCCATACAATGTTTTTTTGGGGGGGTTCATAGATTTGCTCCGATCCTAGCAATTCAGGGAGATATGGGCTGGGTACCAGGAGTTGTACAGAGAAAATGTGAAATGATACGATTGTGGAACCGTCTAATTAGAATGGCAGAGGATAGAGTAAATAAGAGAGTATTTGGGTGGAGTAAAGCTCACAGGTCCCCATGGGTAAAGGAGATCTATTCTATTTTTGAGATGTTGTATATCTACAGAAACAATTTAAGCTGTAATGTCAATTCGCTTAAACACAAGTTGTTATTGAAATTTGAAGAAAAATGGTTTGAAAATGTTATATTAAAGCCAAAATGATATGCATATCAAACAGCATTTTAGTCCAGAATTATATGTTACATCTCGTTTATCTAGAAGCCAGAGATCCTTGGTTGCACTGCTGAGATGTGGAAAACAGATTATGTGTGCTATGTGACCTTGGAGAAGTGGAAAGTGAATCTCATTTCCTTTTGTATTGTACACATTATGATGACCTAAGAGAATCTTTGTTTCTGGAAGCTACACGACGAATTTCTGAAATATTTTGGTATGCTAATGATCAAAAATTATTATGCTTGTTTAACTATGATGTATTTAAGTTTGCAAACTTTTGTTTCAAAGGCCTGGAAAAGAAGGCAAGCTAGTTTGTTTAATTAGATTTAATTTTGTTCTGTGGAGGATTATGGGTTTATATGGGTGGTTATTTGAATAAATGAGAATACACGTGTGTATGATTACATACATGCATGTATCTGAATACATATGTACTATTACTATTTCGTTTCTAATGCTTGTCTTTAGGGAGCAATGTATTCGATGTACTCTGGATCTGTCTATCTATCTTGTATATTAATCCTCTTACTTATGTTTATTAATGTTGGTGTCTTGTAAGTCCATGCAGGCTGGGCGTAATCATACGCATGACACAATAATAAAGCTTCGTTCATTCATTCTGAACAGAGCATGGAAGACATGGTTAGCAGGAATTTAGCCTGGGTGGATTTCCTCTAAATCACGATTCAGTGATTTATTTCGATAAAGTCGGCATTAAACAGAAGTAGCGATAGTCTTTTCTTTCCTATTGTGACATGTGAGTAAAACGGTTACTTTTACTTTTTAGTAAACGGTTCCTGTTTTATAACTTTTTTTTAACTTTTTAGTTACTTTGACAAATAGCTGTCATCCTTTTTATATTGAATTTTGCATAGAGTAAAAGATTTTAGAACTTGACTTATTATTACCCTTCAAATTGTTTTTAACAACCTGGCTCATATAGTGCCGAAAAACTAAATCCTCATAACAAAAGGATCCTGTTCAGAATGTTGCAACATGGATTAAGAATATGAAGTTGTAGATGGTCTCTGAAATGTGCTTCAATTTTCAATGACTTATTGTAAATGCCAGTGATGTTTAACAATATTTATTTATGGGAATTATATTTTATTAAAATACTATTTTTTTTATATTTTAATAATAGAACCTGAGGGATTGTATTTACTACAATCAAACAGGTCAAAATTAATCCCTTGATTTGTCAAAATCCAGCTGACCATCAGTTCAGGTGTAAACAAATCCCACTTGTTCCCACATTACCTGTTGAACGGATTGGGTGACATTAAACCCGGGGATGGACTCCAGCTTGTCCAGGGTGCCACCTGTATGTGCCAGTCCTCGTCCACTTATCATGGGCACCTAGAAAAAAAAAACCATACATGTTTAGAGTAACCAAGGTTACTTGCATTAATTTAAACATAAATTCAGGGTGGCGGTGGCAATATGTAACTGAGATGAAAATGTGCCCCAGAAATAGTGGCAGAATGTTCCATATTTAGGTTTTTAAATTCCATAGTTTTGACAGAATTTGAATTTCATAAGATTAAAATAGCCAACACCCTCTGCCGACGGCTGTTTCACTGTGCATTGGAATTTAAGATCACACAAGTTTTGCTCTTCAACATGTTGTTAATTTTACAAATTCATTCATAAAATGACAAAAGATTATTTCGTTTTTATGTTGTTGATTGTGGTTTGTAACTGACTAATAAATATAGGCCTAGGCGGTTACAAATTTCACAAGACTATGCTTGTTGAGGAACAGCATGTCTCATAACTCATCTGACTCTAATGCATGTTTACCCAGATATCATTGAAAAACTGAACACACAAGTCTTGATTAAAGCATTCATCGGCATTAGCCTACTAATGAGCGTTCTCATTTAACTCTGCCCTCATTCATTGCATGTTCATCAGTATGTGTTGTTTTGGCTGTTTAATAGGGCAATTGGCAGCGTGTTTCCCATACCTTACAGCCACACGCAGCCAGAGCAGGAGCGAGTGGAAGGCTGATTTTGTCTCCAACCCCACCGGTTGAGTGTTTGTCCACCACACGCCATTCCTTCGGCCATTCTAACGTATCCCCAGAGTTCATCATCTCTCTCGTCATTGCCTGAGTCTCTTCATCAGTCATGCTCTTCTGCCATATGGCCATTAGCATGGCGCCTGTGCCGTTACAACACAATTGTTTTTGTAAAATTCCAACCAAAAGTTTTCTTTGCTTGTGTCTTCTTAAAGGTAGGGTAGGCAATTTGTTTTATTCAGGCATGAGACATGAGGTAATTTAACGGCGTCTTGTGATGCTTTGCAGACTGTGCGTGTTCATGTGTTTTGGGAGGGAGGGATCATACTTTCAAAATTAGTTTGCTATTGCTAGCCTCCCCGAAATTGCCTACCCTACCTTTAACTGTACAATGAATTTAGGTGATCATGGTCTTACCTATTTGACTGTCCTGCATGGCTCCTGATGTGACTCCTTTCACAAATGTGCGTATCTCTGCCGGGCTGAGCTTTTTACCGTCTCGTTTCAGCTTTATAAGCTCAGGGAAACTAATTGTGTTGTTATTAGATGACATCTTTACTTCGGATTATATGTCTTCTCCAGTCAAGAGCTTTGTGAGGTATAAAACAGGAACTTTGTCCAGAGGAAATAGTTTGTAAAGGGTTAGATTTTACTCTGGTTGTGCCAAAGTTGATTTAATTTTATGATGACACTTGTCCAGCTCATAAAATATTGCAGTTTATTGAAGTTATCTGTTTACACAGTACAAAGATAAAAATGATAAAGAATACACAATATATTTAATAACTATAAAGATTAATAATTATAGTTTAATAATTAAATAAAACCTTTTTTTTCTGAAATAAGATGCTGAAATTAGGTTTTGAGATGATTATTATGTTTATGTTATGTTTGAGTTCTCTTCCATGTTGCTTCAATGTCGCAGACTGGACAGGGAGGAGTCACGTGACTACACACGCGGTAAAATGTTGTAAGGGGAAAGTAGGCTACATTATTAACACACATTGGGCGGAAATATTAATAGGCTTAAAAAAACTAAATTATCGACTTGGTCAAATTACGTCGGTTATAGGCTCTGAATTTCGGTTTCGATTACTTTTCGATTAATCATCCAGCCCTAATATAACCTGTAAGTTAGGGTAGAGTGGGGGAAAACGCCCCCCTGGGGTAAAACGCCCCCACCTGTTTTTCCCAAAATAACCACTAAAAGTAGTCAATATAGGTTTTTACTGTTGCTATGCACTACGTTGATAACGGGGATATACAAATCTCTATGGAGAAGCTGACACCAGCGACACATTTGAAGAGAAGAGGATTACATGGTAAATGCTATAATTTTCAGATATTAGTAAACAAGTGTTTAAGAGAATATTGTTCTGCAGGATATCGCAGTGATGTATGATAGATGAATAGTGAAGTCTGTAGTTTGAGATCATATGTTATTTATAAGGAATATAATTATATAAAAAAAATGTAACATTTTTTAAAAAAGTCATAGCTTGTGGGGTAAAACGCCCCCTACGCTGAGGGGTAAAACGCCCCCCTGGGAGCATAGTTTCTCTCTATCATAATTACTATAATAAAATATTTCTGTCTATCAAATCCTTTGTTTTACACTTAATGCAGTATAACTAGGTGGTAAAATCAAAATATTTGAACAAAACATGAAAAAATTACCTCAAGTGAACATTAACTAGCTAGCTTGCTAGCAAAGTTAGCTCACTGATGGAAGGTAGTTAAATTTGGCTATTTTGGACATTGCTGAAATAAATATTAATATATATACATGTTTATACATTACTTGCCTTTTACTTTTAGAGATTAAAAACTATTGTCTGTTAATTTTGCTGTTGATCTATCAAGCAAACTGGTTTGTAAGAAAGGGGGCGTTTTACCCCACCGCTGGGGCAAAACGCCCCCTTTGTACAAAAATATTTTCAGTCAAAATGCTAATTAATTATGAAGGCTAAGCAATTTTTATATTTGGTGAATAACTCCTGCCATAGTCACTCAAAACCGGGATGGCAATTCTAGTCACATTTATGTTTTGTTTCACTGTAATGTCACATTTTCCTTAAGGGGGGCGTTTTCCCCCACTCTACCCTATATAGTAACCAATGTACTGTAAATGAGATAAGAGGAGTTGGGACCTCGGCCAATCACAGTTCACTGCAGTTAGAAATAAATGATCTACAAAACACTGCAAACAGAACTTTAAAAAAAAAATAAAAAAGCCTTTTGTAAAAACAAAACTGAAAGTGAAAGTGAGAAAACCTCTCATTACAGTAGCATTTGCAATTTCTGATTTACCTAAACAACAAATAGTTTTATTCTAATGTTCAGTTATTATTATTATTTTTTTTAATCTAGTAGCCTAGGCATAACTCCGATCATAGAAAAGTGTATAAAAAATTCATAAGTCTGCTTTATATTCAAGCTCAACATCTGATTGTACAGATATGTGAACAAATAAAAGCAAACACTTACCGTCTCTTACTGCAAAGTAGGCTAAATAGCGTTAGAATAGTTGCACTCTCTCAGATCAGCTGTCAGTGACACATAACCAGTCTCTTCTGAATGTCAGTCTGTGTCGGACTCGTAGCCTACAGTCGTAGAGATGGGAAGTCCGATTCTTTTCCGCGAACCGGTTCTTTCGGACATTTCATTTCAATGAACCGGTTCAATAAAACGGTTTACCAGTTCTTTTACGCCCTCACGTAATGACGCCAATTCTATCATCCCGGCGTATAAACATACATTCAAATAATGCTTCCCCCCCCCACAGATTTTTTAGATCGAAAATGCAACAACAGACATATTCGCTCAATTTTTCAAATGAAGAGAAAGGTTACTCCAAGGGGTAAATTCTATTGGGGATCCCTTGTAACAAACATAATGTGGAGAAAGGCCTGGCTTTTGCCTAGTAAATTTTGTGTATCCAACAAAGTTAAGGAAATTCATTATAAAATCTATCCTGTTAACTCTTCCATTTCTAAATATTCTGATATTGATGAGACTTGCTCTTTTTGTGGTTTTGTTGAGGAAGCTGTCCCTCATTTATTTTGTGAGTGTAATGTAACCAATAGATTTTGGGCTAATTTAAGTGCTTTTGTTTTTGGCCCTACAAATGTGACCCACACCTTCATTCTTAAAGAGATTATCTTTTATTATGAAAACCCAAAGCGGATGTCCCTTGAACATGTTGTTAATTTCCTTATCTTATATGCAAAATTCTTCATCCACAAGCAAAAATGGCTTAAGTCTCCTTTGAGCTTCCCTCTTTTTCTGGCTGACCTTAATTCTTTTATTTCTTCCCTTAGACTTATAAATAACAAAAAAAGTGTAATTTTTTTTTGATGCATTATGATGATTTATTCAAAGATATGACTTAACCTTGTTGTTATGCTTTTCTTTTTTTTTCTTTTTTTTTTGTATGTATAATTACATAATGTGCTGTATGCAAATCCAGGATATTTATGTATTTTTATTATTATTTTTATTAATTGTTTCTCTTCGTATCATTGTTTGTTCATTCATTGTAAGAGATACAACCTTGCTTCACTTCCCTGAGCTTGTAATTGTGTAAGTTCTGCAATAAAAAAAACAAAATAAAAAAAAACATACATTCAAATAAAGGCATTTGTAATCATAACTTAAGTTAAATAATAGTAATCATCGTCACAATCATCTTGGATAAGTTTCTTACATTTACGTTTTGCAAATGAACCCTGTAGAGGCGATGTGCAAACGCGGATGTTTTAGGCTACATGTCTTAAATAAGTAAATAAACTGGTCTCCATCAATTTTATTTTATTTGTTTAACTTACATTTCGCCGAATTCGGCCCCTCGTTTAAGTCCTCGGTTCACCCGTGCTCACGTATATAAACAGCTTTGGTATGAGCAATGTGTCCATAATGTTACATAACTAACTTTAGTAGCCTATACTTTAATTGATCTTATATCTTTCATTTTAATGATCTGACAATGAGAGTTAATGATCTGCATTTTTTATGCAACAGTTGTCACAAGAGCCATGTGTCAATGTCAACCAAAGGTTTTGAGTCAAAAGTCCAATAATGCTTGCTTTCAGTTGCACCAAAACTGCTTAGGACGCTTTTTGTGACGTCTGTCCTCCAAACATAAATTCCAATAGATGAATCATGTGTGGGTTTTTTTTTTTGTAAACAAGTGAACATAAAACCCCACGGTCAACTAGCCTAATATTATGCCATTTTTAAGCAAAAAGTTGAACTGTGCACTAAGAAACTTTTTAAAATAAATGCCAGGTTAAGGCATGTTGTCACATGTTTTATGTGTTGTGGTTTTATACAAATTATTAACTATAATTTTTTGCAAGTTTTTTTTTACTTAACAATTCAAAGATTTTTGTTTCAAATTAGTTTAATCATCATGCCATAGTGACAACATCTCCCGTACGTGACTAAGCGCATCATTGAAAAATTGGAAAATGCTTATGCTGTGTGTAGTTCAAGAGACGCTGCCGCTAATAAAGCATATAATTAGGGCTGGGTAAAAAAAATATATATATATAGATTTCTCGATTTTAATCAATTCTCATTTTTATGAACCGATAAATCCCAACAAATGAAAAGATCATTAGCGCCTCCCATCCAATAAATTGCAATAAGTGTTGTTCCTTTTGATATGAAATAAAGTCTCAGATTTTAAATTCTGTCCATTTTATTACAAAATTCAACCCGTTTTTGCGCTCTTTCATGTGGCATGACAGATCCCATAACTCCTCAGATCATATCAAGCGAAGCCACGTGAACTGATCGTCTCTTCCGCTTTACTACTAGTTACAGCACGAAATAAACATGAATGAACATCAGAAGGTATGTTGAAAGTAAAACTTACCGAAATCCGTATCATGTCTCATGTAATCGCTCAATCGCTGTTTCAACAGTGGAAAAGACGTCAATAAAACAGCCTGAGAACAAAAATGTACCTCAGAAAAGCCATCCAGTGACCAAACTCCTTAGTCAGCAAGAAAAATGAACTCTAGTATAATGGTATATATAGCCTATATATATTTGTTTTGAATAAATCGTCAAGTTTAATTTAAATATTTAAATTTCAAAAAACGAATTGGAGTAGAAACATAATTATAATTATCCAGTTAGTATTATAACTTTATTATTATAAAAACTACCTTGTGTTTAATTTGAGTGTTTTAATACAAATCTATTAATTTTAACATTGAATATTACAGTAGTAGCCTACCAACTGACTCCCTGTAGTTTACAGCATTAGTTATGTAGCCATGTAGGCTAGGCTACTGTACCTGACACAGTAGGCCTATATATCAAAAATGAATTTATATTGAATTGAATTGGAATCAAATCACAGGCTTGTGAATTGAAATCGAATCGAATCGTGAAATTTGTGTCAATATCCAGCCCTATAATCATTTAGGTAAGACATGCAGGCTGGACTATCTCTGAATATTAATAAGTACATAACATCTTTCCATGTAGTTTTTTTAATTTTATATATTTACTCTGATTTCTCAATTATGTAACGTTTTAACCTTTTGCTGTCTCCGCAGTAGACACATTGGATTTAATGTACTCTCAGCACTTGGGTTGTATTTAAAGTATATTTTATAAGTACAGGGTGGGCCATTTATATGGATACACCGTAATAACATGGGAATGGTTGGTGATATTAAAGTCCTGTTTGTGGCACATTAGTATATGTGAGGGGGCAAACTCCTCAAGATGGGTGGTGACCATGGTGGCCATTTAGAAGTCGGCCATCTTGGATACAACTTTTGTTTTTTCAATAGGAAGAGGGCCATGTGACACATCAAACTTATTGGTAATGTCACAAGAAAAACAATGGTGTGCTTGGTTTCAACGTAACTTTATTCGTTCATGAGTTATTTACAAGTTTCTGACCACTTATAAAATGTGTTCAATGTGCACAAACCAAGCACACCATTGTTTTTCTTGTGACATTACCAATAAGTTTGATGTGTCACATGGCCCTCTTCCTATTGAAAAAACAAAAGTTGTATCCAAGATGGCCGACTTCTAAATGGCCACCATGGTCACCACCCATCTTGAGGAGTTTGCCCCCTCACATATACTAATGTGCCACAAACAGGACTTTAATATCACCAACCATTCCCATGTTATTACGGTGTATCCATATAAATGGCCCACCCTGTATATTTATGGGCACTATTACAGAAACTGCCATTTTCTTTCATCTCTTGATTGGTATTCAACATAGCAAGTGTTTAGAATTATTTAATAGAAATTAGACCTCTGTTCTTATAATAGGCCAATTTTCCATTTTTATACATTCAATTTGACTCACAAAAAAATGTATTTAAAAAAAAAAAAACTGCAAAATGTGTTTGTATACATTCTAAAGTTCTAAAAATGTATAGAGGAAAAAATCCGACCCTCTTCTTTTGCTCCACAGAAGAATGATGTATTAGTTGATTAATCCCCACAGCCTGAGAGATGATCTTTAATAACAGACAAGTCAAATTATATTTTTTGTGTACATTTTCTCATTTTAAAGCAAACATGTCCAAAACTTGATCCTCAAATCACTTCATCCAACAAAGAATACAAAAAAGGTGTCAACAATAGAAGAGAGAGCTCCTAAAAGAGAGAGCTAAACTAAAAGAACATGGCTGCAGTAATTAATTACATAATTGTCTTTGAGAGTGTAAATGAGTGAGGATCGGAAGAGAGGGAGAAGGACAGGGACAGATGAGGGAAGTACAGTAATATTTTATGCAGATGGCTTATAAACAGTAGCACCCACATCTTTGTGCAAATTGACCAACCGGAGGAGAGACAAGTGTGAGGATTTTTCCCCTCTGTTGGCAGAGTTGAACTAGTTAAATGTGTAAACCACAGCAACGCCTACTGTTCCAGCTTATCAAACACAATAAACCAGTCAAGATAGTTACCAGATAATTTTGACACAATATAATCTCAACATTTGCTTGATTATATGACAATCTTGGGGATTGAGAAAAAAAATTCTATATTCACAGTAGATATGCTTGTAGTCAGATTACTTTTAGTAATTTGGTCACACTATACTTTTTTTTAAAACTTTTTTTTACTAGAAACCAAAATGTGTGTTTGCACAAATGGGGTCATTAGGGTCAAGGCCACACAGCTGTATAAGCTTTGCATGTGCCATGTTATTACTTTAAGTTGTAGATTTTCCTATTACTGGGGATCAGACAAATTCACCAGTTTAGCAGTCTGCATTGAAACAGATTTTTAATAACACTGTTTAATTTGTCTGTTAAAAGCCCTTAGGTAGCATATTTTGCTCGTAATGTTCTAAACTGAAAGCCTTGATAAGAATTAAATCCCAAATGAGTAATTTCACAATATGTAACCAAATAGACCATGTCAAAGAAATGTTTTTACGTCTTAAATTCACAAATCGATCAGGATGAAATGATCAACTGATTATTATTATTATTAGTTATCATATACAAAAGGTAACAAATAAATGTATACCTAAATCCCCTGGTATTTCAAATCCTCTGTTTAAACAAAACAGTTATTCTACATACAGACTTACCGAGCATTTATTCATAATAGACACAAAAAAAAAAGGTCCGCCCGTAATTATGAAGTTCTTAAATAACTGACCATGAACTAGTCCAAAGATTATGTTAATAACTCACAAATCACAAGTTATACCATGGGGGAAAAAAGAGTAACTGTGTTTGTGTTAGGGTATTGTTCGATAAATAAAATAACAAATATAAAGTAAGACCAAATATGACACAATCTCACAGGGTATAAGACAAGTATATCTCACCTTATTCTCATACATTCTTTTTTGAATATATACTGTATATAACTCCATATATATCATATACATATAAAATTGAATGTACTGATTGAAAATATCTATCTTTAACAAATTTTAGATGGCGGCAGTATTACCTCAAGGCCACACTTGTATTGTATTGGGAGAAGTTTTTTTTCCCCTCCTGGTTTAGGGCAGATTGTCAGATCCTTTCTTACTTGGATATGTTGCATTCACATGCCAAGTCCAGTTGCTGCAATGCATCTTACAATCACCATTAACATGGCTATATCTACTGTTGAGTTGTAAAATGGTCTGTGAACATACTGTAAATTCCGGGCACTTGGAAGCATTGGCATTGTTTACAGGAGAGGTTTAAACTCTTCTCTTTTCTTTTATACCCAAGTTGACACTGCTTTCTAAAATTCAGAAGTCTCTCTCCTGGAAGCAGGAAATGCACACAATTGCAGATGGTGAAGATATTCCTAAACTTCCTCTGTTAATGTGAGAGCAGTCAGTGCACACCTTCCTCGTCATCATTTGACTGTAAAACATGGCATGAGAAGGAGATGGCTGCTTGCTGGCTATAAAATTTGTTATTGTGCAGAAGACCCATTTGAAACATGGCCAGTTCGACCTGTAGCTGAAAATAGTAGATATTGCGCAGTAGGTCCACACTTCTGTCCAGCATGTGTTTTTTTTTTACTCTTAGTAGGTGGCAAACTAGTGAAGAAACATGGTAGATTTTGTGGGTGTTAAATCAGGGGTAGAATCTATATTATGTAAGGGCTATGCAATTTAAAAAAAGAAAGAAAAAAAGTTGGTTAGAATCTATGGTTTTAGACTTTAGAACAAGTTAAATTATTAAATTATTTTATGATGGAACTATATCTTGCATTTTGCCTCTCTTCAACTCTCTAGCAACTGCTTCAGTGCACGTTCGATGTTCATTCGGTGTCCCACCCGCGTCACCCCTAATTCGGCCAGATCGTCCTTGGTCAGGGCAGGCAGGTGTGCGCCTTCAATCTCGTGCTCCAAAAAGCGGGCACGATGTTCCCCTAATCCCACGCTCTCTAGCCACTCTCCCACATCATACTTACTCCACAGTGCTAGGGGGCGCTGTCTGAATGGTCGCAGGGCCAGGAGAGGGGCTCCCAGTACCGGTGAGGGGCAGGGGGAGGCGCATGGTGAGGGGGATGGAGAACGGCTGCGGGCTCGAGCGCTGGCGCTCCTCATGACAAAACGCACCTCCTTGGGCTCCTGGGGCAAACTTAGGCTAGAAGACTTGAGTATAGTGTGATGGTGGTGATGAGGGCCGAATGTACGGACAGGCCCCAATGGTTCACTCCGTTCAGGGGTGGCTCCAGGGCTTGGAGTCCTACGGGTCACTGGGTATCGGCTGCCAGGCCGGATTGTGAAGGTGGTGCCGTAACTCCTCTGAGAGATGGTGTGAAGCTCCCCTAAACTACTAAAGAGTCTAAGAGAGAGAGGAAAAAATAAAGACAAATAAGAGAGAGGAAGCTGTAGCGGAAGCAAAAAAAGTAAACAAAGGAAAAGTTTTAACTGCAGTACTTTTGGGAAACTACTGGGATGCTAATGTGAGAGAAAAGGAAAGTGGATCCAATGCTGTAAGCATTTGGGGTTTGTGAAAATTTAAATAGTGCAGAGCATGCAGTGAGAACTTAATGCAATAAAATGACAGTTAGAGCAGTTAATATAAAACTGGAGTCCTCAGAAAGGGTATAAAGAATTGGTGCATTAGCATATCACAGTATTTCCACCACAGCATGCTTTTGGTATTCATTTTGTAAACATCCAAAACTTGCTGCAATAAACTTACCACAACCAATGCAGCAATATAAACTAAATGTAGATTTAACATTAGTTTCATTTACTTTTTATTAAAAAGCAATTTGATTGCCCCTCAGTGGTACACTGAAAATTCCAGTTTCGTTGCGCAAAGACAGACAGAAGCTGAAATGCCTCAGTTACTGCATAATGAACTACCATAAGCCTTTAAGACAAGCTCACAGTAGCATTTGCAGCTTGATTAACGGCTGCAGTAAGGGGTTTAGTGAAAGTTAGTTAGACAAGGAGTTGTTTTTACCCACAGAGCTAAAAACCTACGATTTACTCTCTCCTCCAATCTCCTCACATCTGCAAGGACATACAGACACACACACACACACATGTGTGTTATGGAAAGGCAGTCTAACCAGGTGTGTGTCTAAGGGTGTCAAAAATCAAGTGGGTGTATTGCTAAATTATAATGAAAGTTGTGCTGTGTTTCATGCAGGTGTGCAAAATGTGCTGCTGTTGTTATGTTGGTAAAAAATATTAACAGTTCTTTCCTACCTGGCACCTCCCACAGGTGATCTCCTGCCAGGGTCAAGTGGTGCTCCCATTGGTGGCTCCTCCCCCAGTGAATGAGAGTCTTTGCCTAGCAACTCTGCTCCCATAGCAGCAGGCCGACTTTCATCAGACCCGCTCATCTGGGCCCGGGGCTCCTCCCCCCAGAGTTTGGAGCGTCTTTGGAATAGGTAGCGTGGACGGCTGGGGCCTGTGCTGGGTGGGTGTGGAAGCAGCTCACTGTCTGATGACTGTTTAAGCAGTGGGTCCCTGAGATGGGCGGGGCGACCACGCCCCACCCCACAACGTGGTTTGCTTGCATGAGCGGAGTCTGTGCTCTCTGAAGACAAAGTGGACATGCTGGAGACTGTGGAAACAGTACTGGTGGTCTCCATATGTGGGTCTTCAACCCCAGAGTCTGCCGTCGAATCGCTTGCTTTCCCAGAGGAGGTCTTGGCAATGGATGGACGTGATCCGCTAGGTGAAATGCTTAGAGTGGCTTTGGGTGTTTCTTTAATTAGAAGGCCATTAGCAAAGGGTTGAGGGGGTGGCACGAGGCCTATCTTCCGAAGCTCCTCTCTGGTTTCCTCATCACTAGATGAGAGCAACGCAGGTGGAAGTGTCACCGTGTATGGCTCTGCTTCCTCCTCTGAGCTCATTGTCAGACTCCGAGCAGTCAGATTTGAGAGGGTAGGGGCAGGGGAAGGTAGAGTGGGTGGGACTGCCGGTGGGGTATGTTCTGTATCCATCAGCGCAGGTTGAACACCTTGCACGCTGGGTGCGGCAAGTGCCTCTTCCAGGCTTCGTCCAGACCCAGGGCTACCGCTTGTCACTTGGCTTGCTGTTTCTGTGATGCTGACCGGTTCGTCTCTCCAGGAATTAGATGGAGGAGCCTCGAGAGGAGCAGGTGGTGTCGCTCCTCCTTCTGTCTCGGGTCTTTCTACTGCTCGGCCTTGAGTGGGTGAAGGTGTAGGCGAAGGTGTGGGAGTGGGTGTATTCCGGCCACTAAGGGCACGTTCTCGTGCAGCCAGTGCAAGCGCTAAAGGTGAGGAAGGATCCAGTGGTCGACCTGTTAGAGGGTGTATAAAAGTGGTGCCCCCTGGTGGTGGGCCAGGGGAGAGCATTGGTGCCGGTGGAGGCAACTCAGCCAACTCATCCACTGAGTGGGACTGAGAAAGCAATGGGGTTGTCTGCGGTTCTGTCGCGCCCCCTTCTACAGATAGGAAAACACTGGGTCTGCGTCGGGCCCCAGGAGGTATGATTCTAGCTCGCTCAGAGAGAACCTGCTGTTGGAACTGCTCTGCTCGGCTGCTGTGGGGAATCCGTAACCCTCCCAAAGGAGAAGGATCTCTACTAGTCTGAGCAGCAGCTCCCTCCTCAACTGGGCCTTGTTTGACTAGTGGGCTCTTTCTACGCTGGGGCTTGGTAGGAGTATAGACAGCACTTAGACGACCTACGTTAGCATACGGATTCTCTACAGGTGGTCCACGCCTACGACCACGTTCAGGAGGAACCGCTCCAGAGGTAGGCGTTTGCGGTCTTGCAATAGGGGCAGGCTCCACTGGCAAATGGGCGGTGTCCTGAAGAATGATCATGGAGCGTGTTTTTCGTTGACGGTCTGTCGTGACTGGGCCATGGATTTTGGGCTCTGCCCCCGGGCGGAAGCTTGAACGACTCTGGTTGGCAGCGCGAGAAGGGGGCGGAGGTGGAAGAAAGGATGGAGGTGGGCCTGAATCAAGAAAGTAGGGAGTTGGAGGTGGTGGAGGAGCTGTCTGTGGAGGTGGTGGAATACTATCTTGTCTAAAGCTGTCGGTCATTGAAGAGCTTCTTGGGAAGCGATGCTCTCCAATCAGGGCCGAGATTCTCTCATCTTCAGGAGCACCTATAAAACAATTCTCGGTGAGACGGTGGCTGTATTGCTTAGAACAAAGATCAGAACTCTGGTAATCAATATATATATAGCTCTTTTTATGTTGGCGTATCATTAGTTTACATTTATGAAAAGGAAAAATTTGTAAGATTGTTTTTATTTGTGTATGTGCATCCCAAATGACACATTACCAAATGACTTGGTTCTTGACATTCCCCGAGGCAGCTGCATGTGACTTTTGTCCACAGCCAAGGATACTGCACTTAAACCCTGCCTCTCTAACAGAGACTACACACAAAAACAAATACAATACATAGTCAAATATTGGCCAGAATACAGTTACTGTCAGAACATAAAACAAATCACAGTTTCTGATTAATCTGCTATCAAAGAAATGAACAGAAAATGCCATCACTGCAAATGAATTTTTTCTAACCTAAAGACAATATGCATTATAGCAAAAACTGATCAGCAGCCAAATCTTTACTGACACAATTTGGCTACTGTGCTACAGTGGTGATGTGTACCATCTGTTGCAAACAATGCATAGTATGTCAGAAATTACCTATTGTCATATCAAGAGCTCTTGTTCTGGTATATTATGTTTGTTTTTTTTTAATGGTTATTATGACCTTATATTAATACGTTTTATTTTGTTTAATTGAGTATTTTACATAAGTATTTTAATAAAATAATTATTTTAAAGTATTATAATGAAAATACTTTAAGAAGGTTTTATAGATTATTTTGTAATATTTATGTAAACCAACTAGACTTTTGATTTTTAAATGGTGTATGTTTATGTGTTTCAGACTCACACTGATCTCAGCCTGTGTGATGCGACGACTTATCGGTCTCTGTTTCACAGTGGCTGCTCTGGTGTCTACATCTGCAGGGCGTGGCCTCATCACTACAACCGGTTCTTTGGGCGAACTCAACATCTCATCCAACTTCTCTGTGAGGGATACACACAGATGCACACACATACAGAAACACTTAATACACATTCCTGACCAGTATTCCGGTCCATCCTCTGATCAAATCACAGAAGACCAAACACAATCACCAACTGCATCAGAAAATACACATATCCCATGTGTATAATATACATAGTCTGAACTGAAGGAAAGCTAAAACAAATATACACTCACAAATACATCACAAAACACATACATAACAGCTCAGCTAGTTTGTCAACAATCCACAAAAAGAAAAACGAACATATACACTTTGACTTTACAATTTTTTGCAGTCACAGGCAACAACACACAAGCTAAAAAAGGTTAGATAAATCCATTCATGACATCACATGCTAATCAGCATATAGAACCAGTAAATGACATCATCAACGTGAGACTGGTTTCATATCTTACCTCCCCTCCTTCTCCTTGACGCTTGTGGGCAAGAAGGACAAATCTATAGTTCCTGATTTAGCTCATAGATTTGTGCATTAGATGGTCACTTTTCATTAGCAATGAATGAACAAAGCTATTACTCTACAATCATTCACACTCCCTTTTCATTGCTGTATCATTTTCACGGAAAGAAAAAATATGACTTTGAATACGTTTCTCCATTAGTGTTCCTGGAAAAAAAAGGATTTGATCCAACTTGTGCCATGCCCTCAAAGATAATGATAGCATCTGTTTTAACTTATCTGAGACCAAGCATAACGCAAGTGCATCCATGCTTGTTTGTATGTATGAGCATCTGTCTTACCCAGCTCCTCCAGTTCTGCAGTCATGCTTTTTGAGCGCAGGGTCAGGCTGGTGCTTGGGTCTCTCTTGGGAGGTGGCGGGGCTAATTAATAATGAGGAGGAACAGGAAATACAATATCTAAATTAGCATTTTACAGCATTCCCTCATCAAGTCCAGTCAAATAAAAAGAAAAATGCATGGTGTGCATATATTCATGCATATATGAAGTGAGTTGAGGATAATAACCTTTCTTGCGGACAACTTCTCCAGTGTCAGGTTTGCGTGTGACAGAAACCACCTTCATCACTAGCCGACTTCCACCTTGCCGAATCAGTGATACCACCTGCCTATGTCCCACCTTTACTACGCTCACCCCATTTACCTGACAGATATGGGGAGAAATAGAGAGAGAGATGTAACACACAGCCTGTAGAAACCCAGCAGATAAATGACAACATTATTAATCCATGCATATGTTTAATTTTTAACTTTTTGATAGACTTTTCTCTGGACTTCTCCAATCATTCAGGGTAAGTTTACACAACAACAATGTACTAAAAACAGTAAAAAAAATTCCTTTGCGTTTTTTTGCGTACAGATGATAACATTATCAAAATGATCACCATTCACACGGATCCGTGAAAATGACTAAAAACGCTGTATTCTGCTGCCAGGCCAGTAGTTGGCGATGCCACTTTGTAAAGAAACACTAAGCACCTATAGACTGAACACGTGATACGCATGCCCATGATGTCACCGTTTTAACAAATTCAAATTTTTGTTGCTCATAATGACATCGGTTTCAAAACCTTGCACTTTGAAACCCGTTTTCAGGCTCCCAAAACGCTGTTGTCGTGTAAATGAATGGCCAAACCGCATACGTTTTCCATTTTTAGTTGAAAATGGTGCCATGTCAATGCCCCCTTAAGCAGCTTATACTCAGCCCCTTTCTTACAATTGACCTCAGACTCGCATTTAGACCTGCCTCTATCCAATCAACAACCAGTAAATAGATCCAAATCCCCAACCTTTTTCCCTAAGAAGAACACTCACGTGCACCGATGTAAACTGTAAGTAACATTAATTAAATTACACTAAATGTTACCATAATCAGTTAATTCATTGCTTTGGCACATAAAACTCTCAAGTTTCTTTCTGTGGTGGTGAAATAGCCATTTTTGTGTGTGAAAATCCAACGTTTTCTTTTTTACCTCTATGAGGAAATCCCCCGTCCTTAACCCTGCCCTCCATGCCACCCCCTCCAGGTCCACTGACTCCAGGTATTGCAGGGCAGGAAAAGCAGGAGTAGGTGTGAACTCTTCTATGGGCGTCTCAGCTAATAAGAGAAAGCTTATTACTGCATCTGTATGTGAATTTTGTTCATCCTCACATGCATGTGTGTTTCAGACCTTTAGCTCCCCGAAGCACAAAGCCGAATCCTTCGCTGTCTCTCTTCTGCAGCGTTGCACTTTTTTCTTCTATAACATAATCACTGTGGATTTACAGAAATCAATAGTTAGATGTGCTCCCCTGCCAGAATTCACAGATTCCTCCTCCCATACCCATAATCCACCATGTTTAAATAAATCAGGATAAAGGATAGAGAAAGGCATTGGTTGGAAAAGCATATTACCATACTACTCATTCTATTTCTGCAGAATGCATACTGTGCCATAATGCTGATTGCCTAAAACACCCAGATGATCTACTGCATATGGAAAATGTGCAGTATATGACATCTTAAATAATATGCAGTATATACTGTGTAGTGTATATATACCTGTAAGAGGTATAGTTGTCATAGGAGCCAACAGTGTAGTGCCTAAAAAGTCTCTTGGTACGATCCTCTCTTGTCTCTGAGAAACAGAAGAGTGGCCACATAAATAACATTATTTGAACATTATAATACAGAATTCTTTAAAATTATGCTTTTGTGCGTACTCTGAATGCAGCTCGCTCTCTCTCTCTCTCTGTCTGTGTGTGTAGTTTGTCCTACATTATGAAGACCCAGATGTCCTTATATTCTAGTGTGTATTCAGGTTTCAGGCCACGCCCCCTACATTATGAGGACATGTCGATGTCTTTGTAATTCAAAACGCTAAATAAACATGCTAAACAATTTTTATTAAAAATGTAATAATGAGAAAGGTTTCTGTGACGGGTAGGTTCAGGTTTAGGGGTATGGAGTTAATATTGTGCCGTAATTAAACAAACAAATCCAACATTTTGCAAACAAACTCCAAAGATCTGCTTTGCAAAGGAAAACTCGACTCGCAAACAAACTCGATCTGCTTTGCAAAGGAAAAATCCACTCGCAAACAAACTCGATCTGCTTTGCAAAGGAAAAATCCACTCGCAAACAAACTCGATCTGCTTTGCAAAGGAAAACTCGACTCGCAAACAAACAGAAAGCATTGTGCAAGTACAAAGGTCAATTTGAATGAAAATGCAGAGTGGAGTAACAAATATGTTTTGTGTTTTACAAATATAAATAAATTAACCTAGATAATATTTCACTGATAAATACAAACCATTTTACAAATTGCATGTAACCTTTGAACAAATACCAAATCTAGTGCATACAAATGCATATCTGTCTGTTATGATTGTGAGACACTTGGCTTTTTATGAGATCTCTCAGCTCGATTTTCTAACAAATGTGTCCAGGCAGATTTTCTCACAAATGCAGTTGAGCAACTTCCTCTTCTAAAACAGTAGATAGCGCTAAAATAGGGGATTCATTTAACGCTGGTCTCCCGGGAGAAGCACTGATTTGAAACTTGCCTTTGCCAGAGCTGAGGAAAATGACCGGTGAACAGGTGTGTTTCTGACTTACTTTAACTATAATTTGCTATGTTTGCGAGTCGAGTTTTCCTTTGCAAAGCAGATTGAGTTTGTTTGCGAGTCGAGTTTTCCTTTGCAAAGCAGATTGAGTTTGTTTGCGAGTCGAGTTTTCCTTTGCAAAGCAGATTTAGTTTGTTTGTGAGTTGAGTTTTCCTTTGCAAAGCAGATCGAGTTTGTTTGGAAAATGCTGGATTTGTTTGTTTAATTATGGCGCAATATTAACTCCATATATGGGCTAGAAAATTTCATTAGCTCAGTATAAAAACCATCATGCCTATGGAATGTCCTCATAATGATATGTGTTCAAATGTGTCTGTGTGTGTGTGTGTGTGTGTGTACTGACCGAGTCGTGGGTCATACTGTCTCATCTGGACTTCCTCTACACAGTGAGCAGGAAACCAGCCAGTTCGTCCTTTAACTGAGCCTTCCCAGAATCCTCCTTCACCTATGCTCAGCACTGGTGGAGGCAAGTAAAAACTGTAAAATGTTGTATTTTGTATTTTTCCTCCTTTCATATATGGGTGTTTCTTCAACTGCAGGCACTTTTAGTTATTTGCTATTGTTTTTCATTTTTATTTAGTTATTTAAAGATCACATTAAACTTTTTACCAAGCATTCACTATTTAGTTTGCTACTTTTCAAAAGTCTTTATGTATAAACATTTTTGTTTTGTTTAAAATTATATTTGATAACTTTGATCATTTATGAGTGAAAGTAAATATAGTGAAGAGTGAAATAATTATAAACCATGACATATCAATTTTTACACAAATTAAAATTGTCCCTCAGTTTCTTTCTTCAAAAGTTTGTACTTATTTATCAAGGACACAACAGTGAAAGACGTGCCTGAGATAAAATATGAGAGATGTGAAAACAAAATTCAGTAATAGTCCATCATTTCCAGCCAATGCATGATTTTGTACAATTATTTATTTGTGTATTTAGGATAAACAAAGTGGTAGTTATGAAATCAGCCTTTGCAAGACAGTCAGCCATTTTATTCCAAAAATGTTCATGATAGTTCAAGAGGAAAAAAAAAAAAAGACCTGTAACGCATGGACTGTATATTCAACATTGAGAGTAAACAAATTCAATAGACTTGAGAATTGTGTTTAATTTCTAAAAGTGCCCATAGTTGAAGAAACACTCCTATTCAGAATGTCACAGATCGTAGCATCCTTCAGCATAAAAATGTGATCTTTTTGCTGCATCTCAGACTGAACGACTGACCTTTGACCCTCTCTCCTCGGTTGAGTGTGATCTCACCCTCGCCCTGTGGCGAATGCGAACTGACAGCGATGAAGGTTCGGCCGGGCACCGCACTGTACAGGCGTCGCTTGGGCCCTCGAGACACGGCAGGAGGACTCGGCTCTCTCTGTACGGGACTGCCAGGACTGCAGTATGCAAACGTATGTGCAAAAGTGATTAATAACCAGCTCTGAGGTCAATATCCTCTTTTATGTCAGGTTATTAAACAATACTTTTATTAATTACCATATGTGACCCTGGACCACAAAACCAAGTCATAAGTCACACGGGTATATTTGTGGCAATAGCCAACAAAACATTGTATGGGTCAAAATTATCGATTTTTCTTTTATGCCAAAAATCATTAGGATATTAAGTAAAGATCATGATCCATGAAGATATTTAGTAAATTTCCTACCTTAAATATATCAAAAATTTATTTTTGTGGGTGGATGCAGAAAAATCGCCAACATAAATGGACAACTTTAAAGGCGATTTTCTCAATATTTCGAATTTTTTGCACCCTCAGATTCCAGATTTTCAAATAGTTGTATCTCGGCCAAATATTGTCATATCCTAACAAACCATACATCAATGGAAAGCAAAAAAAATTACCCATAAGACTGGTTTTGTGGTACAGGGTCAAATATTATTATTTAATTATTAAAGGGATAGTTCACTTTGAAATTAATTTTTGATATGTTTTAGCTTACCTCAAGGGCATCCAAGATGTAGGTGTCTTTGTTTCCGCAGTAGTTTAAATTTTGATATTTTTAGGTCAAACCGTTCTTGTCTGTCAGTCATATAATGCAGGTCTATGGTCACTGTCTCAAAACACAAGCACAGAGTCCAAATTAAAACAATTCCCCATCGTCCAAATGAAACAATTCCCCATCATAAGTACACATTGATGGCCTAAGACAGGAAACGAGTGGTTTGTGTGAGAAAACAAACAGTATTTATATCGTTGTTATCTCTTGAAAACAGCACACGTCCAAATGATCTGACGGCGCGGGCGGGTATAGATATATACATAGATGTCGCCTTGGCTACTGCAGTTCATTGGAACGAAACCGTAGCCAAGCGACATCTAGTGTATATATCTATACCCGCCCGCTGGCGGGTATAGATGTATACACTAGATGTCGCCTTCGCTACTGCAGTTCATTGGAACGAAACTGTAGCCAAGGCGACGTCTATGTATACATCTATACCCGCCCGCGCCGTCAGATCATTTGGACGTGTGCTGTTTTCAAGAGATAACAACGATATAAATACTGTTTGTTTTCTCACACAAACCACTCGTTTCCTGTCTTAGGCCATCAATGTGTACTTATGATGGGGAATTGTTTCATTTGGACGATGGGGAATTGTTTTAATTTGGACTCTGTGCTTGTGTTTTGAGACAGTGACCATAGACCTGCATTATATGACTGACAGACAAGAACGGTTTGACCTAAAAATATCAAAATTGAAACTACTGCGGAAACAAAGACACCTACATCTTGGATGCCCTTGAGGTAAGCTAAAACATATCAAAAATTAATTTCAAAGTGAACTATCCCTTTAATATTATAATTATAATATTCATACGTTACATTCATGTAAATTCTACATAATTATGATCAGATTAACAATAGTTTTACTCAACTTATAAAATCAATCAATCAATACAAATATAAATAAAACTTTTTTTAAAAATACATTTTTATTTTTAGTGACATTAAAGGGTTAGTTCACCCAAAAATGAAAATTCTGTCATCATTTACTCACCCTCATGTCGTTCCAAACCCGTAAGACTTGCATTCATCTTCGGGACACAAATGAAGATCTTTTTACTGAAATCTGAGAGCTTTCTGTCCCTCCATTGACAGCTACGCAACTACCACTTTCAAGCCCCAGAAAGGTAGTAAAGACATCATTAAAGTAATCCATGTGACAGAATTTTTGGGCGAACTAACCCTTTAAAATCAACATTAATTGTATGGAAAAGAGCAGTGTGGGCATTTTGCTAAATATCTCACTTTGTGTTCAATAGAAAAAAAAAAAACATATTAGTTTGGAGAAACATTTCTTTAATACGCAAATCAAAGCCAACTCCACACCTGAGGTGTCCTCCTGAGCGGGTGTGTCTCCTGAGGCTGCGTGTGTGTGTGTGAGCAGCCTGGGGGCTGCGCTGGGACGGCCCGGTGTCGTCGGGCTCCAGGGGGGGCAGGCTGCGAAGGGAGGGGGCCGGAGAGGGAGCTGGCAGACTCTCATCTAGAGCGTTATCACTGGCCGATCGCATTAGAGAGCGACGCGGGGATATGCAGACCGCACGCCGCCGAGACGAATACGAAGGAGTCTCCCTGAAAGGCACTTTTACAGGAAGACAGCGGCATGTAAATAGTTATGCATTCTTCCTAAAAACACATAGAGCCTACTCACATCTATATTGCTATATTTTGAGAAATCTCCATGCTTAAAATATAAAACCATGTAAATTTGTGGAAGATATCAGACATGCACATAACAAAAGATTAACAACACACAAATCAATTATGGAAAAGGAAATAATAAGTATTTTGTACTGTAACACAATTTGGCTCATACCACTGCATATTACATTTATTAAAGTGCACTTTTATTTTTCAATGTATTTACATACAAGGCCGTAACCACCATTAGAAATGGCCCAATTGCGGGTGGTTAGGATGATAAAAAGTTTTAAAAGTTACAGTTTAAGGCTGCTCTGTCTCAGCGGTCAAACAGCTCTGATCAATGTCAACATGATTGTGATGGCCAATCAAATCAAAGTAGGCGGGGCTTACTGTTCACAGAAGACTAGTGCGAATTCCAATGCAACACCAGAGAATGTCTAATATGGCGAGAAGTTTCACTCTCACTACACTTCCGGCTTCTGAACTGGTTGCAGTTCCACTCTGATTCCATATGAGGGCGCTCACAGGACGAGTGCAGAATGAATGGAGGTCTATGGCAGTATACCCCTCAAAATCCACTTTTCTCAGGATATAATTTTTTGTCTAGTAATTTGAATGTTGTATTCGAAAGGAGATGCAAAGAAATTACACATTGCTGGGTGTTAGATTTTTTAGAGTCACTTATTTGCTTTAAAAAAGTCTTTCAAAATGTCAATGACGTCAGAATGCTGACGTCATTAGCAGAATGCTAGCGTGTTATGGGCAACAACAACTCAACCTGTAAGAAATCAAAACGACTTAAGTACTCGTTCATTCAACTTTCGACCTAAAACCCATGTTGAACTTGCAAAATCTACAATCACATCTGAGATTTCTCAACGGCAATCGGGTGAAAGAGACAAATTTAGCCGTCTAGCCCCATTGACTCCCATTCATTTTGCACTCATGGCGAGCGCCCCCAGTGGAACTCTGGTGGTACTACAACCAAAATTCGGTACAATAGGGCTTAATAGGGAGTGGACAGGCTCTCCGTAGACGGGCTCTGGCAACACTTTAGTTTTAACAATGAAAGAGTGTGTGGTAAGGTGTAAGCAGCTTAACATTTAATATTTGACAACTGTTTTACCATAGAAATATCCAGCTACATATCCAGTCATGTACTTTTTAAGGAAATTTTGGTGTTTTGAATTGAAAATATGCTATAATTTACGTGACTCATGTAATTCATAACTGAATATGATGAGACAAGAAACGTTTTATGTTTTTTTGACATGACACGAATAAGAGTGCATGTGTGTTGCAATTAATTACTTCACAACTACAACAATTAGACCAAGAATAACTTAGTTTACAATTCTTATTTCTTTTTCCTTATTCCCTTAAATCCCTTAAATATAAAATTTGGTCCCCCCTCAATGTTCAATGGTCACTGCCTTGTTTATACGCGCACACACACACACACACATTTAGATCCTTAAACCGAGAACCATTTGGAAATTGCAGTCCTTATAATATCCAGTTTTTCTAACATCCTGTTGTGTCGGACATTCAAACTAAGCAATGTTTTGATAGAAAAAGTATTTAACGTTTTTGGGAAAAGGGCACAAACGAAAAAAAACATGATAAAGTAAAGGGCACATCTCAAATGGATCAAATGGTGTGCCGTTAAGAAAGTAGTAGCCTAAATCATCGAAAAACTGCAGCAGCATCAAATGACCCGCTAGACCAGAATGACCACTGTAATGGATCCCTGAAGAATCCTATCAGTTGTGAATAAAACCCATTTTCGCCTGTCGAATGGATCAAGAGCACTCTCCAGGATACTGGAATGGATATGTCCAAGACTATCATAAAGAAAAGAACTAGCAGAACAGATTCACCTCTATCAGGCTGGGATGGAGAGGAATCACTCATCATAACACAAAGCCTAAGAACCTCATCTGTGAACCACAGATTAGACGCATATGGCTGCTGTTTAAGGATATATGTAATGCGTCCCATTAATTTTAATTGAAACAGAGGGAGCTTATAAAAAGGACTGCCATGTCCTTGATGGTTCACGCTTTATGGACATAAATATCATACATAAAGTCAGACTTTATTAAAGAGGTCATATCACTTAAAACATATCAAATACACAGTAATTTAGTTTTCATCCCCATTTTCCACCCACTCTTCCAAAAGTGAGCAGTTTTGCTGCTGTATCTTTTAAGACTTGGATGTAAATATGGGCAAATAGGTTATAGGCTGTTGTTGTTGTTTAATACTGGCCAGAAGATGCTATTATACATAAAATATTTATATGATTACACACCATTGGTTCTTAATAATGTGTGCTGCCTCATTAAATGTCATAGAGGGTTTATAGCCTTTAGTGATAGTTGTGAAAAAGTCTCTGGGTTTTCCCTGCCTACTGTTTTTTTTTTTTTTTAATAAATGCATTTCGGTACCGTGAGTTCTTGTTTTCCCAGCATGCTCTGAGCAGCTGTGGTTGGGAACTCAAATAGAGTTGTGCAGGAGTGATGTATTTTTGACGGCCAACCCGGAAAATTGCATCACCTTGGTTTCCTCGACAAAAACACAATAGGATCGTCCCATTGGCTTTTGGATTACTGCAGAAAAATTATGGTCTGTGATTTAACAAAAGCTTATGATTCTTTCATGTTTTGTTCATCGTGATACAAATCATCGTGATCTTCGCAAATGAACACAACTTTCATAAATACAAATAAAAAGCTAAACGGAATACACCATGGTCACATGACTTTAACGTCACCATCACTAAGATTCTGAGAACTCTTTCCGTCTTTGTTTAAAAACATTTGTCCTGAAACTTTATAATAGTTTGCAAGAGCGTGATTATAAACACGATTGAATGTTCTTGAAAACCTCTGTAGTCCCATTTAGCCACTTATTTAGCAACCGCCTTTTACAAGACAAGTAAAAGCTTTAAAAAAAGGGTTTTACTGATGATCTTTGAGTAAAACATGAGAGTATCTTTAGCTTGAGACCTCTGGCATTTAAAAAAACATTAAAAAAAACCCCACTGACTTCAGGACGATGGAACCAGAAGTGCTACAAAATACATCATCCCTGCACCACTGCATAATATGAACGCAACTGTATTATCTGATTTACATTAGAAAGCTGGAAAAGTTTTCACAGTTTTGTTTCGATAAATTGTCTTTTTTGGACCGGGAAGGACGTTTTCCGTTTGGAAAGATGCCGTTTTAGTATACTGAATGAAATTTGATTCCTCATGATATGACCACTTTAAACCAGATCTAATTTAGTTATTGAGTCAAATCAAATCTGCTGGTGTATAGAGCCACAACCTGTGGGGTAAAAAATAAAAAAAATAAAAATAAAAACACAAAGTGGGGATTGCACTGGTGAGTTAATACATCATGAAGACTGGACACAGAGATCAGCACATGAAACACACTTAGATTACACATAAATTACAGATGACTCACAGATTACATCACACAGAGCATGACTGAGATTTACAAAGAGAAACACACACAGATCATAAAGAGATTAGCCCACATGTACTCGTATGACAAACAGTTTACATCACTTATTGGAAAGAGCACTGATAGAAACAATAGCCAGATCAAAATCTTGCACATTCAGACTGACTGTTTTAAATAAAAAGATATCATCCAATTATGGATTGTTTTGACCCATTCTGTGATGAAGTTACTAGTTTCGTGCTGCTTCATAATGATAAAACGCTCTTATGTTGTCATTTTTTGCTTTTATTCTGTGCTGGACTAAATAATAAATTGCGGTTTTATCTGAAATGTTATCCAATAATGGATTTGGATTTGATTGAATGGATTCTATCTAGACAGCCTAAGTTTATGACGGTGTCGTGTTGTGGTGCCAAGTAAAATAGATCCAAGATTTAAGGCCTGATGTTTCAAAAAGTTCAGACTGAATCCTGATCAACTCACCAACATCTGAGGTTTTATGGATCTTGATGATTTCTGCCAGGTCAAAGTTCCCTGCGATGATGGCAACCTACCAGAAAAATAATTTAACATGTCAAGAGCACTTGATTTAAGGTATAGTAAAGGGACCTATTCCATTAAAGACTGTGGGCCAGATTTACTAACAGCTAACAGTGCCAGCGCAAACCCCTACTGTCAGGATTTACTAAAGAGACGCAGTGAAAAATTTGGTCATTTTTGCAGCTGACCTTATGGCATATGCATTTGGGGTTTCCTTTTCAGACGCAAAATTTATGGGAGGAGAGTTTTTAAATGAATCATACAAGGTGGTTTACTAAGGTTTGCGCAAGTCAATTTACAGGTATTTGCGCCATTATTTACCGCCCCCAAAAAAGCATGCCTTAAACCAGACACTAATTTGCGCTGCTCTGGTAGATTGCGTTGGTCATTATGGAAATGATCCTACGGAAGCGTATTGCATTCACTTGAGGAAAAAAAATCTACTCTGTTTTTCTGAATTAATGAGTTAATTATCTCAAAATTATGAGATAATTTTTTCTTGAAATAAAAGTTTTTGCTCTGTTTTTCTGAATTAACGAGTTAATTATCTCAGAATTCTGAGATAATAATAAAAAAATTTGCTCTGTTTTTCTGAATTATGACTTAATTATCTCATTCTGAGATAATTAAGTCATAATTCAGAAAAACAGAGCAAAAACTTTTATTCATGGAAAATGATCTCGTAATTCTGAGATAATTAACTCGTTAATTCAGAAAAACCGAACAAAATGTTTTTTTATGTAAAATGATCTCATAATTCTGAGATAATTAAGTCATTAATTCAGAAAAACAGAGCAAAAACTTTTTATTCATGAAAAAATTATCTCGTAATTCTGAGATAATTAACTCGTTAATTCAGAAAAACAGCGCAAAAACTTTTTTTATGAAAAATTATCTCGTAATTCTGAGATAATTAACTCGTTAATTCAGAAAAACCGAACAAAATGTTTTTTTTTTTATGAAAAATGATCTCATAATTCTGAGATAATTAAGTCATTAATTCAGAAAAACAGAGCAAAAACTTTTTATTCATGAAAAAATTCTCTCGTAATTCTGAGATAATTAACTCGTTAATTCAGAAAAACAGCGCAAAAACTTTTTTTTATGAAAAAATTATCTCGTAATTCTGAGATAATTAACTCGTTAATTCAGAAAAACAGCGCAAAAACTTTTTTTTATGAAAAATTATCTCGTAATTCTGAGATAATTAACTCGTTAATTCAGAAAAACCGAACAAAATGGTTTTTTTATGAAAAATGATCTCATAATTCTGAGATAATTAAGTCATTAATTCAGAAAAACAGAGCAAAAACTTTTTTTTATGAAAAATTATCTCGTAATTCTGAGATAATTAACTCGTTAATTCAGAAAAACAGAGTAGATTTTTTTCCTCAAGTGAATGCAATACGCTTCCGTATGATCCGGCTTCGTCCGTGTTCTTTAATTTGCGTGTCGTCAGTAGATCACGCACAGAACTTTCCACTTCCATCTGCGCTTCTTGGGAATTGCGCTCTCATGTTAATTTTCCCTGTTGTTTAGTAAATCTGGCCTTAAGTAGTGCTGAGCCAAAACATTAGCTGAGAGACGTGGTACCTGAAATGCTGTTTGGTTGTTGTAGTTCTTGATTTCTTTATTTGCTCCTCGAAACAGGAGAACTCTAGCACAGCCTTCCTATAGATATGACAGAGGGAACAGAGAAAAAGCAGCTGAGTGCAAAGGAAACAGAAGCGATTATAGCTATAACACCCTGCAAATGTGTATGTGATTTGATGCCCAGCGGAGTTTAATAACTATATACTAGTGAAATACTAGCATTCGGCCAACTGCGAAGTATGTATACTGACTACAACTATACCTTTAAAAGCATGTAAAGCAGAATGAGTGTGAAAGAGTTCCTCTGAGGAAGCAAGGGAGGTAACAGTAAAACCAACAGTAAAACAAGTATTAAGAAATATAAGTATTTTTCTACAGTAACACTGTCCGATCCAAGTTTCAGAGGCAGGCAGTGTATTTTTTCATAGAGGTCTTACAGTGTGAATGTGAAGGTAACCGTGAAATGTCACATTAGAGGAGATGGTGCCTCCACATCGCTGTGATTGGCGATACCCTATCAATGCCTAATCATGTTCACAGCCGCTCTGCAAATTGTCCTGAATGGGTCGAAATGGTGGAAATGGTTGGATGATTACAAAGTAAACAACTTACTCATTTGGATGACATCAGAAATCGGTGTCACAAAATCGGCACATTTCAGATGAAGTAAAACGTTTAAAATAATAACGGTGTAATGACGGGAGGGAGGGGAGGGAGGGGGGGGGGGGGTCATTTAAAGGAATTGAATAATTGAAGGATTAAAAGTGATTTAAGGGAATGAATAAAAAGAAATAAGAACGGTAAAAAGTTCTATGGTTATGAAATATTCGTTGTAAACTATTTACAATAATATTTTATTGTGAAACATGCACACATTCACTCTTATTCATATGTTTAATATGTCAAAAACGCAAAATGTTTCTTGTCACGTTCAGTGACATGAATCATGTAAATGATTGCATATTTTCAATTAAAAACGTCCAAATTTGATAAAGTTGAGCAGTTTGGATCTCTGGATGTCACTGTCACCATTGAACATTTCTATTGTTGTTGTCAAATATTAAATGTTTAGCTACTTGCATCTCACCACACACTCTTTCAGTAGTAAAACTAAAGTGTTGCGTTGGAATTCGCACTAGTCTTCCGTGAACAGTAAGCCCCGCCTACTTTGATTTGATTGGCCATCACAATCCATGTTGACATTGATCAGAGCTGTTTGACCGCTGAGGCAGAGCAGCCTAAAAATATAACTTTTAAAACTTTTTGTCATCCTAACAACAAACAAAGAAGTGTGTAATAGAGTGCAGAAGGGCAGCATCAAGAATATCAGATATTTTGGGGAGGACTCAATGTCTATGGTGGTTACGGCCCAGCTAAGCGGTAGACCAATCACAACAGACCGGGCCCGGCTGACCAATCACAACAGACTGTGCTTTTCGGAAGGCGTATTTTAAAAATAAAATTTGTAAAGAGCATAATTTAAAAATAGTTTGCCATCCTGAACATAACCAATAATTGGAGAAAGCATAGCTGATGGCATTGAGAAGGAAGACTCTGTGTGAGTATTTGTGGGTGTGTGTACCTGGTTGTAGAGGGCACACAGGTGTAGTGCTGTGTTTCCTGAGGCATTCTGAGAGCTCATCTCCGCTCCATAGAATAACAGGTGCTCAAGGTGCTGCACGTTTCCATGACGACAAGCCTAATGTACAAAAACACACACGCTCCGATCACCCACTGCTGCAGTTGTAGCAAACAATAAAAAGGATATATTTATTCTCGCTGGAGAATGAAACTTTATGCTACAGGAGACTGTCTCTTTACGTTTAACGAGAGAGCTCTGAGCTTTACCTGATGGATCTCCTGCCAGCCGTTCTCGTCGCTGTAGCCCAGCTGTGCGTGATCGTACAGCAGCAGCTCGCAACAGTACGGATCTCCCCCGACCATGGCACTATGATAGAGGGGGGTGAGCCCACGACTGTCCTTATAGTCTGGAGACGCCCCCAGATCCAACAATGTCTGCGGATAGCACACGAAATATGACGGACATATGTGCACAGACTCCCAACAGCTTGCGATGAGTTGTATAAGGATGAGTCTTTCTTTGGATTGTGCGTGTGGGAGGTAAAGTGCATCAACTCACAGTCAATGCTACATGGTTGTGCGTTTGGACCGCTTTGTGCATCGCCGTCAGGCCATCTCTGGTTCTGAAGTCCAGATGGGCTCCTCCGCTCCTCAACACCTTAATCAGTTCAGCGCAAGTGTCCAGCTGGGCCCCGAGAGTGAGAGGAGATTCTGGAAACATCACACATGCGGAGATGATTAAAAATGCTAAATGTCAAATCCATTTCAGCGAATATATAATTAGTTAATTTTGTCGAATGTTCTTGGCTGATTAGCACTGTACTTAATTTACATTCATTAAAGTATCCTAAATGCTAATCAAGGCAAACTTTGAAGTTCACCCATCCTTCACCCCAAATGAAAATTTTTGCCATGATTTACTTATGTTGTTCCGACCCTGTATTATTTTGTGTATTCTATGAAACCTAATATTAGATGTTTGGCAGAAGTTGCTCTTTTGCATAAAATGAAAGTAGATTGTGAGTTATGTCTCTAAGCTCCATTTAACTCTTTCCCCGCCATTTGATGGAATTTTCCGGTTTTCCGTGTTTTCACTGTTATACGGTAGGGCTATATGTGCCATTACACATCTTCTGAAAGAGCAGAGAATCCCCGGACCAAAACACAGGTGAAAAAGAAGCAAAAACAAGCGATAAAACCATTGCTTATGCACGTCGTAGTCTGAAAAACAACAACGTGATTTTCTCCGCTTTTTGTTCAAAATGTTGCTTTTTTTTTCGGAGGCTCTGTAATTTCTTTTGATATATTGCAAGTTCAGATATTCATGCAACAAAATATTCTGGGGGCCATGAATGTTTTGTGAAAATTATTAAAAATGCCTGGCAACTTTTTTTTTGTGTTGAAAACACTGACGGGGAAAGAGTTAAGAACCAAAAGCTCCCTAAAAGTATAAAAAAAGGAGGTTATATGACTTGTGAAGTCATGCAATAGCTTTATGTGCAGAACAGACCAAAATTTTAAACTATTGTTCAATGATAATCTTCTCATTCCTGCCAAGACTCTCAAATGGCACTTCTCCAATGTTCAAAATGGCATCTTTTTAGATGCATTGCATCAAGTTTGAAGGCAGGTTCGGGAAGTGATGTGAAATATACTCAAACTCTTGCACATGGAGAATTAATTTAAAAAATATAATAAAATCACCTCCGCTCTCAGTATCATGAAAATTGGGGTCCAGCCCTTTCTCCAGGAACCTGCAGACCTTCTCCACACACCTCTGTTGTACATACTCCATAAACTTCTTTAAATTGGCCTGGCAACAATGGAAAATAGTCTTAGATTACTAACCAGTCAACAATGTTTTGAGTAACTCAAGGTCTTTAATGGAAAGCAGTTTTTATATGAAATATCGAATAATATACAAGGGGTCAACATACTACATTCACAATGCAAAGCTGCCTTAAGCATTACTAAGAAGTAAGATGCAAAAAAAGAAAAAATGAATGGAAGTTGCTCATTACAAATGCAAAAAGATTAGCCAATCATAACAGATAGCTCATTCACATGAAGAGTATGTAAAGATGTAGCAAAATAGTCTGTACAATTCTAGTCAGAAAACAGTAATGTAAAATTTAATTAAGTTTTTCCTGCAATTAACCTTGACAAACACAAGTGGACTTAAAAAAAATAATGCCGTCAAACTGTAGGTTATTGCCCACTGTTAAAGGTGCTGTAAGCTATTCAAATTCGTTTGCTAATTTCTGCCATTTTGCTAACTTGAACCACATGTTCTCTTTTCCAAACCCATCTTTTGAAGACATGTCAGCAAACCTGAATTCACAGACTGAGAGTGTTTCTAGCTAGTTTTTTGATTTGGCTAAAAAAAGAAGCATGGACTCTATTTGGAGTTGCGTCTAGAACTGTCACAGAGACACATGCTATTTTTTTTTAAGACTAAAAACAATAGCTTACAGCTGGTTCCAGATAACGATTTTTAATGGAAAAATATCCGTTTTTTTAGAACAACAGAATTATAAATAAATATACACTATCCGTTCAAACGTTTGGAGATGGTAAGATTTTTTTAAATTTTGTTAAAAGAAGTCTCTTATGCAAACCAAGGCTGCATTTATTTGATGAAAAATACAGTAAAAACAGTCCTACCACAAAACTGTTATTTTTAATTACAGTAATGTTCTCTATTTCAACATTATTCCTGTGATCAAAGCTGAATTATCAGCATCATTACTCCAGTCTTCAGTGTCACATGATCCTTCAAAAATCATTCTAATATGCTGATTTGCTGCTTAAGAAACATTTCTTATTATTATTATGTTATTAATGTTGAAAACAGTTGTGCTGCTTTTTTCATGATTCTTTGAATAGAAAGTTCAAAAGAACAGCATTTATTTGAAATTGAGAACTTTTACATGAATGTCTTTACTGTTACTTTTGACCAATTTAATGCATCCTTGCTGAATATCAGTATTCTTACCAACCACAAACATTTTAACGGTAGTATGCATGTTAGACGTTACCTTGGTATGTAGTTTGGCCAGTTGCTTGTCATCTACATGGCTCTGAGTGTAAACACGCCTCTTGTAACGGAACTGAAGTCACACAAATGAATTGACAGGTAAATGATAATAACAGCAACCTGAGCCAATAATATCATAAGTGAGAGATCTAAAGCATCGTGGGATGCAGAAGGGGGAGTATGTGCACCTCTAGGTACGGTACAGGTGTGATCGTAGGGAGAGGATACTCCCTGAGCAATCTCTCCTCATCGAGGAACTTTCCGGCGCGCCCATTAAAGGCAGGGAGGTAGAGGCCATAGTTAAGCACGTCGGTCAGGCTTTGTGTCAGAGTGACCAGAACTCGCTGCTTACAAACCCACACTGGAGCCTCAAGGTCCAATCGCAGGCATTTCTAGAAACAAACATACACGCGTTACAAATCCCTACATGAACAATTAGTATTTTTGATTTTATTTTGAGACTTTTGCATATTTTATTATACAGATTGACAGAAAATCAGCTAAGGTGATATTTATCAGGATTTGACGCAGGTTGGACTCGAACCTGCATCAACCATATGAGCACCAAGGCTTAAACGCCCTGTTTACACCTGGTATCAAGATGCGTTTTGGTTGATTGGATCACAAGTAGACGAGGGAGACATGTTCCCGTTTACACCTGGTGTTTTAATCCGTCTCTTTTGTCCACTTTTGTCCTGATTTCTTCGAAAGGGAGGGTCTTTGGGCGCGTATATGTATTTCGATCTGATGGATGAAATAAGCTCACGCAATTTACATATGAGCACGACCGGAGACGAAAATTTACGGAGCTTTCATTTTTGCTCTGACAGCCGCAAGACCACGAAAAACACTTGAGTGTGTGTTAGAAATCAGGAATGGTGAGAGAACATTGTGCTTGGTATGTTTTTTATCTTCAAACCAAACTTGGGTCTCCAGCCAACAAAGTTTAAATCCCTTCTGGCCAGTGCACTTCCCATAATGTTTAAGCCCAAAGTATACTTCAGTCGTCCACGTTCTGCAACAGTCCACGTCGTCCACCAACACTGCCCAATTTTTGTGTCCGCGCGGACGGTGCGCTTACAACAACGCAAGTGCTAGTGACTTGAGCGCTTGAAAACAAAGTACACTAGACAGTGCGCATCTGCCGAACGCGTCTTTCCGGTCTCACGGCCAAAAGAGTATACTTTTAAAGGCTTGCACGCTCAATTGTGCATGAGATGGAGCAGAACGCAGAAAATGAAGGATACCAGGGCCTTTACGCGTTAGATCAGTAGGCGCTCTTTTGTTCCTGTTCAAACACATTCGACCACAAAATGCGTTTTCGACTACCTCTGGAAGTGGTCGAAAGTGGACAAAATGTTTTAGACCCTGTTTACTCCTGAATTTGGCGTTGTCCACTTGTTATCCGATCGACAAAAATGCATCTTAATACCAGGCGTAAACAGGGCCAAAGACTCGAAAGACTAGACCAGGTAGGTTTAATTATTCATGTGCAATTTGCCATCAAGTGTCCTTAAATGCCACAAGATTCGCTAAGAGTCAGGACCTTGGATCTCTGGGGACAGTTTAGTGTCCCAATCACTACACTGGGGCGTTAGGACCCACACAGACCACAGGGTGAGCAGCACCCCCTGCTGGCCTCACTAACACCAATTCCAGCAGTAACCTAGTTTTCCCAGGAGGTCATCCATCCAGCTACTGACCAGGCTCAACCCTGCTCAGCTTCAGTGGGCAACCATTCTTGAGCAACAGGGTGATAGCTGTGCAAAATATAAAACGCAACTTTAAAGTACTCCCGTCGGACATAACTTTTGACAGAAAGCAAGGAGTTACGCTGGATGCTGCAAAGGCTCTCAGAAAGAGGAGCACGGTATTATGTGTTTGGCAGAATTATGTAAACATGTTCTACATAACATCATTTAAAAGTGCAAATTTATTCAGGAAATATACTGGGGTTGAAAAGTCCACTTTTGGACTGCACTGTACATGCAATCGCCATCTTGCAGCAAACACGACTGTAGATGCTTGCACAGAAACACGCGTGCATGTAGACGACATGCTGTAAGCCTCTGTCACACACCCCTCACTCCCACGCAGAGTCAACAACTCAGTCTGTACCAATCACTGCCACTCTCTACTTCTGTGCTGCAGTGCAGCCATTTCAAAGACAAGAGTGAGCCTGCATATGCATATGTGTGTGAGAGCAGAGTACTCACCGTTTGCTGCAAATCAGGGATTCCGATGCGGATGACAGCTGCGCCTCCGTGGAGATCCTCCATAGGGTCGGAGGTAGATTGACTCCCAGGAGAGGCCCAATTGCTGTCATCTCCGTGGTTGCCGTTGGTAGGGGCGTGTTGCTGCCGCGGCCGGTCGAGAGCCTCATGTTTGCCGTCGGCAGGTGGACTGATAGGCATGCTCCGGGAGAGTGTGTGTGTGTGTGAGTGTGTGTGTGCGTTCTGCTCAACACGCCGGCCTCACAACCCTACAACACAACATACACCTGCATTTTCAGTCAAACTCATTCTAATGCACTGGTTTATGTTGACTGATATTTGATGTATCTGTATACTAGTAGGAAGAATGTACGCAGAGCTGTTTTATAATACGCACACCCAAGCATTTGTGGCTAATAATGTCAAAGTGTGACAGGTAATGACGTCTTCACGTAAGCATGGAGATGACATTTTACCACAAATCACAAATCAAGATAAAATGACGGGATGAGAGAGTTTGAAAGAGAGAGTGAGAAGAGAGAGAGAGAGAGAGAGAAAGAGATAGGGACTCCATTGGTTGTGAGTGGTTGCCATGGACACTGTGAAGCAGATCCACTTGGGAATAATGGAAATTGAGGGAACCCTGCATCCCAAGTTACCATGGCAACTCAGCACTTTGCTTGTTCTGGTGCGCTACCACTTCCTCTTTAGAGACAGCTGTGCAAAATCTCACACACTCACCGCGTCTCTCCTTCTACAGCATCACAAGCAACAAGCCAACTCTTGACACCTATTTCAATTACTTAACCCTCTGAGGCGTGATGATGTCCACTTCAAAATGTCATTTTAAACCATTCAGGGTGCGTGCTGCATCCAAACCATCATAGGCGATTACTTGTGACCTTCTCCCATAATTCTATATGTCTGTCCTGTTTATGTTGTGAATTTTATAGGGCTGGATATTGACACACATTCCGATTCAATTCAATTCAATATAGATTAATTTGGATATATATCTGGTACAGTACATGACAAAGTTTTAACTGATTTGTATACAAACATTTACTTACACAAGGAAGTTTTTAATAATAATAAAAGTTACAATACTAACTTCATAATTACATAATTATGTTTCTACTTAGTTTTTTTTTTAAATATAAACATTTAAATGGGAGCTGTCATAAAAACTTGACAGATTTATTCAAACATACATTCATTAGATACTGTAAAAATATAATTAATATGTAATATGGGGTATATATTTAGCAAAAAAGCTCCTCTCTTGACATTTTTCTAACAAGTTTATGATCATTGAATGGGTTTTCTGAGGTAAATTTATGTTGTTCTCAGGCTGTTTTATTGACGTATTTCCCGCGGTTGAAACACCGATTGAGCGATTACATGATACATGACACGGATTTCGGTAAGTTGCACTGTATACCTTTCAACATACCTTCTGATGTTCATTCATGTTTATTTCGTGCTGTAACTGTAATATAACTAGTAGTTAAGCAGACGAGATGATCGGCTCACGTGATCTTCGCTTGATCTGAGGCGTTGCAGCATGTCACGCCACATGAAAGAGCGCCAAAACGGTATTTATTGTTTGAATTTCATAACAAAATAGACAGAATTTGAAATCTGAGATTTTGTTTCATATCAAAAGTAACAAAGTACAAAGCTTATTGAGATTTATTAGATGGGAGGCACTATGTTCTGTTCCTTCATCAACTGAAAACAGCATATAGACTAAAAGATGATTCTTGGGATTTTCAATCTTTTTTTACCCAGCCCTAGAAGTTTATATTGCCTAGCCTATGACAACATTCCCAGCAATGTTTAGATCCAAGAACGTTCTGGGAACATGTAATATATATATATATATATATATATATATATATATATATATATATATATATATATATATATATATATATATATATATATATAATACTTAAAAGGAACGTTCCTTGAATGTTATGAATTGGCTCCCAAAAAAATAACCAAAGGGAAATCATACACTAACTTTAGCGGAAAGTTCTGTGTTTGCCGGGTAAAGTTCACATGTCTGAATTGAAAGATGTCAGAACTCTCTCAGAACACCATTTTATTTAATTGAAAACATTGGGAATTATGATATATTATTGTTTTGAAGTAAAAAGATGGATTTTGAATGCATCAGAGGGTTAAATACTTTGTACATTCTCACAGAGAAATATGCTGTATCACACACTCATTCTTTTACCATACTATTATCACAGCCGGCCACATGTAGCCGTCCACCTACTCACTCATTCCAATGCAATCACACACAAGCTAAAACATTTCAGACACTCTTGACTATTGTCCACAGAGACAGAAGGGAAGTCCTCTATTATGTAACAGACATTGTCACAGATAACATGAAATGGAAAATCCCTGTAAAGAGTAAGTATAATTTGCATCAGCATTGTTACACTCTATGACAAGCAGAAACTTAGATCTGAGATGACATGTTATCATTCAACTCAATTAAAGCACTGACATATCAAAAGGTCTGCGATCACTAATAACCACTTAATCAACATGAAATAATACAGAGATTCTTCTAAGCAATAGTAGTAACCATATCTGTATTTTCAAAATAAATTGTACAAACATTCCCTTGGTGCTAAGAAGTTCTCAAGTGGTTTCTAGGAAGTTGTTAAGTGGTTGTTAGGGTGTACTGGGTTATTGCTCACTGGCTCAAGCAATACCCACCCATAAGGCAAGATATTCTGGCAAATTCCCTCCTTCAGTGTAAGCATTTTATCATCTGGCAGGCAAAACCATCAGTCTGATCACTTAGAAAAGTAATAGCACACCTCTCTTACAATCCACATAATTATCATACATAGTCCAATACAGACAAGTCTCAAGCCAAAGATTAGTATTTAGGTTAAGGGGTTTGTTCAAATCCCTAACTGTAAGTATACTAATACTCATACATACAAGCTAGACATATTAAATGACAATGAAACAAGGAGGAGTTGTTACATTTGACCTGCACTTCCCATGTGAGGCTTCCCGTACGATCAAACTTTTCTGAGCTTTCCGTCTTTATTCCAATGATTTTCTGCCAGTATTCCACAATGCCTTACTTAGTGTTTGTATTGTAGCAGGGCCGAACGTCCCGGCACTCCCTCGGAGGTCTGAGATTTCAGGACACTTTAAGCCCAACCCTGATGCTGAATATTCCCGAGCAGGAAAACTAGCAGGAAAGAGGAAATTACAGCAGGAAGGTCTCCTCCAGACCATCTCAACCAACCAAAAGCATCGTTTGTGGGCCTCCACCAATAAGAAGCCAGGGTTCCAGTGTCTCAACCAATCACCAACGTATCATCTATAAACATCACAGGTGAGGCTACGCTTAAATACATAATTCTGGTTGTAATCAACACCTCTCTCACTCCTAATGCCACTCAATACAGCGCGTTCAAGTACCTCTGTAAATTTGAAGTGGATAAAATGTAGCAACAAGGGATTATATGTGCTTTGATTGGATAAATAAGAGATTTTATTTATGCATGGTGTTGGATAATGCATTTATCAAAGCATGTTGGGGTCACACCAAAAATGATGCCAGACTGAATGAAGAAATATAAAAACCTTCATAATCCCATCAATTTTAAATACAGGATCACTGGAACGCCCACATATTCTCACTAACACACACACACACCACACACACACATCCGAAGCACCACTATCATTTTTTTTTTTAAAGCAACATGGCTACAGTCTCCAAAAACTTCCACTGGACCTGTTTTTATACTAGGCCTTTCTGGCTTTGTAATTTACTTCCCGTGATCTCAGCCCAACTTCCTGGCCTTCTTCCTGGCTGGTTTGGGCCGAGGGTCCTCGGGATGTTTTTGCAGGAAGTATAGGAAAGGCTGCACGCCTCTGATAACTCCGCTCTTTCCTCAGGCGATACAAAAATTCACCTCACACACATGAATGTGGAACAGAAATAAAGACTACCGACACCCACACTCCTTCCTACAAATCTCTCACACACACGCTGTTACAGAACAGTAACGTTTCTATTTCCACCGCACACTAGGAGGGCCTCTGTAACATTAATTTATGAGATAGCACTAATACTGTAGTCTCTTGCGTATAGTTCTTTAATGCTGAATATATCAATATTTGAAATCACATATGAAGGTGTTGTGATGGATGACAGCAGCAAAAAGTCCTGATAGATTTCATTTCCTTTTGATTTCATCAGATCAAACAGAAATCACACGAGTGTGCTCCTTCTCTGTTACATAAGACACACCTTCACGCCTGGATCTGTGGGTAAGAACTTGACTGAAGTTATAAGGCTGCAGACTTCTTAAAATGATCCTCAGAGATCTCCCACTGAAACACACTAAATGCACCAATTTGGTGGTTTTGGGTAGCTTGACAAATAACGTATATGAACTTTGAAATTTCAGAATGTATTAGTGTTTGGCTTGTCCTCCTTTTGCTTTAAGAACAGCAGCACTCGAGCTGCTTTGTGTCAAGCATGATGATCATGTCCTTCAGCTTGATTTGAGATGAACCAAATGGCATCTTGAGCTTTAATGGAAGAGCATGTGACCATCTGAGAGTCACATGATCAGTCGCAAATTTAACTTATTTGATTAGACAGTGCAGAAATCATTGCAACCAGTGCAAAAGTATAGTATAGTATAGTTTTATTTAATGTCTGCATCTGAGGCTAGCTTCATGGCAAAAACTGAATTACAAAAATACATAAATAAAATAAACAAGCAAACATACAGCAGTTAATATTATACAAGATTTTTTAACATTAACATATGAAAAGAATTCTAAAACCTTTTCTGGTAAAATCTAACGAAACAAGTCTTTAAGTGAGCTTACTTCATAAAAATGTTTTCTACTTGCATTAAAAGCGGGAAAATGTTTATTTTATATGTTATGTAGTCAGTTATTATACATCAAAAGAAACTGCAGCTATATCATAAAAACTGTCTAATTATGCAAGATGCCGAAAAACAGATTTCATGCCAACTACTTATTTCCTAAATATCTCACACACTTGGACTTTGGTTGAAATCTTACTGACCATCTGAGAGGTCAGAGCAATGAATGCAATTTTAAGTGATGTTTCTAAGTTTTAAATGCTTGATTTAACATGCATTCTTCATATGCAAGTCAGGCTTGTACTCTCCCCTATCACAAACCTTAAACAATTCCCCGAAATGCAAAACTTCTGCATAGAGCAACTACACACTCAGTTTCTCCAGAATTCATTGTTGCACACGCAAACACGCACAAATCCCCTCTCTCTCTCTCTCACTCATCTTCCCCACATGGTTTCCTCCCTCTTTTGGGGATCCAGGGACAGTATGATCATCCAAAGAGCGCTGTGAGCAATAATGATGTGTGCGCGCGTGGGCGTCTCACCTCATCGCCGTCTCTGTTCAGAGCCTCTGTGCATCTCCATATCTCAGTGTGAGAATTCACATGCTAAGAGCTGTCACTGCATCCCAGTACCACTGCACCTCTCCAAGTCCTTGCTCATCACTATGGCAACCAGAAAAATGGTTCACCAGGAAACTTTGCCTGCTTTTAAAGGGCCAAAGCATAAATCTGGTGCGAGCATCCTCCTGCATCTCCTGACGGGTGTGCAAAACACTCAAGGCGCGCTTCGTGCACGTGCACCGAGCGCCACACAGATGTTTAAAGAGAGGGGAGATTGAGAAGGGGGGAATAGGAGAGAGAGCAATTTAAGGAAAAGAAATAGACAGTGTGATGGCTTAATGTGTGGGCGTTAGGGCTGAATAGATTGGCCTCAGTCACGACAGAAATTAGGATGTAAGAGAGTGACAGGTAAAGAAGGTAAGAGGGCTGGGGCGACGTCTGTGTATTCTGCAAAATTCAACTCAACGCAAATCAGTTTCCAATCAGCGAGATTAGGCTTTGCCTGAAGAAGACCTACATAGAGTGAGCGCAACACTCATTCACACATCCTCACGCATATACACACACACTCACACTCACACACACAGCCACATTTTGCCTGTTAGGAAAAAGTGTTCAGTAATCCCTGTAGTGATGCCCAATGAAAATATCCGCATCGAGCCGCTGTACAGAGGTGCGCTGACAAAATATGACACACAGAGAGCCTGAAAAGACACAAATTAATCTTATCTTTCAACAAACACACACTTAAATTCATTCAAGCAACACCTAGCACACACACAATTCACCCAAGGATATGCTGGAAATCATAAAAACTTACCTAATAAAACCAGGGCACACATTCCACACCATCTCGACTTCCTCTGCAAGGGTCCGTCTCTGGTCTGTGAAAGTGTATAGAAGTGTGCTAATGTGTGTGTTTGGAACGTATGTGTGTGAGAAAGAGAAGAGAGGGAGAAAAGAGGAGAGATAGAGGGAAAGGGAAAGAGAGAAATAGAGGGAGAGAGAGGGAAAGAGAGAGAGTGCGGAGGCAGAGAGACTGTTACTGTATGACAGGAATGCTCAGCTCAGCCCACACAGTGCAAGCATGATACACTGACTGTGTGTGTGTGTGTGTGTGTGTGTGTGTGTGTGCGCGCATGAGAGAGAGAGTATAGAGAGAGGTTCAGTCTCCCACTTCTTTGCGTGGGCAAGGCCTGAATCTCACTCACGGTCTCTCTCTCTTCTCACTCTCTCTCTCAACAGCTATTACAGGAGAACAGCAGAACTGGATGGTTAAAAAATGGGGATTGTGAATGAGAAAGCCTGGAGGTGGGGAGAGAGGAGAAGAGAGAGAAAGAGCACTGCCGATGGACTCGTGGCTGATTGGTTCTGTTTTATGACATAAAAAGTTTGTCAGCAAAATCCTGTAGCATCGGAAGCCGGGGATGAAAGGTTTCGTGATCGCCATGGCAACACGGCTGATGTAAACATCAGCACAGTTAGGTGGGCGTGCGGCTTTTGTTCCGTGTGTGTATGGACAAGAAGTCACAACAATACGATCCTTACGAGAGGTCATACGCACGCTTGTATCTACAAATTTGATACAGACTGACACTGAATTGGATTCAGAAAGTGACACACACACAAACACACACACACACACACACACACACATGTTAATGTAACAAAAATCCAATGTCCAGGTCATATTTCACCCAAAAATAGAAAACAATTATATTTTGCATAAAACGTTCGTTTTTTCCCCCCACAGATATTAAGCACAATTCTCCCCCTCAAAATGTCATTACTGTAATGTGTCCAGATGTTTTTATGTCCTCATAATAATTTTGAATTTTGGCAAACCAGAATAATTATTTAAAAGAGCTGCAAAAAAAGCTATAGGCAATTAAAAATAGGTAACTTTAAAAAACTTTAGTATAGGACATAATAAATATATATATATATATATATATATACATTGGTTAGTGTATTACCTAACATGAACTAGCCTTTGTTAATGTTAGTTAATACAAATCCAGCTGTTCATTTTGTTTATGTTAGTTCACAATGTATTAACTAATGATTTTAATAATGTATTAGTATATTAAAAGTGAAATGAACCTTAACTAAGATTAATAAATGCTGTAGAAGTATTGTTAAATATTAGTTAACTAATGAAACCTTATTGTGAAGTGTTATATATATATATATATATATATATAAATTCATAACTTTGATGTTAAAATTTGACACGAAGGCTACTATAAGGACTGTTTTCATTGTGACTATTTTCATGACAAATAAATTTTCACCCTAACTTATTTGTATACGTTCTACATTACAGTAATACGAATTTTTTTTTTTCATTAGATTTTATTATGCTAATTAGAACAAGGAAGGAAAATGTGCATAATATAACGACAATGCAGGTGTGGCGAGCAGGACGAGGTCGAGGGCTGTGGGAGGACGGCGCGAGCCCTACCATTGAAATATCATCCAGACATGAGGCTTTTAGAGCGGAGTACAAATTGGTCTTAGAGCCTGACACAAGCTCTCGTCCCTTCCAAATGAAATGGTTGGACAAAAAAAACAGCCAGTATCTCTGCAAGTCTCCTCTTAATTACTGAAACTAATAAAGCTTGAAAAATGATTTATTCTGGGTATGCCGGAGAAAAATGCTTACAGTGGTACAGGAGAATGAGACACTGGGGAAGTGGCACATGGCTACTCATAACTAATATTATGAAAAGCATCATAAGTTAGGAGTCTCAGTGCAATATCATAAGTGTCCCTGAGCACAGCTGCATGTGCAGCCCCTCCCATCACTGCTGTGTGTCCCCAGCATGAAGCTACACGAGGAGGCCCTCTCATCAGAGCTCTGTCTCCCCAGCACGGAGCTGCGCGAGGAGGCCCTCAGAACTCTTCCGTGTGTGTTCTGTGGTGCGCTGTGCTGTGTTTGGGAGCCACCTCCTGGATGAGATCGATAAATTCACTCTTCTCCAGACAGGCTCTGCACTCCTCCCCCCACGAGGCCAAGACTCTCTTCAGATCCAACACTCGCATTTTAGACAAAGCGTCCCTGCTCCAGTCAAGAACTGGACGCTCTGTTTCAGAAGAACAAGAAATGTCCATTTTAAAACATTTGAGACAAATATTTCCAAAATATTCCAAACTCTAAAGCAATTAAAGGGATAGTTCACCCAAAAATGAAAATTCTGTCATCATTTACTCACACGTTCATCTTTGTATTACAAATGAGGATCTTTTTGGTGAAATCTGAGAGCTTTCTGTCCCTCCGTTGACAGCTACGCAACTGACACTTGACTTTGACACTTTAAAAAGTTCATAAAGGAGATTGTAAAACTAATCCATATGAATTGAGTGGTTGATGAATGTTTATATGTGAATAAAAGCCTGAATTCAATCTGTTCATCATAAAGCAATCGAGTCTCTACAGAAAATTTGGACTGAACCGCTCAATTGAGGGTGAGTAATTAATGTGAGTATTTTCATTTTTTGGGTGAACTAACCCTTTAAAGTCACCATGAAAACAAAATTGACAATTATTACATTGCAGTATTTACTATAAATGATGTATCTGTGCACATCATTATTTTTAATGAAAATAACTTCTGCAGCAACATATCTTTTGACGTGTTTACTGGCGCGAGGGCGGGACAACCTGTCACTCACATAACATCACAGCAATGGCAAAACCACAACCATCCAATGATCCAATCAATTTCTTGCATTTCTTGCAAAATCTTACATTTTTCCTGTCCTACATTTTCTTGTTCAAGAAGCTGTTTCACTTGGATATACATCACAACACAATAGGGAAGAAAATACTATCGCAACTTCCATTTCATGCCGACTTTGAAGGATCTTATATGTGAGTGCACCCTACCATATCTGAGCTCGCAGATCTGGCCATCCCTGCGCTGAAGTTTTTGGCAGATTTTGTGGACAGGAACATGTGCACTGAGGGGGCGGCTCACCTCACCTGTCACTTTGGCTGCAGCATCACTGGAGGCTCCTAGGTAATAACACTGAGGTGAAAAGGGAAAGAATTACCTCATGCATTCAATATATTTCATACCCTAAACATATTCATATGAACCAGCAACCAAAGAAGCATAAAAACCAAACTGTGCTTGTGTTTATGTTCTTACTAGTCGATTCTCTTTCCCAGTAGTCTCAGTGCATGCTCTGATCAGACCCTCCTCCACCAGCTCTGGGGACAGCTCTGTGTGTCTGATCACCAGTGAGTTATAAAGCCGCCCCAAAAACTCCTCACACACTGCAAAACAGATACACATATAAATATTAAACAGAGATTCATACTAGAGGGATAAATTCGTATGATATAACAGTTAGTTATAATTCTGCAGAACATAAGAAATGTTTTCTAGTTGTAAGTGGGTTGTATTATAACACACAGTTAAAATCGTTTACCATTTCCAATATGATCAATAAGTTATGACAACATATGTTTTACATTAACAATTTTTAAACTTTTTTTTGTTATATAAGATTCAACTCGTTTTTTTTTAAGTCGGTTTAATGTAATTTAAGTTGAAATGACTTAAACATCCAAGTTGATTAGACAAACTTTTTCATAGAACTTTTAAATAACTATTTAAATTGAAGGCATAGTGTTACAATAATAGGGGTTGTCAGTCAGTATGCAATCCAAACCAGGACTCACCGCTTAAATATTGACTTCCTGCAGTACATAACTTATATTCACTATGTCAAAACACTCATGCACTAGTGAAAAATAACCCAGGTGGCTATTTTTAAACTCAGGGGTTCATGCGCATTGAAAGCCAAGCCAACCAACCTCACCTTCGCATTCTTCTGCAACAGCAACTGAGAATAAAACAACACATAAAAGCAAAAGTAACGGGGTTGCAAAGGAGCTGGTTAAAGGCATGACTCTGTGCGCTTAAAACGCGCCTGTGCGCACTTTTAAGTGAACTTCAATACCCAGCACACAACACCCACCGGCACCGCTCTCAGCTGTTTCTAAATCAGGCGCTGCTCTCTTGACTTTCCTGTCGACGTCAGTTCAGAGGCGCTTTGATTGGCTCACATCGGCGCCCGTCATTTGGCTGCGCCCAAAAGTCAATCCCTCCTCATTTGCATATGAAAACCGGCTTCCGGTAGAATTCGTTGGAAGCATGGCTGCCATCGGGGTGCACTTTGGATACACATGTGCCTGTGTTGCGGTATTCAAGGTGAATTTTTTATGAGTATACATCATTTTAATTAGTTGAATAAACGCAAACATGCCGACAATGAAATAAAATATCTTACAGTCATTGTTAATAGTGCTGAATAGATGATGGTGTGACATGCAAACCATAAGTTACCAGATTGAAAAAAAACATTACCGGTATAATAGGTGTAATTGTTTTCATATTAGGATGGACGAGCAGATGTTGTGGCCAATGATGCAGGGGACAGAGTCACTCCAGCTGTGGTCGCTTACAGAGACACTGAACAGGTAATTTACCAGGATTTCGGGGAATGGGGTCATAATCATTATACAGCTCTCTCATCAGCACCAAACACAGTCAGCCTGTAATACATGTCAGATTAAGAACTAACAGTGAAATAGAAACTTAAATGCATAACTGCAAAACATATCTCTAGTCTAGTGAATAGTATGACCGACTGCATGTTATTTGTATTGTGTGTATTGCGTAGTGTGTTTCATTTTTGATTGTTAGTGTATTTTTGGCTGCTATTACGCTATAATTCCCTCATGGGATACATTTATAATCTAAAATAATGTTTTTTGTCTCATTCATTTGATTTTCTAGATAGTGGGAATCGCCGCTAAGCAGGGCCGAATACGAAATGCCACCAATACGGTTGTCAAAGTGAAGCAGATCCTTGGCAGACGGTATTTATTTTCATATTTACACAAACATGCAATAATGCTGTAGACAATTCAGTGCATAACATTTATTAAGAATATTTTACCATCAAAGTTGCAATATCTTAAATAAAAAACATTTATATAAGTAATAATAATATTAATTCATTGGACTTGTGTATTTGACAGCTTTGATGACCCAGATGCTCTGGCACACAAAGAAGAAAGCAAATGCATTGTAAGTACATGCTGTTCTTAAAGGGATAGTTCACCCTAAAATGAAATTTTAAGTAATCATTTACTCACCCTGGTGTTGTTCTAATGCCTTATGCCCGTCTTTCTGTTTCAGACCACAAAAGGAGAAAAAAAAAAAAAATCGTCCATATAATGGAAGTGAATATCAACCAGCATCAAGCTTTTTAAAAAAAGACATAGAAGTATCACAGAATGATCCCATGTGTCGTATATTCCAATTGTTCTCGGAGTGTATGATAGGGTTTAGTGAAAAACAAACTGAACTTTAATGTATTATTTAATGAAAATCCTGACCTTGGCCGTTGGTCTTCTGTGCACGATTGAGCGTTTGTGAGACTATTAGCAGCGCGGTTCACTCTGGCTTGCCCAGAAAAAGCACACAAGTTGTGAGAAATCAAGATGAATAAAAACTTGACGTGTAATACAACTACTAGAAATCCCCAAAAAAGTATCCATGTACTTTTTTCACTGGGTTGAATATCCCCAGACTGGAACTCAGATGACAGATGAGACAGTTGACAGATGTGAACACGGTAACTTCTAGTTGTGACGAACACAACAGATATATTCACCTCAGAGAAGAAAGAAATGCTGTTCTTGATTTCTCACAATCTCTCACAAACTGCAGCGCTAATAGAGTCTCACGAATGCACACGTGAAATAGCCATGCACAGAAGATCAGGATTTTCATTAAATAATACATTACATTTTAGTTTGTTTTTCATCACTCCCTATCATACACTCCCAGAACAGTTATACGGCACGTGTCGCACTGGACTGTTCTGTGATACTTATTTATTTTGTGATGCTTTCAGCTTGATGCTGGTTGCTATTCACTGACATTATATGGATGAGCGTGACATTTTTAAAAATGTCTTCTTTTGTTGTCTAAAAAAGAAAGACAGGCATTAGAACAACACTAAATTGAGTAAATGATGACTTGATTTTAATTTAGGGTGAACTATCTCTTTAAATACTGACAGATGGGGAAAAAAACATAACAGTCAGTAACCATAAAAACGGCACCATTTTCTCCTTTAAGAGGTGTGTATTTTCTCACTCATTCCCAGGTTGTCAACAAGAGTGATCTACCCAGATATGAAATCGACTTGGGAGAGACAACCAAGTATGTGTCGCCTGAAGACGTAGCAAAATTGATCTTCCATAAAATGAAAGGTATTGTCTGAATGCTTCATTTTCTTTCGTAGTCAGCATGTTAAATGTGAACCACTGATAATCATTTCATGTTCCCTGCAGAGACGGCTCAGTCAGCCTTGGGTTCGGATGTGAAAGATGCTGTCATAACTGTTCCTTTTGAGTTTGGAGAGATGCAGAAGAATGCTCTGAGGTATGTAGTTGAAGTGTCTGTAAAACCAGACGAATGCTAATGAATTCAGATGATGTAACAAGGTTATCTAACTCCAGAAGCTGTGTCTGGGGAGAGGTTTTATAACAATCGGTGCTGTGTTGTAGGCAAGCTGCAGAAAGTGCCGGGTTCGACGTGCTGAGGCTGATACACGAACCCTCTGCTGCCCTTCTGGCTTATGGCATCGGACAGGACTCGTCGTTGGGAAAAAGGTACAGAGTTTGTGCGTCGTCCGAGTTCAGCTGTTTCTTTGAGCTCGTCAGAAGCCTCATTCTCCTTTCTCTTTTCAAACACAGTCATGTCCTGGTGTACAAACTCGGAGGCACGTCGCTCAGCGTCACCGTCCTGGAGGTGAACAGTGGAATGTACAAGGTCCTCGCGACACAGACCGATCACAGGACGGGAGGAGAGAGCTTCACACATGAGCTCGCACAGCACCTCGCCGCCGAGTTCAAAAAGTCAGTTGAAGTCCAGTGCTTCACATTTGTTGTGATTGTTCTTATGATGGAAGTGGTTTTGTTTTGAAGACACTGCACTGGGTACGGTTGCTAAGCAACTTCATAACTTCTTATATTGGCTATTTAACACTTTGAAGTGGCTCATCTAGTCATATTTATATTGGATTACTTTCTGAGTATTTATATATATATATATATATATATATATATATATATATAATTTTTTTTTTTTTTTTTTTATTATTATTATTATTATTATTTTTTATATATAATTTGTTAAATAATTTTTTTTAGTACTGGTGCCAAACTCCTTATTTATGAATCTGCTGTTATCATTATTATTTATTTTTTAATCAGATGCCGTGTAAAATTATTATTATTATTATTTTTATTTTTTTTATCAGAAAATAGACGGTAAATATTTCAGAAATATTTAATATTATAATATAACTGTATATTAAATTAAATATTTATTTCATATTTACCGTTCAAAACTTTGGGGTTGAAATAAAGATATTTAAAAATGTTTTTGAAAAAAGTAAAAACAGTAATATTGTAAAATATATTACAATTTAAAATAACAATTTTCCATTTGAATATATTTTAAAATGTAAATTATTCCTGTGATCAGAGCTGAATTTTCAGCATCATCACTCCAGTCCTCAGTGTCACATGATCCTTCAGATCAGAAATCATTCAAATATGCTGATTCGCTGCTTAAGAAACATGTCTTATTATCCATGTAGTGCTGCTTAATATTTTTGTGGAAACCATGAGACATTTTTTCAGGATTCTTTGATGAATAGGAAGTTCAAAAGAACAGCATTTATTTGAAATAGAAATCTTCTGTAACATTATAATTGTCTTTACAGTCACTTTTGATAAATTAAATGCATCCTTGCTGAATAAAAATATGAATTTATTTCAAAAAAAAAAAAAAAAATCTTACTGACCTCAATTTAATGGTAGTGTATAAACAATATTTGATGTTATTTTTTTTTTATTACATGCATGTCAATCTTATTTTGTTTGTCATGTGTGTCTCCAGGACTTTTAAACAGGATGTGACAGGAAACCCCAGGGCGATGCTAAAGCTCATGAATGGTGCCGATATGGCCAAGCACACTCTCTCCACCCTGAGTAGTGCCAACTGCTTTGTGGACTCGCTCTATGACGGCATGGATTTTGAGTGTAATGTGTCCAGGTGAGCTGAGGTTATTTTGCAATCAAATCAGTATTACAAAGAAAATGGTACCTGTTGCATCTCTGCATTTCATATATGCTTCTGTCCTAGAGCCCGTTTTGAGCTGATATGCTCCAGCCTCTTTACTAAGAGCATTCAGCCAATTAAAAGTCTCCTCGAGCAAGTAAACCTGTCCACCTCTGATGTCAACAAGGTAAAACAACCTTTTTAAAGAGGTCATATTATGCTCTTTTACAAAGTCTTGATTTCGTTTTTGGGGACTGCTAGAATAGGTTTTCATGCTTGAATGTGATATAGAGAATAACTCCCTTGGGAGGGACTTTGATGTGCCTTTTTCATGCTCAAACAGCAACATTACACACTTAAGAAAACTGAACATGTAAAAAAACAAAACATGAGGTCTTCAATACAGTTGTACGACCAGTAGAGAGAGCTGTAGATTTTAATCCATATTTAATGCATGAAAAAAATTATTTTGTCAGTTTAGAGGCAATTAAAACAAAATTCCCTGTCCAACTAGTAGATTATTTTGGTGTTTTACATAGTGAGAATGGAGTATAAATACAGTTTAAACCAGTTTGCTTTCTTTCTAAGGTGGTTTTATGCGGAGGATCAGCTCGTATCCCGAAGTTGCAACAGATGATCAGGGATTTGTTCCCAGACGTGGAGCTACTGAACTCCATTCCCCCGGACGAGGTGATTCCGGTCGGTGCTGCCATGCAGGCTGGCATCCTGGTCGGAAAAGACAGCCTGGCACTCGGAGAAGATTCCATCACTGTGGATTGCTGTGCCAGCGACATCACGGTTAAGGTGGGGAACTTCAAATGATTAATAGTGCAGATTCATTTTATGGTGTTGTAGCACAGAATGGCACACTGATCAGTAAATTGTGTCTCGGTCTTTCAGGAAGTGGATGACTCCGGAGCGGAGGTTTTCACAGTTTTGTTTCCATCTGGCACACCTCTCCCTGCCCGCTGTCAGCACACGCTGCAGGGTCCTGGCAGTCTGTCGTCCGTGTGTCTGGAGCTGTACCAGGCACAGCAACCAATCGCACAGGTTGGCTCCCTTTTTAACAGACATTTCAGTACAAACCTGAAATTACCGTAAATGAGATATTCAGCTTGTATTGTGCACTAAAACTGTTGGGCTGATTTCACTTTAAGCTTATTAACTTTAAATGTGACACTGGTTTGTTTTTCTAGATTGTACTTCGAGACCTGGAACCTAAAGAGGAGCTGCATGACTTTGTCACAGTGCTGACAATGAAGAGGTAATGTGATAAATTCATATTTTCATTAATACTGGATGAACTGAGAATCGCAATTTGATTCTCACACGATTCTGAACAGACAACTAAACAAAATAACATGCAATTTATTAGAGGTTCTGACAAAATATTAATTTCTGCAGTCTATTTAAAAATATTAAATTAAAAATAATACGTCTGAATGAATGATTCAATAGGCACGTTTCCATTACAGATAAAGCTTACACCTTTCTGGGTGTTTCTCCCTTATATCTGCTTCGAGATCTTGATTGTGGCATTTATTTGAGGTTTAGAATCCAGTATTCCTGTAATTCTTTTGTCTTATATGAATTTAATAAAGACCTGTCTTGTATTCTGTCCAACCATACCACGTCATCTACGTCAGGTGACCTGTAAATGCGCAAAAACTGTTTCCATTGCAGTTTTGCGAAATATTTCTTTTTCGAATTGCCTGAAAAACCACCTCATACGAGCGTAAAAACTTTTTTGCGATAAATGGGAGTTTTTGCGAAATTTCCATTGGGCGTATTTTCAATTCGCAATTTCAATTCGCGCAATTTGAAGGGTAATGGAAACGTGGTGAATGACTCACTCGTAAAGACTTGTTTCATGACTGGATGAATCAGCGTTTTTGAGCGAATCTCTTGAATGATTCAATGACACTCATTGTTGCCACCTACTGGTGTAATGATGCAATTAATGAATCTTTATTTGAAGCGTTTACTCTATTTTGATCGCTTCCGTAGACATCTGTGTTTATATCCGAACTGTAAACTTTTATCCCAACACTTCTGTGATTAATTTGAATTATCGTAACAGAAATATATAAAGAGATATAATTGTGTGGTTGAAAAGAGTAAAGACTGCGACCTTTTAAAGAGTAATCTATATATTTTCTAGCTTGTGTGTGTGTACTATAAGTTCAATAATATCACCCTGTCCTACTCAACTACTTAACTCTTTTCCTGATGTGTGTTTATTTTTCAGAGACGGTTCACTGCACGTGACGTGCACAGAGTTGGGAAGCGGCAGATCCGAGGCCATTACCATAGAAACAGCTGCTGCTGCAGCGTCTTAACCTTCACTCACGCTGCCAACATAATTCCATACAGTAACCTAAACACCTGCATCTCATGCTGTTTGAGGGTTTCCATTGCTCTAGATTCCTCTAGAGATTAACCGAACAAGAACTTGAACATGTTTGCTTCAGTTCAAGGAATAGCTCACCCATAAAGGAAAATGCAAGTAGAATTGTTCTGCAGCTTTTGGTTTACAACAACCATTCATAGTGTCAAAAGAATGGACCAGGAAGTAATTTATCCTTTTCGGGTTTGGAATATGAGGGTAAGTTAATAATGACAGAATTTTCTCGTATGGGTGAGCTATCCTTTTTATATCCAGTTGTTGTTTTTTACCTGCAGTCGTTTTGTTCATACCTGTTGTCTGACCAGCAGGTTTACTGTAGTTGTTCTTACCACGTGCCTTTATTTACCAGCATCACACCATTTGATTAGTCATGAGTTCATGTGATTGGTGGATTTAAAGAAACCTGTGGAGTTTGCCGATACCATTTAAAGCGTGCACAACCTCATCAGACTGAAGAATTTCCCGTTGTAGACTGAGAAGCAGGTGGTGTTGTACAGGGAAGAGATGTCTTTGTGTGGCTCACTGATGCTAATCTGGTGCAGTCACAGCGAGCAGGTGCAAAGTTATCGTTTAAAAATGTCATCTGTAACTAGTATGCAATAAAGATCACTGAACGCAATAAACCCGGAGTTTATTTTCAGTACTGATACTTGCTACATTCATGTCAAGTTGGAATATTTGCAGTTACATGATTTAAGATTTTCAAAAGCAACCAGAACTTGGAATTCCAAGTTGGAATTTTATGAAAGCTCCAAGCATCTCTTACTTGAGCGCCATTACACTGTGTAAAAGTAACTAAAATGGCCTTGACATGTTTGAACTGTTTTAATATAACCAGTTACCTAGTGGGATTTTATTTTTACACTCATTTAGCACTTGGCAAGTTTTAATTTTATGAAATCTTTGGGTTGCCATCTTATAATTACGACACAATGTGAACGTTGTTATTTTAGTATTTATATAGTATTATTTTAATTTAGCCTTTTTTAATTTTAACTTGAATATTTTTGATGTGTGCTTTTGTAGCATTTAATTTGTTTGTTTTTAATATTTCTGTTTACCTTTAATTTCATTTTTGGTTTAATTCATTTTAGTACTTAAACTTGATTTAAATTAATTGCCAAGAAATTATTTCTATTTCTTTTGTTTTAAGTTTTATTTTTTCACCTTCATCAAGTTTTTTTTAATGGTTTCTAAATTAGAACAACAGAAAACATTGTACGCATTTGCTTGAGGAATTTAATTAAAGTATTCAGTATTTATAAAGGTACAAAACTGCATGAGGTAAGCTGTCGTACAACAAACCAAAAAAATAATACATGAACAAACAAACAAACAAACATGAAATTAATAAATTTGCCTTATGACCACTTCCTCCCCTGCTGCCAACTTCCTGTACAGGTCCTTCAGGTCTTCTGGCTGTGGGACTTTTGAACCTGGTGTTGGTGGAAGCTCGAAATCTGACGACACCTGAGAGTCTGATTTCGGCTCCACGGCTTCTTCCGTCTTCTGTTCGGTGTCGATCCCATCTCGGTTACACTGCTCACTAATAACGGCTTTACTTTCATCCACTTGGACAAGAACGGTGTCCATTTGACTGAGGCTCTCCATTCCTGCGTCTGATATATGAGTGGACTGAGAGGAAGTCATGTGAACGGAGCTCTTGTCGTCCTCATCTTCATCCTGAAACAGCTCAGGCGAATGGGACGCTGTGTTTTCGGTGGCTGTGTTGTGGCTGTTCTGACTGTTATCCAACTCGCTCTCGTCCGTCAACACCGGTTCTGCCTTGAAGAACTTTTCCCAACAAGGCTGAGCAGCTCTGGATCGGGACGAGTCCAAACGAGTCAGTTTTGAGCATGGCATTTCTGTGCAAGATGGCGGAGGAGCAAGACCAGATGGGTGAGGTACAGGAGATTGCTCAGGATCATCTTCATCGTCGTCATCATCATCATTTGATTCAGTGCAGTCCATGTAATTGGACGAGTGTGCGGAGGGACAGGGCTGTATGAGGGAGTACATTTGGTCTGTATCATGAGAATCTTTATTAGGACTACGTGGTTGTGCACTATTGGCAATCTTGGTCAGATCAACCACTCTCATCTTCCGCCACCTCGGAGCCGTGGAAACCTCATCAAACAAGTCGTCATTACTGTCTGAGCCTGGGCAGAAAGAAATTTATAAGCACTAGTAACCATTTTAATATAATATAAATAGTTTTAATAATGAAAACGGTTTCTACCTTCTGATGTGCATCTCTTTCTGGTTCCTTTAAGGGTTCCAAGCGGTTTGTAGACAATCTCTTCCCTTTCAGTATATTTTCTACACAATGGCTTCAACCTGAATTTAAAAAGATAATTTTATAGTAAGTATCTAATGACAACATGGTTAAAAAAAGAAGAAAGAAGGATCAGTCCTTACAGATCAGTGACGTCCTCCAGTGTCTTGCCCAATGGAATGACATTAGGGTAGATGTTAACAGGACCAATGTAGGATAGAAAGTCCTTAACCTAGTCAAAGGAAATAGAAACGGGCTTATGATATCCTAACTCTGTGTACGCTGTCATGTATGAAAAATATTTTAAGTGGGATTTATCTTACTTCTAAGTAAGAGGAATGAAAAGAAAAGCATGCTCTGTAGGAACTGCTCCCCATCCTAAAAAGAGAGACAATCAATAAATAAATGTGTATATATATATATATATATATATATATATATATATTTATGAACACAATGTAATTTTTATTATATATCTAGAATTTAAAAATAAAATATATTTATTGTGTGTATGTCTATATAGATCTCTATATATATATATACATTTTTCATACTGTACATTATAACGTGATTCACTTCTAACAAAATATTTACAAGATATTTTAGTTTTTAGTGATTTATTTAGATGGTATACAATTTAAGTCTACGTTTACACAACTACGTCAAAACGATCCCGTTCACACGGATCCGCAAAAACAACTAAAAAGCTGTATTCTGCTGCCGGGCCAGTAGATGGCGATGTCACTTTGTAAAGAAACACTACCCTACACTAACCAATTTTTATATTGGTGCATCATGACTCACTTGACAACGACAGAGGTCTTTCTGGTCCGTTCTCCAAACCATATTGTTGAGGGTTTGATGCTGATGATGTTCAGAGGAATGCCATCTGGAGCCGTGGTGCCGCACGGTAACCTGTTCGCCCTGAAGAACTCCTCATCCTGAGGAAAAAGCCACAGACATCGTGATCTCCGTTTACAACTACTCATTCAGGACGTGCAAAGGATGAGCCTACCTTGGGGTGCCTACAAGCGTGGATCTGCGTTGCCCGGTTGGTGGTCACGTGAGACAGAATTTCAGGCATTTTTTTGAACATATCCAAGCTGTTCACATGTATCTGTAGTAGAGAAACTGTTAATGTTTGCAAAACTAGGCAGAAAGAATTAGTTTAAAAGAAAATCATTGACCTGTGAGCTGAACTCTTGTCCCAAGTTGGTAAAGAGGTACTCGTAACCATACGCTGCCTTACAGTTTAACCAAACCACATGGTACGGACTCTGACAGATCCAGTCCTGGATCAGCTGTCTTATCCCTGTTAAACAAGCCTCCTAAAACAGTGGGAAAACAGTTATGGAAAAGAAAGATACAACCGCCTCAAGTCGGTTTGATATAATCCAGGTAAGTGTAAATGCTTACCCTGCTAGGGATCTGATGGTACTTGGGATCAAAGAATGTGGTATCGATATACACACTTTTAATGTCTTTTACCCTGCAACACAAACATTTGAACTGTATTATTATCAACAAAATGTGTTGTATTTAAATATCTGATTATATCTGAATACCTGTCTCCAGAGTGCAAGCACTCCATTCTTGCAGCGTCTCCGACAGCCAGTCTGAAGTCCCCTGTGTAGAGCACTGTACCCTGAGCGCCCTCAAACAGAAACCTGTGTTGAGAGTTTCAAGCCATGATTTCATCAAAATGGACTCTATTTACATTCTTAATTCACGTTCCGGTTGCTTACATGACCGATCCTGGACAGTGTCCCGCTGTGAGCAGAGTTACAACAACATCCTCTGACTGAAGAGAAAAAATAAATACAAATTCAGATCAACTCAAAAACACTGAACAAAAGAATAAACTAGGAGCTAAACGCCCACCTCTCCAGTGGTTTCATCTATCAGGGATATGTGCGTTGGACTGTCCAGCTCCAGGGGCACCTAGTTTGTGATGGAGATGTTCTCGTATCAGGCTGTTTAACGGTTAGCAGAACGATTTATGGAAATTTGCATGGCTGAAATGTATACTTACAATGTGATCTTCCCAGAACACATATTTTGGGTTACTAAGCAGGAGCTCCTTTGTGACAAATGAGCAGTACAGCTTCACTGTTAAACTAACAAAGACAATAAGTTTGTCAAGGTCTTGTCAAATATATACAGTGGTGATAAGAGTACCCTGAAAACTCAGTCAAATTACAAAGTAGCCAAAAAGATACTTAAGTACAGTAACTAATTACATTTACTCAAATACTTTACAACACTGCATGCATATATATAATTTACATAAATGAAAACACTGAAAACTGTTTTTGCTAGAGTGAATTTGGCATCACATTGTTATATTGTACAGTATGAATTGGATATGAATTTTTAGTTACTATTAAATTAATTGTTTTTGAAAGATATTGTTTAAACGTTAGATAACGGCAAAATACATTTCAATGTAAAGGCAGAATAAACAAACTTACATAATTTTGTACATAAAAATAAAAAAAAAAATAAATATGACAATATTTATATACCAAGACAATGTTCATAGACATACAGTCTATGATATATATATATATATATATATATATATATATATATACACACATATATACATATATATATATATATATATATATATATATATTAGTTTATACATTAGTTTATAAACAATACTTTTAAACGTAAAAATTACGGACAAAGCCAAAGTTTATGTAAACTTTTATAAACTATGACGTTTATCAACAAATATTTAATAAGAAAAGGGCATGATTTGGTCACATGACTTGGAATAAAACAACCATCACTCACCTAAACTTCAGTTTTCTCTTCATCAAAGGTCCTTTCAACCCTTTCATATGATCTATTAAACATAAACATCAACAGATATGTCAGAACAGTGATCATAATCAATAGCAAACCAATTTAGCCATTCATGCTGCCTGGAAAGTGCATTAGCAGGTTCTGATGCGATGTCCACAATATACATAAATGCACCTTTATGGCAGTGAGAGAGGAAATAAGCTCTGGCGTGCAAATTCTCCCTGTCAAATCGGTCCAGGGAGATGGTGGGATATTCCCTCATGCGTCCAGCAAACGAGCTCATGCTGACCGCACTGAGTTTGAGCTGATGAGGAACTCAAAATCCCCCTGAGACCTCAGGACATCACTGCTCAAACTCTTTCTGGGCTCGAGTCGCAGACAGCACCCCTGTTCCCCGCATCTGTCTTTCCTCCTCCTGGCATCGCTTTGGTATGAAACCACGTGAGTCGGAAACAAACATCGGTAACCTGATAGTGTAAATTGTACAGCGACATCTAATGGACTAAAATTTAATCCTTAAAACATTGCAAAAAGCCACAACAATCGGTATACTCCAAAACAATACACTGAGACAAAAATGTGCTCAAAGTTTTACAAATAATTGTGCATACCCAAGAAAAGTTTAGTCAGTTCCTTCTAGTGTATTCCGGGGATAGGTTTGATTGGCCAACCAAACTGGAATTCCGGGAATGTTTTCTATTGGCCATTTTAATCCTCATGCTAAGTTGCTAGGAAACAATGATGCGCAACATCGCTCAACCAAACGAACACGTTGACAATTCATCTTTTTATCACGCACGTCAATGTAAGTTTGTATTTAAAACATTATTAATAATACATTTCAACCAGTTTATGTTTTCAACCAGTTCAATGCATCTTCTGAGTAAATTAGACTCGATGCTGCCAATGTTTGTAACTCCAGCATTAATTATTCGGTGAATGAGCGTATTGTTGTTGAACACGTGACACGGTGTTATGACTTGTTGATTATGTAAAGTAGAATCTGCGGTCAAACTGGATTTATTCAGAGTAGAATAGTGAGTGATGTATTTTTTTAATCATACACAGAAATCATGTCCTGCCCAGTTTTACTGGATAACAAGGCCAAGCCCAAGTCCATGAGCCGCGCGAAGCAGTGGACCGGTGAGGTGGAGAACCTGTACCGCTTCCAGCAGGCCGGATACCGAGACGAGCTCGAGTACCGACAGATACAACAAGCCGAGGTAACTTACACACTGACATCTTTCTGCTGTCACTTAGAAGAACTTTTATTACATTATTATTAAGCACATTATTACTTATTATATAATGTTTACACAATCGTTATAATATACACGCAAAGCGAGAAATTACATTATATTTCATTATATAGCCTATTATCAAAATATTTTGTTTTAATTATCTTTTAGGGTCAGTAAAAACAAATATCCCCTCCTGACATCACACACAAACACATATATATTATTAGTAGGCTACTGTCGAATCGATTAATTGCATCTACCATACAAGTTTGTTAATATATATTTAATATATGTATATATATATAAAGCATACATTGACCACAACACAATCAGTTATTAATATTAAAAAAATTAACACATTTTGAATAATTTTCCTCAGCCAGACATCACTTTTGGTCACTACTATATCTGTGTAATTATAGTGCTTTATTAATATATATATATATATATATATATATATATATATATATAGTATAAAATATATGTGCTTTCATTGATAAAACATACCAATAAAACTATACAATATGTATTAAAATTTTATTGGTATGTTTTATCAATGACAGTTCAAAACCTTTATTTGTCCCCAAGGGGCGATTAGTTTTGCTGCAGTAGCAAAGAAGTTAAAGGGATACTCCACTTTTTTTGGAAATAGGCTCATTTTACAACTCTTACCGTTTTCAAATCCATTCAGCCGAACTCCGGGTCTGGCGGTACCACATTTAGCATAGCTTAGCATAGATCATTGAATCGGACAGGACCATTAGCATCTCTCTCAAAAAAAATGACCAAAGAGTTTCGATATTTTTCCTATTTAAAACTTGACTCTTCTGTAGTTACATCGTGTACTAAGACCGACGGAAAATGTAAAGTTGCGATTTTCTAGGCTGATATGGCTAGGAACTATACTCTAATTCCTGCGTAATAATCAAGAAACTTTGCTGCCGTACCATGGGTGCAGCAGGCGTAATGATATGACGCAGCGCCTGAAAATAGGTCTAATAGGTTAGACAAACATAGTCCCGGTCACGTTGGAAGTTACCGAGCTGGGGACTATTTTCAGGCACTGCGTCATATCATTACGCCTGCTGGACTCATGGTACGGCAGCAAAGTTTCTTGATTATTACGCAGGAATGAGAGTATAGTTCCTAGCCATTTCAGCCTAGAAAATCACAACTTTACATTTTCCGTCGGTCTTAGTACACGGTGTAACTACAGAAGAGTCAAGTTTTAAATAAGAAAAATATCGAAACTCTTTGGTCATTTTTTTGAGAGAGATGCTAATGGTCCTGTCCGATTCAATGATCTATGCTAAGCTATGCTAAAAGTGGTACCGCCAGACCCAAAGTTCGGCTGAATGGATTCGAAAACGGTTTAACTCTGGGGGAGTTGTAAAATGAGCCTTTTTCCAAAAAAAGTGGAGTATCCTTTTAACATACAATACATGACAACAAAGCAACAACATCATAAAAAATAAATACAAAAATAAAATACAAGATCAGACAAATGGATAAATGAATACCACAAACATTTAAAGTTTAAGTTCAATATACCTTACGTGCAGACGTCACCTCTTTTTTACAGAGTTAAGCAGAGAGATAGCAGAGGGTACAAAGGAGAATTTATATCTATTTGTTTTGGCGGATGGCTGACTAAAACGGGAACCAGAAGGCAGCATCGTAAATTCTGCATGCAGGGGGTGAGAACTATCAGACATGATGGATTCAGCCTTTTTAAGTACATGTCTATTGTACAGTTCGGTTAGTGTTATCGGCTGAATCCCGATGATTTTGCTGCTGACTTTATTAACCATTGCTAATGTGTTTTTCCGTTTTAAACTAAGAGAAGCATGCCAGCAAATACATGAAAAAGTAAAAATGGACTCAATAAAAGATTTATAACACATTGTCATCAGAGATCTGTCCACTTGAAACTTAGCCGTTGCCGACTTTTCTTACTCAGCATGTCTGTGTTTAGTTCAAAGGTCAACTTGTTATCAATGATGATTCCCAGATACTTGTACGACTCAACAATTTCAACCTCTTTTCCATCTATAATCGTTATATATCCTTTTCAGGAGTTGGATGGTGACGTCTAAAATCAATGCACATCGAAAGTGTTTATGCGTAGTCTGCTCATTTCTTAGTTAAATACTTAATTGTACCTTACTGGTGTCACAGTCCTGATCTCCTGCTGAATATTGTTGTGTTGTCCTTTCAGATTGACCGCTGGCCAAACAGTGGGTTTGTGAAGAAGCTTCAGCGTCGAGATAATACATTCTATTATTACAACAAAAGGCGGGAGTGTGAAGACCGAGAGGTCCATAAAGTGAAGGTGTATGCGTACTGACCCGACCTCATCAGCGCTTATGCCATTTTCATTTTTTTTCTTTCATTTTTAAATACTGTCTTTTGAAAACTCATGGTCAGAGATGTCTTGCTGTTTTCTTAATGTAAGTTTCTGAATAAAAAAAAATGATCTAAATAAACATTTTACATGTAAACAATCAATAGCCAGAGTTTCACCTCTTTACTAAATGCTCTAAAGCCAGAACAAAACCAGTACCAGGTTGGTATAGGTATGCATTTACAAATGTAAATTGATATAATTTAAAGGGATAGTTCCCCCCCAAACCTGTATTAATTTCTTTCTTCGGCTGAACACAAAAGAATACAGTATATTTTGAAGAATTAACTTCTATAGTAGTTTTTTTTTCCTATTATTGAAGCCAATGGGATCCATCAACTGTTTGGTTACCCGTATTCTTCAACATATCTTCTTTTGTGTTCTGCAGAAGAAATAAATTCATGCAGGTTTAGGACAACTTGAGGGTGAGTAAATGATGACAGAATTTTCATCTTTAGTTGAACTATCCCTTTAAGTGTTTGGCTCTTAGTTATGCAGCACACCATTGGAAACTATATGACATAAGCATAACAGATAAACCAATACATGTATAGTGTTACAATCCTTATACAGAAGGATTAAGAACCTTTTTTTCCCCACAAATTCAACTACTTTGAGTTGAGGCAAAGATTTTTGAAGTAGAAGTAGATGATGAATATTAATCTTAAATTCAAGAAATTTGTGATTTTGCAACTTTTAAATGTATTTTTATATGCTTAAGGTGTTGCTTATGACATACATTTTGACATAATTTGAGGTTTGTGCCTTTCACAAAACTTTTTTTCAAGGAAGTAAAAAATATGTTTTATTGAATTTTAATAAGAACAAGACATAATTTACATACAAGAGTACATATAACCATACATGTCAGTGGTAAAAAAAAGGAAGAAGAAAAGGAAAGGCATTTTTCCAGAAAAAAAAATGCTTTTAAGTTTTTACTTTTGGATATTGTTTCTAAATATATTTTAACATCAAATTAAAATTTTAAATATAGCAACGGGCAATCTATCTATAAATTACAGGAACGTCTGTCTGTCTGTGTGTCTGTCTGTGTGTCTGTTAACCACATATCTCTCGAACCGTTAGTCCGATGGATTTCAAACTTGACAGGTGTCTTGCCACGGGCACGAGTAAGTGCAGTGCCAAGTTTGACGTTGTTTGGATGAGAAATGCTAAAGATATCGTTAAATATATCATTTTTAAAAGGTTTTGGTTTAAAAATAAACAATCTGACATTAGAGGGTTGTATCGGTCAAAGAAGCCCCGAGAAGGTTGTGGTTTAAAAATAAACATTCTGACAATCTGTCAGCTACACTGTTTACTTCTGAATATTATAGTTTGGTTCCAAAATGTGATAAATCCATTTTGATTAATTTGAGTAAAAATGTGTTTTCTTTACCAAGAAACCAACAATTACTAAAAACACACACAAAAACTGATTTTGCACGGGCACTTTGCACTGCTCCCTGAATCGACACGCTTATTCATTTGTGGATGTAAACTGAATCTATATGTTAGCTATGCTGTTTACTTCTGAATATTATATTTCATTCTGGTGCGCTTAACGTTATCGCTACTGTGTAATAGTAGCCTATGCTATTCACCAACTAAACATATCCTATTCAATGCGTTCACAGTCTCTTACACGGGCATCATTTGTAGTTGCCTTTTCACAAACTGTTTGCTCAAGCATAGCGTTTTCTCAGAGTTCACTTTGTGCTTTCTACCATGCACAAATAAAAATGTCACTGAACTTTTGCTGTGTAATTGTAACAATGAGCATTCAATCACACCAAACCAACAATTACTAAAACACACACAAAAACTGATTTTGCACGGGCATTTTGCAGTAGTTGTAATAATTACATCAAATATAAACACAATATTTTTATCACCATCAAATGAAAAAGGTTTTAGCATAACATCAACTTCTTTAAAGTTAACAAAAATAATAACTTTTCTTTTTAAGTAATTATTTAGTTCTTTCCAAAACATTTGGGTCCTGGGACCCTTCCACGACAAACATAGAACTAACCGTATGGCCCTTTAAGAACACGTCACTTCCGGTTTCATGCAGCTAGCCGTTATTACTGCTCTTTTGAAGTCATGCGGATAATACTCTGATCGGAAAGCTAGCCCGTGTGATCAATAAATCCCTCTTGTTTGTTATATCCAGGTAAGTTATATAAGTTTAGTTGATTATTATATTCTCATTATGTCTGCCCCGTTCGGACGGTTTGTTTTCATTCACATTAGCTATTAGCTCTTTGATGTCAATATTAATCTATAACAGAAATCAGATTGTAGTTGTATTTTAGTTAACATACATGTTCAGACTAAGAAAGACAGTTTAGAAGATGATATTTTTGATCGGTGTGTTAGTGTGTGGATATAAACAAAACTCAGTTCATGCACCTGCACTGATACAGTCAAAGTAATGAAGTCATTTACCGGATTGATAAAACTGTTTAGATGAACAGTGATGTACAGTTGCTGTCTGAAGGTGATTTACGATTGTTTTATGGCCAGTAAGCAAGTCTAGACCAGAACAATCAATAGTAGAAAGTAAGTAACATTAGACACTAATGGTGCATTTGTTTTATTTGGTTACAGAGCTGAAAAATAGTCTGGAGATCCTCCTCGTCCTCCATCCTCAGATATCGGATGACATGAGCTGCATTTACCATTTCTGAGCCATCGATCCATCATCATGATGAAGATTTGCCTCGGATCACAAAGTAATGTGCTGTACGTTGTGCACTACATACAATGATAGAAAATTATCATTATTTATGCACCATCATGTTGTGCCTATATGACTTCCAAAGAATACAGACGATAACCTTAATGTAATGAGCAAATTATGACAGAAGAAGTTTAATTTTTAGGTGAACTTTCCCTTTAAGGATGTGTCTTTCCGATGACACCCTTACTAATGTACTTGTGACCCAAATAAATTGCCATAATATTGTTTAAATATCATGTTTATATGTGACTATATAGTTGATTTAAAAACTACCAGGGCTCACAAACCACATAAACTGTGCACTGACGCCAAGATCAAGCGCTCACATGACCGATCACACATTTTTTAAGGCTGTGCTTATGGTTTCATGATCCAGGCTGCCAGAATCAACCCAAGCCCTTTGGGCTGATTATTAGAAAGGCCAGCTTGTTGTGTTACTCTGAAGCACCATTGTAATAAAAGTCTTCGAATTCATGGGAAAAGGAGCAAAGTGCATGACGGATCATTCAGTGCTGAGGCTCTGGGGTTTGCTTTAGTTCATAGCACACTTTGACGTGCCATGAAATCATCAGTAGAGTGAAGTAAATTAATGTTTTAACCTGTATGAACATGTCGTGTGGCTTATCTGTGCTCTAGGTGACCCAACCATGACTATCTGCTGCTCCTAAACCGCTTGTCCTGAGGAGCGAACCCAAGCTAGAGAGCAGCGAGCAGCATGCACTGCCATCCTCCTCTCCAGAGGAGCAGCTGCTGGTAGAAGATATCAGGAAAGTGTGTGTGCACTGCTGTGGCCATGGATGACTTCCCTACACATGACTTCACTACACGCACCTATGGCACCAGTGGCATGGACAACAGGCCTCTGTTCGGGGAGACGTCGGCCAGGGTAACTCGACTGTTTGTTTGTTTTTGTAGTATAAATATATATTTATTCCAAATAAAATATTTGCCATGATAATATTCCATCGAAATATAATAGTATGATGAGCCAAAACATTATGACCAGTCACAGGTGAAGCAAGTATCGTTGATCATCTCCAAACAAGGCCACATATTAAGGTCTGGGTAGATTAGATGGTTAGCAAACAATCAGTTCTTGTAATCAACATGTTGGATGCAGGAGAGATGGGCAGGAATAAAGATCTGAGTGACTTTGACAAGGGCCAAATTGTTATGGCAAGGCGACAGGGTCGGAGTATCTCTGAAACAGCAAGGCTTGTGGGTCGCTCCCGGTCTGGGCCAACGAAGGTCAGGCAAAATTGTAATGATGGTTATGGGCAGAAGGTGTCACAGCTCACAGTGCGTTGCACTCAGAGTGTCACAGACCAATCAGAGTGCTTATGATGACTCCTGTCCACCGTCGAAAGTGCCTACAACGGGCACTTGAGCGTCAGAACTGGAGCAGCGGAAGAAGGTTGCTTGGTCTGATGAGTCCCATTTTCTTTAACATCATGTCGACCTGGGGAAGTGATGGCACCAGGATGCACTGTGGGACAACGACAAGCCAGTGGAGGGAGTTTGATGCACTGGGCAATGTTCTGCTGGGAAACCATGGCCATTCATGTGGATGTAAATTTGACACATGCCAAATCCCTAAACATTGTTGCAGACCAGGTACTACCCTTCATGACGACGGTGTTCCTGGTGGAAGTGGCCTCTTTCAGCAGGATAATGCACTCTGCACATTGTTCAGGAATGGTTTGAGGAACATGATGAAGAGTTCAAGACGTTGCCCTGGCCTCCAAATTCCCCAATTGAGCATCTGTGGGATGTGCAGCACCTTGAGTTACCTGTACCATGCAACTATTTTCTGTCAACTACACTAATATATTTTTGTTGGGTCACTTTCAGGATAGAATCATCAATTTAGTGATCGGTGGACTCACGTCTTTACTCGTTCTGGTAAGTTTCTACAACTAATGAAGATCTCGATATGTCTGTTAATAATATTGTAAATTATTAATTTTCCCCATCTCTTTCAGGTGACCATCATAAGTTCAATCATCTTCCCTTCACTGCCTCCCAAGCCATTGAATATTTTCTTTGCCATCTGTATCATGCTAGTCTGCGGGTCAGTGTTGGTTCTGGTGAGTAAGAACTTGCTGTGTAGTCTAAAAAGCAATGGTCCCAAAGAGAAATAAATGTTTTTAATGCAATCCCATCCATCTCTTTCTTTCAGATATTCTGGTATAGACAGGGAGATCTGGAGCCCAAGTTTCGCAACTTGATCTACTACATGCTGTGTTCCATCGTTCTGCTGTGTATCTGTGCCAACTTGTACTTTCATGATGTGGGACGTGATAAACAGAGCAATGCCTTATAAAACCGTTACCATGGGAATCGTCCCAATCAGCAGAATGTTCGTCATTATATGGGTGCTTTGGAACCCCACTTGAGTTCTTGAATCAGGATAATTCATTTTCCTATAAGCCCCATTTGTGTGGGCAAGGCCAGTCTGCCTTTGGGAGCCATATAAGTGGACTAAACATAATATAGATGCAAACATGTTAGCGATGAGTAGCACTCTGGGATGTCCGTGCACACGTTTTGCACCCTGAATGCTGTACACAGCTTAACCTATATGCCAATGACGTTTTTTTTTTTTTTTTTTTTAAATAAGCCATGGCAATGTAATGCATAATGCTTTTATACACCTATGGTACATTCCTAATTAAAAAATTCCTTATTTTGTATTTAAATGATCAGAAAAGCAATTCTGAATAAGAGCACTTGATTAAAGACACGCAACAGTCATTGTAAATCCTGCTTGTTTGTTTTTCTAAATTACTGAACACTGTTATTTGATATGGTGAAAACCTTCATTTTGGTTAACAACCATTGTAATTTGGATTGTATGTAATAAATAAATACATATACACAATATACATTTGTAAGCTCTGTTGTGCTTTATATTTAGTACAAAATTGTGATAACATTGGAAAGTTTTATTTGAAAAACCTGGGGAACGTGTTGGTTCACATTTAAAAAAAACAGGCCTGCAATATCCCCAAATAAATGATTTATTAAAAGGTGCTCCTACTTTGCCTTGAAGATATCAACTATCCTGAATACAACTGACAAAGCTTTTTTTATTATTCATAATTTTGTAAATTTAGTTTTAAATTTAGAGTTAATGCCAAATCCCACTGGTTTTTTTCATTATATAAAACAAAGCTTATCCAAAAACACTTTCCCCAGTTTCATAGACGAGGCTTGAGTCTAGTCCCAGACTAAAATGCATATTTGAGCTGTTTTAACTGAAAGCAACTTGCACTGATATATCTTAAAATAAATGTGTCATTGTTTTGTCTCAAGATACACACCAGTAATGGTTTCTTCTAAGGCACGTTTGTAAAAGCTTCTTAAATGCCCTGGCTTAATCTAAGCCCTGTCTGTGAAACCTGGCCATCTAGTAGAATCAGGAACAACAGTGTAGAGTTATCCAACATCACTGGGTCAGTGGATAAAGTGTTGTGTTTTTATCCTGGAGACCCGAGTTCAAATCCCACTAATGTTTAAGTTTGTCATCATTTACAACACTGCTAATAAAACCCCGTCCAAAACCCTCAATAATGTGCAAGACTCAGTGGATAAAGCGTTGTGTTTTTATCCTGGAGACCCGAGTTCAAATCCCACTGATGCTTATGTTCAATTGTTGTCCATAAATCCAACAAAGAGTCCCAAACACCAACTCTCAGTGTGAAGGCCATGGTGGAGCGACTGGTTAAACACTCATTCTCTGGTGATGAAGCTGCGATAGAGACGTGTGTTCAAACCCCACAATCAACCAACAGAGACTCTGCATAAGCTTTAACTGCTTTATTGGACAATCATACAGGTCAGTGGTCAAATACAAGTTCCAGCACATCAACAGACTAGAGATCTGTGGCTCACAGGTAAGAGCGCTGTCTCATGGCTTCAGAGGTTGCTGGTTCAATCCCAGCCAGATCTCCACGATACGAGTGAAGGGGTGGGGATGTTTTGGGTCCCCCCTCGAACCCCGTCACGATGTCCAGCAGTGGTTATGCTTCTTGACACAATCAAAAAAAAATTAGCTGTCTAAAAATTTTGGCCCACCTATTTAGGTTCCCATCATTTGCTTTTTAACGGAGTGACCCTCCAAAAAAAAAAATGATGTGAACCTACATGTTTAGTGCCAAACAACAACATTCACACAGGAGAAACCTCACCTGTCCATGAGCAGAAGTCCAGCATTACAGTCAATGTCTGTCCACACCACTCAGATCTCTGCTTCTGATGACTGGACGCTCCAAACATCCCGCATTCTGTAGGGGAAACACATTAATAAACACACATTACTCCATATACTATATCTAATACATCAGAATTTAACAGTTAGCCTACATAATAGTTCATAAATATAAGATGACATGAATATTGAACACTGCGGCTCTACTAAAGCATGAAGCAGCAGAAACATCAGAGCTTCTCACTCCAACTGACTCTGATAACAAACATTAATCCACTAGAAAGATTATTCCCTACAGTAACACTACAACACCAACAGAGACAAAAACACCATTCCTTATTATTCTGCTTCATAATATGAATATTACTAGGTAATTCGTTCAAAGCTTACAAATGTAACGCAACAACTAGCGATGAAGTTGTTCTAGTAAAGCTCTGACAGAGTTCAGTGAGAGAGGCTGCGAAAGTGAATCTGTGGGCAGTCTTCGGTGAGAGGGCCGTAATTTAATGTTCATATATTTGAAATAACTACTCTACGATTATGTCTGGATCTGAGCCAGCTTAGCTCTCATCTGATGCGGCAAAACAGATCAAATGTTCTAGGCCTCAAGCGTAAACAGTAAACACTCGTAAAACACGGTTCAAAAGCTCTGTTGAGATTCGTTTAGTTTGCTTTTTGTCAAGTTTTTATGTTTTAAGTGATGTTTGTCACGTTTGTTCACAGTTAAACAATGTTTTTGTGTTGTTGTGTCTCTGTTTTAGTAGTTCCCAGCAGCCTTATAGTAAAGTTTGATTGATTATTGAGGACAGATTTGGACAAATGACTAGTGAAGCCTGTATGAAAATGACAGTTGTATATAATGTTAACCTAGTGATATAACGACTAAACACTGAATTGTGTTCAGTTTTTAACAGGCAGTTAAAACAGTTGTGTGTTGTGTGAAACAGGCCGTTTTTACCGCTGAATGTAACAGGCACAGGCATGAGATCAGATGAGTGTGTCAGCGCCGCCTTGTGGACAATAAGTGAATCTGCATTTCAGTTTAAAAACAGCAGCAGGAGGAAAGAGACTGAACTAAAGCAAGTGCTGCTCACTGCAGAGCCAAACGACGTCCAGCTCCACCTCCGTGGATGTAATGGGTGGAGGGAGGGCGTTATGGGTGGGGTTGGACCTTCTAGTTCCACCCAAGATACACCGGTATCGAGAGCAGGAGCTGGACTTCACGCTCCACCAATGACTCTGCATTGAGCAGCCTCTCAAATAAAGCACAGGCATCTAATCCTGCTCCGGCTGAGCCACTTTCCAGAGTTTAGCTCCAATCTTATTTAAAACAAATTTCCATTTGTAAGTAATCTACCCAGCATTGAATAAACCATAGTCAAATTTATTTACATCTCTCAACAGAAAGGTTTTTTGCAGGTTTTAATAAAATGTAATAAACTGTCTTGCGTCATTAACCCGCAACTAAATTAAACTGACATTACTAATTCATGACAGTATTAATATATATGTCATCTAAAATGAACTATTATGTAGGCTTACTTTTAAATGCTGATGTTTTAGATATAGTATGATAGATAGATTGAAATGTCATTCTGTCTGTCTGCCTCTGTGCGTTTATTCGTGTTATGAGTAATTTAATGTGTTGTTATTAATGCGTTTCTACGCGAACACTAAAAGCCAGTGTTACATACATGTCATCTTATATTTATGAACTATTATGTAGGCAAACTTTTAAATTGTTATGTATTAGATATAGTATATGGAGTAATGTGTGATGTGTTTCCCACACACAGAATGCGGGATGTTTGGAGCGTCCAGTCATCAGAAGCAGAGATCTGAGTGGTGTGGACAGACATTGACTGTAATGATGGACATCTGCTCATGGACAGGTAATGTATATGATGTGTGATTGTGTGTTTGACTAAACATATAGGTTCCCATCACTTTCTTTTTGAAGGGAAGGGAAGTTTTTATATACAATTATATATATTTTTTTCTGTGCCGGAAGCTCCGGGGGGAGACCGCACTGGTATCCCCCTTCTTTTGGGTGTGCACTGCTCACACACACTCCTATCGCAGAGAGACCCGGCTGGGATTGAACCAGCAACCTCTAAAGCCGTGAGGCAGCAAATGTTGGGATTGAACCAGAACTTTCTGGTTTGAAAGGGAGACAACTATCCACTGAGCCACAGAGCCTGAGCTGCACTGATGATGATTTACATTTAAAGTGTATCTTAACGTATGTTTAAGCTGGGTAAAAGATGGTCATAATTGATTGATAACTCATTGACTACTCTGCAAGATTGTTTGTGTATTTATTTCTCGACCAAGTAGGCTATTTGATTGATTATTCAATTATGAAAAAAACAAAGGTACTCTAATAGAAATGTTTTTTTGTTCTGTTTTACATTTGACATTGAAATATGCAAACTGATATATTAGCTAAATATACGCTATAATACATTTATTGTAATTTAAGTACTGTATCAACTGTATCAGTATCTGTGTGTGATTTTGTTGTCCTGTCTACTTTTTAAATAAATAAATATATTTATATATATATGCAGAAAAGTCAGATCTAAAATAGTTTCGCCCTCCTGTGGTGATTTGTGTGAATTACACCGTTGCAAATCGAGTTGAATAAACTTAAATGGATTTTTTTCTTCTGTCCTTCTGTTAGAAACACATTCATAAACATGAAAGACCAGACTTTCTCGTTCAAAGGCAAACAATTATTTTCTGCGCCACTGAGCTTGTATCTAATGCATGTTTATGAAGTAACTTAAGCTCAGGCTTTGTAAAAGATGGTCACTGCATCTGTGGGATTTAAACATGTTTCTGTTGCTGCTTCATGATTCTCAGATGTGATCTCGCCACTATAATCCGACAGTAAAGTGCAGTTCTTCATCCGCTCCACTAGGCGGCAGAAGCGGGGTTCTCCTTCAGTCTGATGCTGCGTTCACACCAAACGCGAATCTGCGTCAAAATTCGCGCCTGCCGCGTCTAGTTACACGCGTGACCACTTTGTGTGCATTCGCGCGTCAGAGCGAAATTGACGCGCGTAAAATCAAAATTTTGAAGCAAAATTTACGCGCGTCAAAGGCGAATTCCGGGGGCGAGAGTTTCGAAACCTGTTGGCGGCCATCTTTTTTAGATGTTTATCGAGCATTAGCAATAGCATTAATCGAGAGAGTCACCGCTCGTATATGCTCTGGAGAGCAGAAACAGCTGCGTAGGGGACATCGTGGCTGTACTCGGGTCCACCAAACCCTCCGGAGGGTTTCAGGAGTTTCACAATTTGCTTCAGGAGGTAGGTTTGGTGGACCTAACGGTGAGGACGCTGACGAGGACAGCGTAGGCCGTATAAAGCCTCGGCCTCGAGTGGTCTCTGCATGACGAGCCCGCGCTGTACAGCCCGGCGCGAGGTTCACCCTCTCCCGCACCTAATCTGTCATTTATTTTTGTTTTGATAATAAATGGAGCCAGCCTCCAAAAGTGAAACCTGTCCTGTGATTTTTTGAAAAGTTTTTATATTGTGTTTGTTGTCTTTACATTAGATTAATAAAGTTTCATATAATCTAGAATAGATATGAAATAAATAGCATTCATTACAAAATGAGTATCTCTCATTGAAATCGAGTTTTTATGTGAAAGATTATTTGCTTTGTTGTGCATTTTAGTCATATTACAAAATAATTTATTGAGGCCAAACATAAAATAACATTATAAACTGTCAGTTCACCACGTGACAGCAGCAAGCAGGCTCCTGATTGGTTAACGCGGCGCGAATTGACGCAGAAGTTCAGATTTTTCAACTCGGGCGGCAGACGCGAATTCGCGTCAAACGCGTGAATGCACAAATAGCACTAATAAATTTCGCGCGTAACCAAACGCTCAATTCGCGCGAATGAGGCGAATTCGCGTCTACCGCGCCGCGCTAAACGCCTCATTCGCGCCGCAAGACCTCCAGACGCGCGTAAACGCGTCTTACCATTGACTTAACATTGAAATCACTCGCGCCAGACGCAGATTCGCGTTTGGTGTGAACGCAGCATGACACTTCTGCTGCTTGACAACATGACGCTTGATGACAATCACAACAACACGTGCAGATCCTGCAGATGAGAAGATGACAGCTCTTAATGACACTTTAACTGCACATATTCCAGCTCAACTGCAAATTAAAACGACACACAGACGGATAAAATGAAGGAAACGAGTGTCACGAGACTCACCTGTAAGTAACCTCTCGCATAAAGTCCATTTCTCTTGTCAAATGACTTGCTCGCTCTACATATCAAATCAGTCGCTAGTTGTAGCGTTACCTTTTTAGTCTCTGAATGAATCGCCCTCTGATAGTCACACTATAAAGTGTAATAAGAAGGTCTCAGTTGATATTGCAGTGTTTTCTGGATTGATGTGAGAGTCAGCAGGAGTTGTGTGAAGCTCTGATGTTCTCCTGTTGCTTCATGCTTTTCTACTTCCTGTTATGACTGGGATATGAGAGTAAAACACAGTCTCTAAAATGGTATTTTAATTCAAAATGTCATAATACTACAGGCATGAAAGAATGAAGTCAAGAGCAGCGACTAGACACTTTGCTCTTGGTTTTCATTGCATTTCTGTAATTTTGACAGATGTTTGTAGGTCTGTAGATTCTTCGAATGAGGAGTGAGTTTTTAGTTTTATTCAGTGTTTTCTTCATTCTGTGGCCTGGAAGACAGTAATTGAATTCAACGAGATGAACAGTAGATTGACGATACAGCATTAATAATGTATAACAGATTTAATTTTAGACTACTTAAAAAAAAATCTGAATTTATAAGATATACAGTGTGTAATGATGTGTTTATGCCGTGACTCTACAGAATCGGTGATGTGTTGTGGAGCGTAAACCCGGCCAACAGAAGCAGAGCTCAGAGTCGTGTGGACAGACATTGACTGTAATGATGGACTTCTGCTCATGGACAGGTAATGTATATGGTGTGTGATTGTGTGTTTTACTGTGTTAAACATGTAGGTTCCCATTATTGTCTTTTTGAAGGGCCTCCCCTTTGAAAATCAAATGAAGGGAAGGGACATTTTTTATTACAATTAACTTTTTTTTTTTTTTTGTGCCCCAAAGCATAACCGCTGCTGGTGACTGTGCCGGAAGCTCCGGGGGGGAGACCGCGCTGGTATCCCCCTCCTTTGGGTGCACACCGCTCACACACACTCCTATCGCAGAGACCCGGCTGGGATTTAACCAGCAACCTCTGAGCCCGTGAGGCAGCGCTCTTACCTGTGAGCCACAGATCTCTTGTCTGTTCATGTGAAGGAACTTCTGTTTCACTATTTACATGTATGTGACCTGTGATTTTTAAATAAACCAGTTAAAGCTTTCAGTTGTGTGATTTGAACCCAAGCCTCAAACACAGTCTTGTTACCAGAGAACATGTGTTTAGCCACTAGTGACTTTAACACTGAATCCTGGAGTTTGGGCCACTTTGTTGGAAATAATGCCAAATGTACACACAATCATAAGAATTTTCAATAAGAACTTTATTAACTTTACATGCCAAACTCAAACTGATAACAGTAAATATAATGTCAAACTGGAAGTATTAACATATGTCATCTTATATTTATGAACTATTGTTTAGACTAACTTTTCAAATCTGATGTTACTATATATGAAAATACTATATGGAGTAACGTCTGTGTTTATTTATGTCTGTATCCTACAGAATAAGGGATGTTTGGAGTCAGTCAACAGAAGCAGAGCTCAGAGTCGTGTGGACAGACATTGACTATAATGATGGACTTCTGCTCATGGACAGATAACTCTTCTAATGTGTGAATGTGTGTTGTTGGCTTTTAAATTTGTAGGTTACCATAGTTTTCTTTTTGAGGGGTCACTCCTTTAAAATGCAAATGATGGTAACCTAAGTAGGTGGGTAAGGGATGGAGACCTAATTCGTCAAACAGGTAGATTTGAACAAGATAATCTTATACCATATTGATGGAAAAACTCACAGAGAAAGGAAATGTGTCCACGGAAATGTGAACAAGGGTTTGTGAAGGAATTTCAGGGAGTATCTAAGTTCATGAAAGATGTATATTTTTTTGCAATGGGGGTTGAATAATTTCGATTGCAACTGTATACACACTCACAAACAATATTGGCATTTCCTTGTTTGCAAGATGTCTAGTGTTCAGAAGGTCCAGATTTATGACCATCTGCTGGGCAGCAGCAAGTCTTTTTGATTGAGTTTAGAGGAAGAAGTCACAGCTAACACTTGTTTGGACTGAGCTTGTTTTGTCTGCTTAGGAGTTTTGAATCAAAATCAAGAATCCAATAAGTTCTGATATCTTTAACAAACACAAACTCAGCATTCACATTCATCTCAGAGGTAATCGCTCAAGTTCTACATGTTGCCTTGGAAGCGCATGGCCTGGTTTCTGCCATCTTTGCTTCATGGTCACATGGTTCCACAACATTGTTTTGAGCCAATCACCAGAGTCCTAATTGTCATGTGACTAATCACTCCATATTTGAACTCCTAAAACATTGTTACGATTCCTATACATCTACTATAATGTCATGACGACATATACTTTTTATTATAGACTAATTTTATTTCGAAAGATAAGTGCGCCAGGAGAACTGTCAGAACTGAGTCGTCTTTGGTGGTTCAGGGGTAGCAGTTCCGTCACTAAGATAAAAGGTTACCGGTTCAGTGGCTCAATGGTAGCGGTACCATTGCTAAGACAAAAGGTTGTTGGTTCTATTCCAGCTTGTTGTGGTTTTATACAATTTCGGAGAAGTGATTTAGTTGTGTCGTCTTTGGTGGTTAAGTGGTAGTGGTACCGTCACTGAAGCGAAAGGTTTCTGGTTCTATTCCAACTTGTTGCGGTTTTATACTCTGTTGTGATTTCAGACTCTGTTTCAAAAGATAAATGTACCAGGAGAACCGGCCAAACTGTGTAGGCGCTGGTGGCGCAGTGGCGGAGTCATGGTATCACCTTCCCAAGGTCCATGGGTCAAGCCCGGGTCAGGCGTCTGCACACCCAGAAAACCAAAGGGGGGGGGTAGTGTGTGTGTGTCCCCCCCCCGAGGTTTCGGAGTACCTGTCGCTGCGGTTATGTTGCTTTCTAGCTTAAGATTTGCTACGTTTAATAATTAATAAATAAACTTACTTAAAACCTTTTTTTTTTTCTTCTTCTTCCTCCTTTCTTTATGGACTTGGACTTTTTTCACTTTTTTTTCTTTTTTTGGACTTGGACTTGGACTTTGACTTTTTTTCTTTTTTGGACTTTTTTGTTTTAGAAATGTAGTTGTCAAAAGTAACTGTTACTTAGTTACTTTTAAAAGTTACTTAGTTACTTTAAACAACTTTTAAGTAACTAAGTAACTTTTAAAAGTAACTAAGTAACAGTTACTTTTGACAACTACATTTCTAAAACAAAAAAGTAACTAAGTAATAGTTACTAAAAGTAACTAATAGTTACTACTTTTACAAGTAATTAAGTAACTTTTTAACTAAGTAACTTTTAAAAGTAACAGTTACTTTTAAAAGTTGTTAAAAGTAACTAAGTAATAGTTACTTAAATTAACTAATGGTTACTTTTAAAAGTAACTTTTACAAGTAACTTTTACAAGTACTTTTACAAGTAACTTTTACAAAAAAAAACTAAGTAAAAAGTTACTTAGTTACTTTAAAAAAAAAGTTAGTTTAAAAAAATGTTAAAGTAACTTTTACTTTTAAACGTTTTTTGAAAGTAACTAATGGTTACTTTTAATTATTTTACTTATTACTTTTACTTTTAAAAAGTAACAAAGTAATAGTTACTTTTAAAAGTTTTTTTTAGCTACTAAATTTCTAAAACAAAAGTTAAAGTAAAAATTAAAACAAAGTAAAAATGCAAATAAAAAAAGTGAAAGCAAAAGTACAAAATGAAAAAATATTTCTTTACACTTTACACACTTTACCTATTAAACACTCACTATGTTTAAAGTTTAAACTGTTAAATAGAAGTCAGCTTATCAAAATGTATAAATTTGTAATTCAAAATGTATTGTTTGTGCTTGTGTATGTCTGTGCTTAAGGATCAACTGATGGATAGAACTCAGATCTTTATGCAAGAAATACCTCAAGAGTTCTTTCTAGCCTCTCTTTATGATGTTCAGCAGGCAGTTTATATGATAATGTTGTGCTTTATATTCTCTCGATGTTGAGTTGTGGGTTCCCATCGTTTTCTTTTTGAAAAGCAAGTGATGGGAACTTAAATGGGTCGGGAAGGGACAGGGAGTGAACATTTTTACATACAATTAATTTTGACCTCATGGACAAAAAGCCACTTCACGATTTGTTGAATTGTGCAACTTAAAGAAAAAGAAAAACATACGCATGTTGAGCATGCAGTACACATGAAATACATCTGTTTATGTGCCATGCCATGCACCTTATTCTGTATCAAGACACAATTAATTTTTATTGGACAATAGAGTAGAAACTTCTTGTTCAGAGGAGTTTATTACAGAACATTACTTTTGACAAATCATATAAAGGGATATAGCAAGATATGCTGTTTTTTTTAACACCAAACTGCATGATACTGAAACTCTCCACATTTTTGAAACCTCCGTCAAGACAAGCCACGCTTCGGCCAACGAGAAAAACGTTCTGCACATTAACCTGATAAGCAGGTTTGCATCTGAGGACTAAGCTGAAGCACAGAAACACTGCCTGCACATAAGACAGTCAGAAAGCAGCATTTTAGCCATCGATTTTCATATCCTTGGCCACGAGCATCGCTGTGACGGGGTGCATTGCTCCACGGTGCTCCTTAAAAGTCTTCACTGCCTCGTCACTGTACTTGGAGAAGTTGTAAACTTCCCTAAAAGAGAAAGAGAGAGAGAAGGGTCAGCAAGTGCACTTTTGAAATGGTCTTGAAGAGCTCTCGACAATTAAAAACAGAAGTTTATGTTATGTGCTTTGAGACACGAGGTAGTTTAACGCAGTCTATCTTTATTTATTTTTTTCTCTATTTTTTTCCTTCTTTTTTTCTATTTTTTTCCTCCTTTCTTTCTTCCCTTCATGGACTTTTTTTCTTTTTTTGGACTTGGACTTTTTTATTATCTTTTTCTTTTCCTTTTTAGACTTTTTTCACTTTTGTTTTAGAAATGTAGTTGTTAAAAGTAACTGTTACTTAGTTACTTTTAAAAGTTACTTAGTAATAGTTACTATTAAAAGTTGTTAAAAGTAACTAAGTAATAGTTACTTATACAAGTACTTTTACAAGTAACTAAGTAACTTTTAAAAGTAACTAAGTTACAGTTACTTTTAACAACTACATTTCTAAAACAAAAATGAAAAAAGTTAGCAGTCTTTTTTGACAAAAACCTGGAATGAATATACAAGTATGTGTATTTCTACATTACTGAGCTTTACTGGGCAACTTGCATAAAAACGTATGCATGAATACAGTATACTGCCTTATAATTAAAAATAAAATGTACAACTTATAAAATATTTGCTTCTGTATTTAAAATATATATATATACATATATAATGCATCACTTTATGAGCAACTCAGAACACTGGGTCACTATATTTTCATTGTTTCTATAGGAAGTTTCTTCTGCAGTGTGTTTGTTTGCTTCCCTGCATGTGCAATCTTGTCATTTTCATATTCACATTTCCATGTGTACATGGTATTAGAGTCATGCATTACCTGTCCACGTCTCTGAACTCTGCTTCGGTTGGGTAGGTGTGCAACATTCTTTATTCTACGGGTTAAAAAGACAAATAAAGACTTCATGGACATTAGTTGTGGTCAGAATTATTGGCATCCCTGCAAAATATGATCAAAGATGGCTGTATAAATTAAATATGCATTGTTTATCCTTTTGATCTTTCATTAAAGAGAATACTTCAAGCAACCTCCTTTTGCCAAGATATCAGCTCTGAGTTTTCTCCTATAATGCCTGATGAGTTTGGAGAACACCTGACGAGAGATCAGAGACCATCTCTCCAGATCCTTCAGATTCCCAGATCCATGTTGGTGCTTCTTCTCTGCAGTTTTCTATAGGGTTCAGGTCAGGGAACTGGTATGGTCATGGCAGAAGCTTCATTGTGTGCTCCGTAACACATTTTTGTGTTGATTAATGTTTGTTTTGGATTGTTGTCCTGATGGAAGATCCAACCACGGCCCATTAGAAGATTTCTAGCAGAGGCAGACAGGTTTTGATTTTTTATCTGTTGATATTTGCTCAAATCCATGATACCATGTATCTGGACCTCTAGCTTAAAAATAGGCCCACAACATTAAAGATCCAGCATTTAACCGTGGGCATGGGGTACTCTTTATCCCTGTTTCCACCAAACCCATCTGGTGGGTTTGCTGCCAAAAAGCTCTTGCATGATTAAGGGAATTTGGCCTTTGTTTCCTCATATTTATACTGAAACAAGAAGTCATAGCTAGACAATTTCATGACCTTGGTGTGCTCAATTTTTTTTGAGCACGGTGTGCCAACGTGTTTTGGAGAAAAGCATTTATTTCCTAATGTGATTTACCCCACACTTTCTATTCTTTTACTTTAGTGAAAGTTTTTTTTTTTTCTTGAATTTTTTTTTTAATTAAAGATCAAAAGGATAAACAATGCAGATTTATTTTACAGCCATCTTTGATCATATTTTGCAGGGGTGCCAATAATTCTGACCACGATTGTAAAAACAGTTGTGGATCATCCAGGTAATGACACACATTACAAAGGTATGTCAACTTTTTATTTTATTTTCGTCTTGTGTAATCATCCGCTATGTGAAATAGGGCAGTAGAAATGTGAACATGTTATCCTTGTGTTTTTCTCCTGATATATTTAAATAATATACCCATATTAGACTTGCCCCCATGTCATGTGTATAATAATTTACACTATATGCTGTAGTATCTGCATTTAGACTTTATACAGGTAACACTGCTGGTTAGATGCTAGATCTGTAGCTGAGAAACATGCATTAAATGCAAGGCAGACTTTTATTTTATTTGGTTCATTCACTGTATTATTATTTTACACATATATAGTCAATATTTGTTCATTTTATTTTACTCTGTTGATTAAAATAAGATTTTACTTTACTCAAGTCAAATACAATATTTTACTTGACGAGAGTGCTAAATGAAATGAAATATTAATGTAAATGTATAAATAAAAACAAAATGCGAGGATAGTCCTTGTGAAAACCTGAGCTCTCAAATAATAACACTATGATAAAAATATTGGTAACACTTTACAATAAGGTATCATTTGTTAACATTAATGTATTAAACTAACATGAACTAACAATGAGAGCAATATATTTGTTACAATATTTATTCAAATTTGCTAGTTAATAAAAAAAATACTGTCTTTCATTATTTGTTCATGTTAGTTCACCGTGCATGAACTTATGTTAACAAACACAACTTTTGATTTGAATAATTTATTAGTAAATGTTGAAATTAATTAACATTAATAAATCCTGCAGTATTGTTCATGTTAACTAAAGTAGTTAACCAATGTTTACTAATGAAACCTTATTGTAAAGTGTTACCAAAACATTATTGTCGACCTAATAGAATGTTGTTAAATCTATGTTTTTGTTCTTCGTTGTCTGTCTTAGATGTGTTTCGGTCCGCAGATATGGAGAGAATGTTTTCACATTCTGACTAGCATAACTCAAGTTCACTTGTGTGTTCAGGTCATTTTGTGCAGAGGCAAGTTGAAATATTACATTGATGTGTTGTGTTGTGTTGTGTTGTGTTGTGTGTGTGTGTGTGTGTGTGGGCATGCCAAGACGCTGGCCCCATTGGTTTCATGAACAGGTCTTTATTATTAAAAATTTTTGATGACAATATTATTTTACATTGCAATATTTAGAAAGACAAACAGACTAACACATTTATTTATCTATTTTATGGCTAAATTTGATTTCCATTCAAATTCTTCACATTTTTTAAGTAATACAATATATTGTACAATAATTTACATTTGTATTATTTTATTATATGCCAAAAAAAATTTGGCAATTTGGTCTGATCCCTTGCACATCACTGCTTTAATTAATCTTTTGTTTCAAATCAGTGAATCGAAACGCGTGTCAAACTCACGTGCTTTCAGGACATTTGAATGGAAATTAAATGTAGCCATAAAATATCAATCTAGTTAGGCTAAGTTTGACAAAGCTCATCGGTCTGAAAAGGCTCAGGGTTCTCGCTGTATTGTTGTTGTCGCCGGCGCCGCCATGTCGTGGAGATGCTGTGTTTTTCGTTGCGAAAGAAAGAGGACACAATTAGAAAACAGAGGGGCATTTCCATCTTTGCGAGTAACGTTACAGTCTGACGCTTCTGACTCACAGTTTTGAGCAGTATAGAGTAGCGCTTGCTTGTCGTTTCTACGAACACAAATGCAGACATGGTTTTATGTTTACATGGTGTTCTCCCCGTGGCTCGACGCGTAAAAAGACAGTAAAGTCATTATAATCAGTAGTAATTACGTCCCCAATGAAATAAAACCTTACCAATCTGATACATTCTTTTCCAGTCGCGCTGCAAAGTTGCTCGATCAGCTTGATCATCTGCATTGTCCAGGTCAGATTCGGGCTCTAACTGATAAGGTCATTTCCGACATCGGAGCTGATGTTCCAAATATGGTAAGGGGCGTGACATTTCCGTCACACGCTTAAAGGGATACTTCACCGATTTTTCATATTAAAGGGGTGGTTGAATGTTTTTAACTTTAGCTAGTATGTAATGTTGCTGTTTGAGCATAAACAACATCTGCAAAGTTACAACGCTCAAAGTTCAATACAAAGGGAGATATTTGCTTTTAAAGAAGTCAATTTCTAAGGACTACAGCAAACGGTCTGTTGGGACTACAAGACATTCCTCCAGGATTAGTGACATCACCAACCCCAACATTTACATAAACCCCTCCTCTGGGAACACAATACATGGAGGGGGCGAGGCCATTTTATGTTGCTTTGGAGAAGAGTTGTTGCGGTAGTGGAGTGTTGCCGTTGAAACGCTGTTATTTTCAGTCTTCCTAAGGACGGTTACAATTAATTTTTAACTCGGTCCCTCATAATTATAATCCATATGTCGCTCTCTGTGCTGCACATTTTCCGGAGGAACGCTTCCTCAATTTACGCGAGTTCAATGCAGGATTCGCACAACGCCTTGTCCTGAAAGATCGAGCAGTTCCAACTTTAAAAACAGAAGCTGTTGTTTACGAGCCACAACCTGTAAGTATGACTTAAAACATTGCAAAAAGCCACAGCAATCGGTATACTCTAAAATAATACACTGAGACAAAAATGTGAATAAAGTTTTACAAATTTTGTGTGCACCACAACTATAAAAAGTAGTGATTATTTCACATTTTTATGTGGAGTAGCCTACAGAATCTAAGTTTAAATCTAAGTATAAACAGGTATTCTTATCCCCTCTCTTTCAGAAACGGGCTTGACTTACTCTGCTTTCTCAGGTTTAACATAGCTCCCATTCTGAAACAGAAAACCCAGAGTTTCCCTCATTTCAGGGTTAACATACTCAGAGTTTTCACTTAACCTCCTTTCTGAAACAGGCCCCTGGATCGTTTGAGTCGCATGTACAACAAATGATTACAAATTAGTCAGTTACATTACTGTAATGAGTGACTGAAATATTACCAAATGTTCACACAATTATAAGAATTTTCATTAAGAACTTTTATTAGCTGCATTAAATATTACATTATGTCAGAGTTTCCCAGACTGGGGTTCATGATGGAACTGCAGGTGGTTTGGGAGTTTAAGGCATATTGAGAAACTGGAACTCGACGGATACATACAACCAGAGACATCCAACTATATGCTGCTTTTAAAGCGATCAGATGAAGGTATCTCATCACAAGAGACAGGAGGCGACGCTTATATTGGATTAGGACGTGCCTTGATGCTTTCCTACCTTGGAATGCATCAATGAACCTCTGAAGACAGCGTTTATAAACTATCGGACGCAGCCACGAAGATATGAGCGAGCACGGACGTCACACTCAGGCGACGGAAGTTGCGTCATTGAATCGCAGCTGAGGAAGAAATGGCTGGTTTGATCAAAAAGGTACGTGGGGAGGTCATGCAAATATATTAATAAAAACTAGTGAAATTTATTCGTAAACGAAGCTTGTGTCTATACTAAGGCGTTTAAATATTTCCGCCTTTTATGTACGTTTGTATTTCGTCTTTAAATGCATTAGTCGTGCTTTGTTTTGGAGGATTGTAATGGCTGATGTAACTTAGTAGAGTCTGAATTATCGCTATGTATACACTGTGTGTGACTATATATATATATATATATATATATAGATAGATAGATAGATATTGAGATAGATAGATAGATAGATATTGAGATAGATAGATAGATAGTTGTGTTGCTGTAAATGTCGTGCATGGGAAATCAAGTTGTGCATTTGACATTTCAGAGTGATATTAAAGAAATTACTGCACATGTGCATTTCGTATTAATATCTTATTTTTTGTCTTATTCTTAGACCACAGGCTTGGTTGGCCTGGCAGTCTCCCACAATCCACATGAGGTGAATGTCTCTCTTGATTTTGTTTTGATTCATTTTATTATTCATCTCCATTCTGTACAACAGCCTTTTCTTTCATATACAAATAAAATGTTTTGTTTGTCTATTGTGTGTTTTGAGTTAGAGGAATTGTACATATTAGTTTTAATGCAATCTATTGAAGAGTTGTTCTCTTTCCTAAAGCGTCTTCGGATTCTGTACACCAAGATCCTGGGCTCTCTTCAGACTATGCCTCAGGACGCTGCCTACAGGAAATACACCGAGCAACTGATCAGCGAGAGGTTCAATCACGTCAAAGCCGTAAGACATTTCAAATGTAGTAAAAGACTGCAGATTTAGATTGGCTTTAACTGTTGAATCTCTTACTGGTGTAAGAGATCGTGTTGATTTGTATACATGTCATTTGTGGTCTATAAAGGAGCCAGATGTGGAAAAGCTTGAAAATAAAATCAACGGTGGACAGATTGAGGAGGTCATTGCACAGGTGAGAAAATCCCTCTGGGCCATTACTGTCATTACTGAGTTTATAGAAAACGAATGCTCTGAAGCAACATTGGAACTGGTCGTTGTACCTCAGCGGTTATTGTGTCCGTCTCGTGTCTCCGCAGGCTGAGGCTGAACTGGCCTTGTCCAGGAAGATGACGGAATGGAAACCATGGGAACCACTCGTAGAGGATGCACCGACCAGCCAGTGGAAATGGCCCATCTGAAGTCCTCATGATGTTTATGTACATGTATATACTATATTATATTAAATAATAAATAAACACTGTCCGTTTAAGTTGTGCGTTTGTTTTACTGTTGTTATAGATTGGAAGTTAAATATATATATATATATTTTTTTCTAATACATTTAATTGATTTCAATAAAAAAAAATTATACAGAGGTGGACGAAGTACACAACTTCCTTACTTGAGTGAAAGTACAAATACTACTGGTCAAATATTACTCCGTTACAAGTAAAAGTTATAAAGACTGATATATACTTAAGTAAAGTACAGAAGTACTTGTTTTTAAAAGTACTTGAGTATCAAAAGTAAATGTCAATGCATTGTTTTATTATTGTTGTATGTAATACTTCCAGTACCTTATGCCCTTTGTAGCAACCTAGTGAATATACCCACCAGTTAGTAGTATCCGTGGAATTGAGTTAATGTTATAAAACCTATAGAAATTAAACAACTGAATTGACATAAAAAAAGACAGCCATAATCATATTTTTTATGTATTTAACACTCCTACCACCCCAACAAAAGAAGTACACATCTTATGTAGTGGAGTAAAAAGTATGATATTTGTCTTTCAAATGTAGTGAAGAAGTTAAAGTAAAAAGTTTCCAGAAAAAATAATACTCAAGTAAAGTACAGATACTCAGAAAAGTGTACTTAAGTACAGTACTCCAGTAAATGTACTTTGTTACTGTCCACCTCTTAATTTATATTCAATTTTAATATTATTGAAAAGATCATATCAGAAATATGAGAAATCTATTGCAGAATCAGTCATTTTTTATTATTTTTCTTTCAAATTGGTGACTCGAACAGGCAATGAGAGACGACACTTACCTCAGTGAGGGACCTTTCAACTAAGAAAAAGTCTATAGATTATTATATGAAATGAATTGTTTTTTGCTTACCAAGGAAATAAGAGAACACTAAATTTGTAACCTTGTGCCTACTTTGTGCAGCAGCACTTGGAATGAACTCAAGGTCCAATAAAATCTGAAAATTAATGTCAGAAGTCAATAAATAAATAAATAATCTGAATTAAAAAAATTACTGAAATTAAAAAAAGTAATTAAAGCAAAAATATTCAAGTTTTAGTTCTGCGTTTGATTAACGTGCCTATGGACATTGCATGTAATAAATTCTAACTTAAAACATTAGTCTAAAATACTTATACAATAATTAGAAAATTGTTTTAATTTGTCACACTGCAGGACATATCAGCTTTGCCAGCTAAATAATAGTGATGGAAGAAACGAAGATTTTCGAAACTTTGAATCAATTGAACCAATTGTTGGCAAAATGATTCACTGTTTCGAAGCGCTTGACGCTGGTGACCCCTGCTGGTCAGAACAGTGTAAATGCAGCGAAAACTAAGACTTTTAACTGTATTATACAAATGTGTCATTAAATGTCTACAATTTATTAAACCGATCCGAGATCAAGTAAAAATCATATATAGACAGCCCCTAAAATTAAACAGTCAGGAAGCCTCGTTTACTGAAATCACGAGACTGGCAGTTTGTTTGATACTCGCTCCGAATCGCTGCTTCGAAACAAATGATTCACAAAAGTTTCGAAGCTTCACGAAGCGTGTTTCGAAAGTGTCCATCACTTCTAAACAACATATCATCAATAGCCTACCATAAAAAAAGTGGAAAGAGCAATTAAAACAAAATGTTTATCTATGTATGTGTGTGTGTGTGTGTGTGTGTGTGTGTGTGTGTGTGTGTGTGTGTCAACTACCACCTACATTTTGTGGTTAAGCAGTCTGGATGCCCATTGGATAAATGAAGGACACTCTGAAATGCCTTTGAGAATGTAGAAGAAATTGTTTTGTTTATTTGTATTGTGCTTTCTTTATTTTATCCAAGTGCGTCTTGTGTTAGTTTTTGACCAAAGGCCTAAAAGATTAGACAGTTTAAATAAAGGCTGATAAATATGGAGATAAATAACTGAATGGTGAGATTCGCTGCTGATTAAGATCTAAAAGGATGCGTTAAGAGAAATGAGCAAATGTATGAAAATGTCTGTTACAACACATATCAACTAGTTAATTTGAAAAATCATTCAATTTCTATAATAAAAAAATGAAGCCTTCAATTGCTACAATAACAAAAGCAAACGTAGTAAAAAAAGAAACTAGTCATATAAATGTATTTTGGTCTGTCGGTGAGACTGATGTTTTATATATTAGAATCACACGTCTCTCTTCTGTTCTAGGAGGCTACATTCAAGAACGCTTTTTTTCTATCTAAAGATTTTTTTTTTACCCCCAAAATAGATACTGTATGAAATCTTTTGCCCTGCTACTTATAAATATTTCATCAACAGTTATGTCCAACTAAACCTAAGACACCACCAGCAATACAGAAGTCACTGTTTTTTTCCAAAGAGTAGAAATTTTGGCATTAGTTACAACAATAATATTATATCAAAGTACAAAGGTAACAAAAAGGCACAATAAAAGACCAAATTACAGTATATCCTGTACCCATATAGTCCGTGTAGAGACTTTGGGAGGGTTTCGAGCAAAACTACTTTCTCTTGATTCAATGTACAATTCTCCTTGTGTGAAGGGTCTGTATAGCTACATGAGAGACTCCAGGCTCTCCGATGGGTTGGCGGGGACCGTGCCGTTGTTTTCCGAGTAGTGAAGAGCTCTCTCATCCTCCTTAGTGCTCACCAAACTCAGGATTGCTTTGTAGAGGAACTGATACTGTTCCTGCACACACAGGAAGATGTCAAGCATGCACATTTTATCATTCAGATCTTATCAAAGTATAAATTGCAAAAATGATTTTGTCACTTAGTATGTTTTTCTTGTTTTATGGAAGCTTGTTTCCACCACAGAACTCAAAATTCTGACTTTTTTCTTTGCAATTCCGGGTTTATAGCTCACAATTATATTTTCCTCGCAATTCTGGGTTTATATCTCACAATTCCGAATTTATATCTCACAAATCAGACTTTTTTCTTTGCAATTCCGAGTTTATATCTCACAATTCTAACTTTTTTCTCACAATTCCGACTTTATTTATCGCAATTCCAACTTTATTTCTCGCAATTCCAACTTTATTTCTCGCAATTCCAACTTTTCTCTTGCAATTCTGACTTTATTTCTCGCAATTCCGACTTTATTTCTCGCAATTCCAACTTTATTTCTTGCAATTCCGAGTTTATTTCTTGCAATTCCGACTTTTCTCTTGCAATTCTGACTTTATTTCTCGCAATTCCAACTTTATTTCTCGCAATTCCGACTTTTCTCTTGCAATTCTGACTTTATTTCTCGCAATTCCAACTTTATTTCTTGCAATTCCGACTTTTCTCTTGCAATTCTGACTTTATTTCTCACAATTCCGACTTTATTTCTCGCAATTCCGAGTTTATTTCTCGCAATTCTGACTTTATTTCTCGCAATTCCGACTTTATTTCTCACAATTCCGACTTTATTTCTCACAATTCCGACTTTATTTCTCACAATTCCGACTTTATTTCTCGCAATTCCGGCTCTATTTCTCGCAATTCTGGCTTTATTTCTCGCAATTCTCACAATAAGAATTTTGAGATATAAACACGGAATTGTGAGGAAAAAATAATTGTGAGATATAAACTTGGAATAAACTCTTTAACTCTTAAGACTTTATTTATCACAATTCCGTGTTTATATCTCACAATTCTTACTTTATTTCTCACAATTCCGGGTTTATAGCTCACAATTATATTTTCCTCGCAATTCTGGGTTTATACATCACAATTCTGACTTTTTTCCCTCAGAATTCTGATATAAACTATTTGTAATATAAAATATTTAACAATATTATAAAATATTTGCCAATGGGGTCAGAAAAAACCCCACATAATTCAAAGGGAAAACAAGATTATTCTTCTCACCTCATTGGCAGATATTTTTTTCTTGTTTTATGTAAAAACTCACTTTTGATACATTTTTCAGAAAAAAAAAAGGCTTAATTTTGCTTCTCAAGTAAATGTATCCTGACTTAAGAATGTGTAGATACTGTATGTGTACTTGCAAACAAAACAAGAAAATCATTTTACTAATATTACAGTCGTCTTACAATATCATCGAAGACCCCCGGCCTCATGAGGTTCATCATTCTGGCGGTCTGATAGACGTCCACACTGTTCTCCTCCTCCAGCTGGTTGACCAGGGTGGTCAGGGCACAAAACAAACCAGCACTCGACCCTCCAGACCTGCACAGCAGACGCCGTGAGAAATGACATATCACTGACTGATATAACCCGTTATGCATTTCTGTAAATAAAATGCCACTCTACCCATCATGGATGATGACGGGTCCCTCTCGACGCGAGCTTTCTTCTCTGATGATGTTGATGAGCTCAAAGGAGTTGCTGATGGGACTGTCGGGGTTCGGCCAGCGGGGCGTCTGGTACTGACGCACCTCCAGCATGTAATCGTCCTGTCACAGACGGCCACACAAGACAGTTCTGACAATCCATAGTCTTAAATGCAACTTTCTTGGAAATACTGAAAATATTAAATGCTTTTTTTTTTTCTTTTTTTTTTTTTTAGTTGAATAATCTCACAAATACATCAAAATCAACAGAAAAATTATACATTTTGCATAAAGCCTTTTTTAGTGATATTATTTTACATTATAATATTGCTGTATACTGTAACGTAATATCATTTTAAATTAATTATATACAATATTATCATTTGTCATTACTGTAATGTGTCGAGATTTTTTAAACCTGAGTTTCTCCTTACATTTCACACCAGTCTCATAAGTGACCCATTAGATTCTCGTTACTATAATACAGTAGAAATTACTATAATAAAATACAATTTTATTTAAAAGGCAGTACAACAAATACTACCATTTATTTATTTATTTGCACTTTTCTGTAATGATAATTGGATTGTACAATGAGCTTAATTGTCATGAAAACAAATGTCACAATGACATTTTTTTTAATAAATTGTGCCAATAAATTCATTTTATTTAATTCATTATACACTCTTATATATAGTCATTATTGTAAATTGTAATGTAATGTAAATGTAAATTATTTTCCAGATGTTTTGAGTTTCTTACATTTCCCATCATTCTCATTAGATTCTTATTACTGTAATATATTTTAAATAAAATGTTTTTTTTTTTTTTTAAGTTAACACTTTATTTTAAGGTGATGTACATATACTTACTATAGTAATAACAGTAAATTATGCATAATTACAAGTAACTAACCTTAAACAAAACTCCAACCCTAACCGTAACTCTATAGTAAGTACATGTAGTTAATTAATATTACTCAGTACTTTTTTGAGTAAGTAATTACGTCACCTTAAAATAAAATGTAATCCAAGGCAGCACAACAAATACTGGCATATACATATTCATTGATTTATTAGCATTTTGGTAATGACAATTGGGATGCATCACGAAATGTGTCACGAAAATAATAAATTACACTAAAATATGCAATTAAATGAATTTTCTTTATGCAAAATATTAATATTTATGTGTTGATTTTGGGGTGAAATATGATTCCAACATGTTCTTGACTGGTTTTGTGAGATTCACCCAGAGCAGCTGCAAATACTGAGTTCTGGCTACATAAATTAAATAAGTTTTTCACCTTTAGGGCCTCCAAAATGAAATCCTGCACCACTAGCGAATCTTCGTTGGACAGGCACACGCTGTCCTCACCTCTGAAGGTCACAGTGAAGGTCTCACAGCTGATTGGTTGTTCTTTAGTGGGCCAGTACACACACTCTCCCTCTCTGGTCTGTGACGGGCAGGAAATGAGATGCCTTATAATAAATAGGGATGTGTGTAGAACTACAAAGGTGTATAAATGTGTATGTGTAACTCACCAAGCTCAGTGTATCAGGCAGGGAAACTATGATCTGTGCATTGTGATCCCAGATCATCCTCCAGAAGTCCTGTACGGTGTTTGACAGAGGATTCTGGGTAGCGATGAACTCACGGCTCTGATGGTACCCCTGTAAACGGCACAGACTCATCGAATCACACCATATCACCAAGGAATCTTAACAGGAGCATCAGAACCAGAATCTTACCAATAAATACGAGGCATTGATGTAGTCTGAAGATTCTCCAGGTCCTGTAGAGAGACTGACCCTTGACCTCTCCACTGAAGCACAGATGAGAAGATAAAGATTAACCATTACACTTCACAAAACTAAAGTCACTGAATGAGCTCACTGATAATAGACATCTTTAAAAACACATTTAAAAAAGGGGTCTTGAACAGTCTGGGAAAAAAAGAAAAAAATCATAAGGAATTTATGATAAGGTTACTAATGAAATGTTTGCAAATCAATTCTTATTGCATTGCTAAATTAAGAAATGACTTTAGATTTCAGAAGAACAGTGATATAAAAAAATAATAATAATAATAATCTGAATATAATTATTGGCAAAAAAAAAAAAAGGTTACCCTTTCACTTTTTAATAAATAAATAAATAAATTAAAATACCATATAAATAAATATGTATATATACACAATATATAGCTTTTTTATTTATTATATTTTATTATTATTTTTATTTATATATAATATTTTAATATATAAAATTAAAATACCTTTCATTTATAAACACATTATATATGAATAAATTATATATAAATAATAATACATAAATAATGTAATGAATATTTATTTTTTATAAATCAATATTTAAAATAAGTAAATAAATAAATAAAATATATGTGATTAAATATTTTTTATAATAAATAACAATTAATATATTTTTTTAATCAGTATTTAAAGTAAGAAAAATGAATACATGAATAAATGAAGAAATAAATAAAATAAATAAATAAATAACTACCTATAACATATACATAAATATGATATATTCATAAATAAAGTAAATAATAATAAATAAATAAATAAATAAATAAATACGTAATAATGTAATTAAATGTTTTAAATAAATAAATATAATAAATAAATATACAGATTTTTTAAAAATCACTTTCATTTTTATAGATTATATTTATATATGTATATAAATAAATATGATATATTAATATATTTATAAATATGATAATTTTTAATAAATAAATAATGTAATACAATAAATATTTTAAATAAATATTCCGTATTTAAATAAATAAACAAATGAATGAAAGAATGTTTATATTGCACACACTCACCAGGCATAAGACAAGACGTCCTGTTTTTAGATGCATTGCACTCCTTCAAAGCCACTGTGTAGTCACTCTGTTTTGCACAACTCTGACTGACCAGCTACAGGAACAACAGGGAAGACTGATGAATTGCTCAGAGTAATAACGATTAAGAAGGGCTTAACAAACCAAGGGTCTCACCTTTAACTGTTTCTCCAGGCGGGTCTTTCCCGTAGGTCCCGGTATGAGGAGATCAGACACATATGTGTGAATGTGACTAGATGAGACCAGTGTCTCTTTACCCCTGATGGCCTCCACTAAAACATCATGGATGAAGACGTACTGCTCCTGCTCACACACACACACAAATATGATGGATGTGTCGTGTTGCATGTGACGTGACATAACCTGAAGTATGGTTTGAAATATGGTAGGATGTCATACCTCTGTCTGTACCAGGTAGTTCCTCTGGGTACGAATGTGTTTGAGGAATCCCATTATGTTCACTGTACTTTCCTCCTTTATCTGCTTCAACATGCTGTCGATCACAATGTACGTTCCTGTTCGTCCCACACCGGCACTGCAGATCACAAGTGCACACATTCAAACACATCTTAAAATGTTGTTGTCCCGTCCGCCTCCATTTATAAACTCTCACTTCAAGTCAAGTCACATTTATTTATATAATAGTGCTTTATAGAATACAGATCAAAGCGGCTTCACAGTTTAAAACAAGAAAATACCAGTATTAATGTTGCAAAGATCTTCAATTACAAAGCAAATACAATTTCAGCTGTAAAGCAGCTCTTAAGAAGACAATAGTGTCATTATTCAGCTCAATAACAATGTCAGTGTTGCAAAGTTATGAAACGAACTCAGTTCAACTATAAAGCAGCTCTACAGAAGATAATAGAGTGCAATAGTCAGTTCCAGAAGTAAAAACTCCATTCAATTTCTCCATAGGGAAATACATTTTTAACCATAACTCATAAACCTTTAAAGACAGACCTACTGGGAGCGTCGAGGTTGTTAATCGATGGTATTTGCTTCTGTTGAAGCCGTCAGCCCACGTTATTTCAACTTACTTTTAAAAATAATCATGTTTTTATTCATGGTGAAAAACTACATTACCCATGATGCTTTACAAAAATTCCACCAATCAAGAGTCTAAACAAGCTTGTTAGTCCCGCCCACTCCCATGAAACACAGCAAATGAAATAACAGAGTCTCCCTACGCTCTCAAGAATACTTAAATAATTGAATATATGTGCATATTTTGCAATAAACTTAAAATATATCGTTTATATATACTCTATAGTGTCATTATTCAGCTCAAGTCAGTTCAGTTCAATAACAGTGTGAATTTTGTGGAATTTATTAATTATGGTTTTATTTAAATCTCATCCAATACTGTCTGTGCAGTCAGATCGATGACCATAGTAACTTCACACCATAATAACTTCATGCTTAATAACTACTGGTGTCTACCTGCAATGCACCACTACAGGCCCCATATCAGCTGTCCTGGCCTGTGAGGACGCCCGCACAAAAGACAGCAGGGGAAGAGTGTATTCTGGGACGCCCATGTCGGGCCACTGAGTGTAATGAAAGTGAAGCACCGTCCTCTCCTGACTGCGGCCCTTCTGTGAGCCCTAGTGGTGGAAAAAGACAACGAAAAGTGTTGAGAACGGAGAATATCCTCAAGGTTTTCTGGTGACGGTGATGTGAGGCGTAGCTACGGACCTTCTTGACGTTAACGTTCCTCAAGGTGAACGTCCTCTGCGTGTAGTAGGCAAGAGTTTTGGTGCTCTTCATCGTGACTAGGAAGCATCCGTAGTCTTCCTGATTCTCAAGGGGCCAATATTGATCACACTTTCTCTGTTTGACACACACACACCAGCCTCATGAGATTTAAATAACATTTGGTTTGGTTATCTCATTACACCACTTTATCATTACTTTATTTTGTCACCCAAAACCATCTAAATCAAGTGATGAAAAGCATTACCCGGCCCTTCTCCACCAGGTTAGTGATCATGACAATCACACCAACGTTTTGCTCCCATATCATCCTCCAGAAGTCCTCCAGACTGCCTTTCAGTGGCCCCTGGGCAGCTATATACGCTTTCGGCTGATTGTAGCCCTAAAGAGCATAATTCACAAACAGACCGTGATCATTTCTACCAACACTAGTAGTGACAGACCGATTAATATGCCAAATATTTGGCCATTTTTGAATAAAAATGGAAATTTGTTTCCGCCACGGAATAAAAATTAAATACGATAAGTGTGACTTTTTTTTTACTCTCAAAATTGCACGTTTATATAGGCAACATACACCCTGTAAACTTTTAGCAGTGACAACCACGTTAAAATACGGGAGTGAATCCCCTAAATCATCATTCTGTGTGATTGTTGACTAATATAATGGAAAAATTATTTAAAATAAATATATATATATATATATATATATATATATATATATAGTACCAGTCAAAAGTTTGGAAACATTACTATTTTTAATGTTTTTGAAAGAAGTCTCTTATGCTCATCAAGCCTGCAGTTAAAACAAAACAAACAAAAAACAGTAATATTATGAAATATTATTACAATTTAAAATAATGGTTCTCTTTTTTAATATATTTTAAAATGTAATTTATTTTTGTGATGCAAAGCTGAATTTTCATCAGCAAGTACTCCAGTCTTTGGTGTCTTATGATCCTTCAGAAATCATTCTAATATGATGATTTGACACTCAGTTATTATCAATGATGGAAACAGTTGTGCTGTTTAATATATTTTTTTGGAATACTTTTTTCAGGATTCATTGATGAGTAAAACGTTAACAGCATTTATTCATAAAAACAGCATTTATTCAAAATAAAAACATTTCTAACAATATAAATCGTTACCATCACCTTTTATCAATTTAACGCATCCTTGTTGAATTAAAGTACAAAAAAAAAAAAAAGTTATTGTTCCCAAACTTTTGAACGGTAGTGTATATTGTTACAAAAGATTTCTATTCTAAATAAATACAGTTCTTTTTAACTTTTTATTCATCAAATAATCCTGAAAAAAGTATCTCAGGTTATAAAAAAAAATATTAAGCAGCACAACTGTTTCCAACATTGATCATAAATCATCATATTAGAATGATTTCTGAAGGATCATAAGACACCAAAGACTGGAGTACTTGCTGATGAAAATTCAGCTTTGCATCACAAAAATAAATTACATTTTAAAGTATATTAAAAAAGAGAACCATTATTTTAAATTGTAATAATATTTCATATTACTGTTTTTTTTTTGTGTGTTTTTTTGTTTTGTTTTAACTGCAGGCTTGATGAGCATAAGAGACTTCTTTCAAAAACATTAAAAATAGTAATGTTTCCAAACTTTTGACTGGTACTGTATATATATATATATATATATATATCAAATATAGTGTACACTTACATCCACATAGTTGGCATTAATGTAGTCCCCTGTCTTTCCATCTTTGTCCGAGTTTTGAGAGAGTTTAACTCGACTGTGATCATCTGAGAGTACAAAAGTAGAAGGCTGTTAGTTGTGTTTTTAGTTTTTGTTATAAATGCATGTACATCTCTTATATTAGTATGGATGAGTGATATACAGGCCAGGATATTAATGTATCTGTTCTTGCTCTTATTGTCTGGGTGGATGGAGCTGTCCGCAGTGATGCCGATGTCCGCCGTACAGCCCTGAATCTCCTGGAAGAAACGTTTCAAGCATAACTCAGATCATAACCGTTACCAAACTATTTGACTTTATCATGCACACTAACCATGCAAAGAGCAACACTGACACGCCAATACAATGAACAGAAGAATAACAACAATGTAAAAGAATAAGTAACACTAAACAAGGGAGATGTGTCTTACCTCGTAAGACTCTTTCAAGATCTAATAAGGGAGGGGGTGAGAATGCAGAAGAGCACAATGAAAGTCCAGGACAAACAGAGAGGCAGGTACAGGTATGAGGCACGTTTGCATGTGTTTTCATGCTACAGACGGGTTTAGACAGGGCTGTCGCTCTGTGTGGGTGTTCATGCAGTCAGTGGAGCCACAGTGAACAGTGTTCCCACATCACCTCTTTACATGCTGCCCCATAGCACTTATATACATGAATTCACTGTATTATATTTTTTACATGGTATTATAGGATGCAATGTTCAAGGTTACGCATTTAGAAACGTCAAGAAAACTGAAAATCCCAAGTACCTCAAATTTTTTGGAGAACATGTGATTTGCGTGAAGATCAGCAACATGTTTCACGAAATCCTTAACAGGGAGAGCTTCATTATCCTCTGGTATCAAAAAGAAAACAATTATTTAGAAATACATAAATGCATATCAAATTATTAATACAATTATTTATTTAAAAAAAAACACAACTATACTTAAATATATTTACTTTTCTGATAAACTAATTTAAGCAATTGTATTTATTTATTTTTTCGTTTATTTGTATTTTTCAATAAATATCTCTAAGAAATAATAAATAACTGTTTGTTTGTTTAAATAAATGCAATTAAATAAATAAATGTTAATAACAAGTACAATTATTTATTTAAAAACATTACAATTACTTTATTTGTTTATTTATTATAAAAGTAATTGTAAGTAATTGTAAGTAATTGTAGTTTTAATAAATAAATCATTTTACTTATTTATTTATTTGTATTTATTCAATAAATAAAATGTTTAAAAATGACTTAAAAATACTTAAGTTAATTTTAAAAATGATTTTAAGTAGTTGTGCTTTTTGATAAATACTTTTTTTTTCAATGAATAACTAATAACTACTAAAATTAATTTGTTAATAAAAATAAATACGATTAAATATATACAAACAAATAAATATTAATAATAAATAAATACAATTATTTATTAAAAATACAATTACTTAATAAATACGTAAATTAGTTTATTTATTATAGAAGTAATTGTAAGTAATTGTATTTAATAAATAAATTATTTATAATAAATTATTATTTAAATAAATAACTTAAACAATAATAAATAACTGTTTGTTTAAATATATAAATAAATAGCTGCTAAGTAGAAATAATATAATAATATATAATATATAATAATAATAATCTGTCTGAATGGGAGTGTAGGTTTGTTACCTGTAGGTAGAAGAAGAGGGGTTGATGGGGCTGATATGGCACGGGCTGAATTGTTGTCCTCTACATAAAAATGTGCCGTTTGAAAGCATCTCCTATAAGATACAGATGCAATATATTACAGCCATTTTTTTACTTTATTACAGGTAAAATGAAGAGAATTTAATGAAAATAATGAGTATTACAAAAATAACTCAAGAGTAAAAAGTATGGATGCAAAACAGTACTGAGAATTGTCATGAAAATAACGTCGCAAAATATATTAATGCTCCCAAAAAAATCCTTAAAGGTGCAGTAAGTGATTTCTGAGAAACACTGTTGAAAAAGGATCGGACCAAGCCATAACACTCTTGTAGCCAATCAGCAGTAGGGGGCGTATACATTTATGATGGGGGAGGAGAGAGAGTAAACAAGAGGGAGGTTGAAGAAAGACTGTAGATAGAGAGATGGGTGAGAGACATTACAAAAGAGAAAAGGTTAGAGGAATATCACTGGAAAAAGAAGGGTTATGATCAGGCAAGAGCTTTAGGACCTGCCTTAATATTAGAAAAGCTTTCCAGCGCTGGAGAAACCCAAGCGGGAAGTCCTGAAGTTGCGTTGTTTCTGCTCCATTCGTGAGTAACATTGATTTTACAATGTTTCAGAGAACCAAGATATGCTGTTGTTGTAATGTTACCTTTACAGTTTTAAATGTCATTATTTGTCTAGAGCTGGTGTGATGCTGGCGACTAACAACAAACTCTTGCTTATACTCTTGTGTACTCTTGTGTGTTCATTTTTGGTTCTTCCTTGTCCTTCCTTCGTCATCTTCACTTGATTCTTTGCAAAGAATTATTTTGCTTCGCTTCAGCAATGATAAAGAGAAATCCACTCTTGTATCGCATGTTCGTGCATTTTGGGGGCGGAGCAATGAAAGGAGGGGTGTGTTTGTTTGGGTTGATTTCAAATATCAACAGTGTTTCTCAGAAATCGCTTACTGCACCTTTAAAATGGGTGAAATGTCACCTGGACATGTTTTGGTGAGTTTGTGAGATTTTAGAGTAGGTGAATAGTGTATGCAATCTCAAAGCAAACGTTCACACACACTGACGTGTGTTTGAAGAGCTAATACCTCCAGTAGATGAGAATGCCCACCAGCACCAGCAAACACAGGGTGGTGAGTGTGGATATCACAGCCAGAGGAACAACGGTCCTTTTCTCTTTCTCTGTTCCTTCCACCATCCCGATACGAGACTCCGGACTGCTGTTACTCGCCTCTGATGATGGAAACGGGAACAAAACAGTCCTTAATAAATCCATTAATGAGCGATCTCATGGTAAAATACATGACATAATATTAAATATTCAAGGAGCTAAAAAATCTGTGGTTATGTTTACATACCAAATCCAACTGCTAGCTCATGGAGAATGAGATTATCCTATTCATAAAACAATTTAATTTGCTTCACCTCAATAAAAAAAAAGACATTAACTGCAATATTTTCTCATCTTAAAGGGCACCTGTTATTTTACCTTCCCTTTAGTGTCTAATATAGCAGTTTGTGCATGTAAACGATCTGCAGAGTTAGAAAGCGCAAAGTCCACGCCAAAAGGAGTTCATCTTTCCAACAGAAAACACTTGCCTGATCCTGCCAATATTTCTGTCACTTAGTTACATCATCATGTTATATATTTGCATAATGCCCGCCTACTGGTTGCTTTGGCCAGTCATGTGTTTTGTTCTCCAAATGTTTTGACACCATGTACGAGTTTTACCTGTATTCTGGTCTTCCTCTGACTCTCGGATAGTGAGTTCAGGAATTAGTTGTATGGGAATATCATCGATTTGAGAGGTCACTGACCCTCCTTGACCTGAGCCAGTGTCAGATTCAGCTGACCAGGTCACCCATGAGAGAAAAGCCTGATTTTCTGGTTCTTCGGTGGTGGCATCCTCTCGCTCGCTCTCAAAGTAGAAAGTAGAGGACTGTCCCTCATTATTTTCATCTCCAGTTTTGCTCAGATCTGAGTCTTCGGGAGCCGATCGGGTTTGGCCGAGCTCCCATTCCCGGTCGAGCTCCTCCAGGAAGATCGCGGACCCTGATCCGCTGAACTCTCCCTGCCCGTCTGAAGGAGGCACTTGAGCAGATCCCTCATCCAAAAAGATGGTTGGGTAGCGGGTGGAGTATACATTGAGATTTGAGGCATCTCGAGCCGTCGATACCCTTTGATTACTGAGCGACGTGGCTGTAACAAACACGTCTAAAGAGTTAAGACTTCAACTCTCCGCTAAAAAAAAAACATTTACGGCGGAGGAAAGAAGGGCTTGGATTGGAAGAAACAAAACCAATCAAACTGGTCTAGCAGATCTTGAAATACCTAAAGCCACAGCAAAGGGGGCGCCATCACCATGCGCAAGAGAAAGAAGGCAAAGGTTGAATGCACAAGAGCAAGAGAGCAACCGCCACCGCGTTCAGCATTTGAGGAGTGAGCCAACCAGCCGAGAAGAGAGAGTCCAGCAGGTGCATTTAAGCTTTTCCAGAATATTTGTGGCACAAAATGGCAGTAACAATTACACCGTTGCGCGTTTCTGGAAGTTTGACTACTTATTAACAGTGATCCCCAACCAGGAGTAACAGATTTGGAAAGACAGTTTTGGTTTATTAAACCTGTATGTGTTTGTTACCTATAAGTTGTAACTTTTCATTAACATTTGTACAGATGACAATGTATTCATCACTTGTGGGTGATATTTCATACTTATTGAGCTTCTTTTGTATTTAAATTCCTCTATAAAATAGTGATATTTGTGAAGTGTCTCGTCTGGGTTTCATTTTGAAACAAATTCACCACTAGATCCTAAAGAAAGTTTCTCTGGAACTTGTCAAAACTTGTGAACAGTACTTGCAACTAATATAATATAATAATAATAATAATGAGATAAAAGGCCACTTAAGTGCACTTAAAGAGTACACTTTCAATGTACTTTCAAAGTGTGTTAAGAAACACCTCTAAAAAGTGCACTTTGTAACGTCAAATATTTTTTTGAAACTTTAAAATACATTGTAAATCATTATAATTTAATAATCTTTTGTTGTGCTTTAAATAAGCACTTATTTTAATATGTTGACTAACATACTAAAATCCCATGTAAAGTACTTATAATTAAGTAATTATATATAATTCAGTTTGTCAAAAAATCTATAATTCTTAATAATTATAAATCTATAATAATTGCATTTCGTATTATTTTAACTATATTTGCGAATGACATGCAATTAATACATTAAATTCAGTTCACATTTAAGTATATATATATTTGAAAGCATCTTTCTCTAATAAGTTCTCTTTTTAAAAGTATGCTAACATCTACTTCTTTTTCACAAGGATGCGGTTTATGAAGGAGTACTTAAAGGGATAGTTCACCCAAAAATGTACTCACCCAGAACCTGTATTCATTTATTCCTTGTGCTGAACACAAAAACATATATTTTGAAGAATGTTGGTAACCAAACAGTTTCTGGTCCCATTGACTGCCATAGTATTTTTTTTTATATACAATGGAAGTCAATGGGGAAAATATATTACCAAAATATCTTCCTTTATGTTCAAAAGAGGAAAGAACATCTTGAGGGTGAGTAAATGATGTGGTAAGTTAACTATCCCTTTAAGATGAAAACTGTTGGGAAACACTGCTCTTTAAGGATGCAATCATCGAACTATTCAGCTACTATTGTTTGATTTTACATAACCAGCGTTCCCATCACTTTCCTGCAAGCAAGTTAGCATTTAGCGAAAGGTTTTGTCTAGGCAAACACCCTGATCAAGATTGTCTTACCGTTAAACAGGGGCTGAGTGGTCTGAGAAATGATCTTCATAGATGATCCAGTAGTCGCAGTGCTTGCATTAGCTGTTGAAGTTGCATTCACTGCAGGGGTGATGGTGGTCGTCTTCACTGGCTGTTTTGGCACCAGTCGTCCAAATGCAGAAGTTGATGAAGATTTGGTTGTCCTGACTGAGGTCTCTTGGTCCTGAGCATCTGGCGGTGCAGTGAGAAGGTTGTTCAGATCTGGTGTGGCTTTTGTGGTGCTGGTGTTGAGGACGTCCTCATAGTAGACGTCTGTGACCACCATGTCGCTGTGGGGAAGGTGGCCGCTCTCCTCTGGGATGAGTTTGCTCAGTGGCCGCTTGGTTTCATTTCCGGTCTTATTTTGGTCAGGTGACCATGACAGCGAAGACTCCTCTGTAATTTTTCCTCTGACTGTAATGGGGGTTGTCCTGACAACGGGAAAAAGGAAGCCTGGTTGGTCTGTCACTGTGGTGATGGAGATGGAGCTTCCGGAATCACGGATGAGGGTCCGGCTGGGCGGAGACTTAGAAGGAGGGGGAGATGTTCCCTGAAAACAAAATACATCAAGCTCATAAAAACCATAAAGATGCTCATGATGCAGTCATTTATGAATAGTTTTTTATGGCATTAAAAAAAATGCACCTCATTATATTCCTCTGATTCTGTTAAATCACCAAAGGGATCCGGCTCATTTACTGTAGGGTCAAAGAATACATCAGTGAATTAATTCAAAGGGAAAAATAATAATAATACTGTATAATAGGGTGAATAACACAAAGAAATATCTGGGTTAGATTTCCTCCCAAAACATTTTTTTTTTATATTTGAGATTTTTTTGTACAAAATAAAATTATTTAATACAATTTTCCCCACAGCACAACCCCCCAATATATATACACACTGTGTATATATATATATATATATATATATATATATATATATATTTTTTTTTTTTTTTTTTTTTTTTACTTTTGATATTGGTGTGAAATTTGATCCAGACATTTTTTTTTTCTTTTGTGAGATTCTCCAATTTTGGTTTGATTCAGCATTACCAGGGTCTTCAAGAGGCATGTCCACAATAACCTGGTCACTCATTTTTCCGGTCAAGCCATTCGTGCACAGCGCCACCACTTGGACAACATAGCTACTGTTCGCTAGCAGATTATGAATAATGGCCCCCTAAAAAAAAAAAAAAAAAGAGAATACTATTTCATAACACCTGTTTTTAACCATCAGGACTAGTCTAACCATGAACTATCAGCTATCATGTAACAATGTTGACTGAAATATCCAAGCTTCAGTCAACGCAGTCATATTAAACGCCTCACGTGGATGGGCTAAAAGTACTCACCACATCCTGGTCTCCATCTGTCAGATACTGTTGTCTGGGTGGGTCTTTGCCCTGGAGTCTTTGGTAGGTGACGGAGTAGCGCTCGATAGCGGTGTCATATACGGCCCGTGGCCTCTCCCACGTCACCACGATGCCGGTGTAGTTCTCAGAGTCTGCCTGCACGTTCTGCGGTTCGGAGCTGCACACTAAACACAGAAGAGCTTGAGATTACATTGAACTGACTTGAGCTGAACAAATACAGCTGTTTGAACAGTTTGAAACTTCGTTTCATAATTGATGAACTTTTCACAGTTATTGTTGAACTGAACTCAATCAACACTAAACCGAACTAAGATGATTTAAGGGTTAGATCATGCAAAAATGAAAATTCTGTCATTAATTACTCACCCTTGTGTCGTTACAAACTCATAAGACTTTTGTTCATCTTTGGAACACAAATTAAGATCTTTTTGGTGAGAGATTTCTGTCCCTCCATTGACAGCAATGCAACTGAAACCTTGACGCGTCAAAAAAGTTCATAAAGCGATCGTAAAACTAATCCATATAAATGAATCGGTTTAGTCCAGTTATTCTGAAGAGACATGATCGCTTTATATGATGAACAGATTGAATTTAGGCTTACATTCACATTTTCCAAAGATGAACAAAAGTCTTATGGGTTTGGAACGACATGAGGATGAGTAATTAATGACAGAAAATTCAATTCTGAGAGAATATTATGTTATTGGATCATGCTTTCGTTCTAATAAGGAGCTGTAACTTTAGACAAATATCAGTAACTTACAAAATTGCTTCTAAATCAATACAATACAATTTTATTTGTATAGCACATTTAAAAACAACTGGCGTTGACCAAAGTGCTTAACAAGGCCAAAAGATATACGATAACAAATACAATATAAACATAAGACACAGAAAACAGAAGACACACACATCAAGATATATTAAAAGCTATTGAAAAGAAATGCGTTTTCAAAGTAGATTTAAAAATTGACAAAGTTTGGGCAGATCTGATGTGAGCCGGTAAGCTATTCCATAGCTTGGGTCCAAAGGCTGCAAAAGCACGATCACCCCTATTTTTTAGTCTGGTTCGAGGGACAGATAGTAAGTTAGAGTCCCCCGACTGTGTGATTGGATGAAGCAACTCTGTTTGAAACAGAATTGGTGCATTTGTTTTCTTGGAAAAGCTCCAAAGTGTGGTTTCCAGGCAACACACATTCACTGCAGGGGTTTTAAAAAGCGCAAAATGCATGTGTGTCCACGGTCAGAGGAGGAGGAGGAGATGCATGCAACACTCGATTTGACCTTGAGAGATGACCTCTCATTCCTCTCTGATCCTTATTTTATGTATCACAGGCACATACTTGTTTCTGAGTGTCTTTGTTAGGCTGCGCTGTGTGAGTGTGTATTATACATACTGGGTGCAGGGACTTCCTCTGTGCCTGTGTAGGATGAAAACACTTGTCCCGTGAACTGCTGTTGTTGTTCTCTGTAGTTATTTTGCAGGTAGTCGGTCAACATGACGTATCCGGCCTGCTGTATGGTCATCACCTCACAGAAGACCTCCAGCTACAAATATACAAAAATGCACGAATAATGAGACGATAAAAAAGACAAGATTACAAGACCTTGCTTACAGTTGAATAATAATAGTAATTCTGTCAGTGAATTGTATGGTAATGGATATGACAATGTTGATATGTTTAGTCTTGGTGGAATAGATCTGCTACTGTTGCAGAGCAAGTACAGGACTTGCTACTGCTAATACACACACGAAACGCTGCTGTGAGCAAGTAAGACATGCCGCTGATCCACAATATAGCATACATGAATTACCCGTAGCTGATCTATACAGGTGGAGCTGGGGAAGGTGGAGGGTTTCTGAAAGCATGTTGCTACTGCTACAGAAAATGCTGAACAGTATATGAAGGTTGAGCAGCGAGCTCATTGGCTACTGATACAGCAGGAACCAATCAGCTGTGCCCTATAGAGAATGATGTGATTGCAAGAATGTTGAGTTAAAGCAACACTAAGGAACTTTTCCTCTTTGGTCGCCCTACAGGTTGGAAGCGGAATTGTCCATTACCGCTGTCGTAAATAATTTCGCCACATGCACGCTCGCTGGTTATCTAGCACCGGCTTTGGAATGAACAAGGTAGAGTATGTTGCATGATTTCATGAAAGTATGATGTATTGCGACATCAGAAACGAAGAAAAACTAAATAATGACTATTGTAACGCTTGACGTAAAGCAAGTCGAATTTGTAGTTTTCTTATGTCTCATTCGAACTACAGAAACGCAACCCGGTTTGGCAAATTTGCATAGTGTGGTTATAGCAGATATAGGGCTGCAAAGCGAATCCAGAAGTGCCTTTCACCCTGTTACGACTTGACGAACCACTGATACGATTTTGGAAATATTATTTTAAGGTAAAAATTTTTCCTTAGTGTTGCTTTAAGGACCGATCAGCCTGCACCATCTAGAGTTTCATGACAGAACTTTGTATTAATAATAATAATAATCATCATAATGTAAAATGTAGTATTTTGTCAAATACTTTTGAAATAACATTAAATAAAAATACACAAATACATAAATAAGATATTGGAAAATATATACAATCAACAAACATATAAATAAATTAAGAAGACAATTAAATACATACGAAACAATGTACAGTCAGCAGTCCTTATGACCAAATAAACGCTTATTTTTATGATGACTGGCTGACTATATATAATCTCACAAGTTAGTAATGTCTGGATACTAACCAACTTACTAAAACTAACTAAATAACCAACTAACTAAAACTAATTAAATAACTAAATAAAACTAGCTAAAACCAACAAAATAACTAACTTAAACTAACTTACTAAAACTAAATAACTAACTTAAACTAACTAACTAAAACAAACTAAATTGTGCAAGAAGAACATTAAACAACAAACAGAGAGATGCAACAGACCAATCAGAATTAAGTAATTCAGAGAGCAATGTTGCAACAAGAATGACAGAGCAAGAATCCGAATTAGCCAATTAATAATTTTTTCTTTATATTGACTGGATTTAAATTGGAATCAAGATGAATGACGGTGAATAGCTTTATATGCACGAGTGAATTAATGCAAATGCTGAACCAGTGCTAAAGATTCATCAGCTATACTTAAGCGTGCCTGTGTTTCGCCCCATCAAATTTTCATGCCTAAGAAACAGGCTGTGTTTAAAGTGGATCAGGCATGAGAGCGAAGAAAAAATAGCTACACAACCGCATGACAAAAAAAAACCCTCCTCGCATCTTAAAACTGAGCTTTAAAGTGCATCTGGATAAGAGGGGCAAAGTTGCGTCCCCTCCACCGAGGGCTTATCTCTGATCCACACGTCAGGCGGCGGCCAGTTGAAATATTAATGCACACGCCTCCGTTTGCTCAAGAATAGCTTAAAGGGGCTGTCAGGGATGTATTCACCATGCTCCATTTTTAGGAGAGGGGTTTCGCTCTCTCTCTCTCTCTCTCGCACACACAAACACAAAAGAGCCATTGGCTGCAATAGTGACCCCAAACTAGCCTGATCTTCAAGACTCTTCTGACTTTATTTAGCCAAATTATGTGTTGCACTTGCACAGAAAATAATCGGAGATGTCCTGACCTGGGTTTCTGAGATGGCCACTGTGTTTTTAAACACGATCCACTCCACGTTCTCCGAGCAGGGCGGCGCGGTGAGTGAGCCATTGTACATGAAGTATTTTTCGGGGGACTGTGGAAGCAGAGGCCGCAAAGAAAACGCTTCCAGGGGGCTGCTTTTACCTTAATGTCAGAGAGAAGCATGTTATTGCAGATGATTGCAGATGAATTTGAAATAATGAAAATGATATGTGAAAACCAAGGATGTACCAAATCGGCTCACGCTGTTCACCCCGTCAATGATGGCCACATAATCCTGGTTGTCTTCAATGCTGGCCTAAGGAACAGATCAAAGTCTTTAAAGTCATTATAATAAAAAGGTTACAGATGCACCATGGTGACGTTATACGGGTTAATATACAGTGTGGATAAGCGTGTATGATGTTCGCAGGATGAAAATATCACCTCAAAAAAGACAGCTACAGCAGCTATCTTTCCTCCGCTACTTATCGCCTCGTCTATGGATTCAAACTCCTCTTCATCAAAACAATATATCTGCATCTGAGAGAGAGAGAGAGAGAGAGAGAGAGAGACTCACTTCCATATATTTCATTTATAGTCAACATGAGTTCATATTTGACTTTTATTTTATCATAGTATGATTAGTGGGAAATGAAATGAATGCAGTTCCATGTTATCCTCAATCTTGCAGAGAACCTGATTCACTGTGATTTATACGTGTGGTGAGGTTTACCTCCAGAGGGAAGCTGTTGCCGTTGAGGCTGTGTTCAGAGCCGTCTGCAGTGGCGTTACATCGGCCCCAATGGAACGTGATCCTGCCCACTTTAAACCTGGATCTGAGCCCACCTCCACTTATGAAGTACTGACCGTTCAGACTGATTACCACTGAGAAACATGATACACACACACACACACAAACTCAATGACCGTGAGTCCATATACGCAAGCCATGTGCAAATGTGTTCTAATTGCTCATACTTCAGCTTTCATCTCTTCGCCTTGATAAAAGATTCATTTTAAGCTGAGCCTTTTGTGCTGGAATAATCTGTCAATCTCACAGTGTCAAATCAGAACAAAAGGTTCAGTGCAAGCTTTTCTTCTGTGCTCCTGTAAAAGCACAGACCATCCAAAGCCACCCAGCTGCCATTCACAGGTAAGAAAAAGAAATACGATTGTCATTCCAGGAGATTTTATTCTTCGGCAACTCCATTAGTCCACCAGCGATTCATCTCAGGTCGTAATTGCATTCATCTGAGGACATCGCTCTGGGGAGTTAACCTGTCAGTATAATTTCACTGAGTGCTGTTTAAAAAGCGGTTTTATCCCCAACTGAACAAACGTCTTGTAAACACCAGAAACCCAGTGAGGGTGTGCAGACCTGTTTTGCCATCATTGGTGATGGTGGTGGAATCGGCGGTGGGCTGTTCCCAGTTCTCCAGCTGCAGGTTCTGGTACTGCATCCTAACCTGAGTGAACTCCTCACTGATGTCAATGGGAGACTGTCTGGCATTGCCGCAGACTGGATATTTCTTTGTCCAATGCTTCTGGTTTAGGGCCCCTGTAAAGAGTAAGGGTGTGACAAATGAACAAGGGAATAATCTTGCAACAAATCAGTTAAAGATTTGTTGTCTTAATTAATGCAGCAAAACGTTTAGATTCATTCATTAATATGGATCCATAAGGCAAAGGGGCAATAACCAGCCAACGTTTCTGTCTTTGACCATTTTAATCACCTTTATTTGTTCATTTAAATAGTCACGCAATGTGCCAATATTCATTTTATTCATTAAAAAGAAAAATCTAGTCTCAGTTAATGAGCTCATAACTTCTTGTATAATCCAAGAACTGTGCATTCAGAATTTTCGGTTTCGTCAGAGTTTTCATTTCGGTGCATAATATACAGTATATTATATACGTTTTTCCATAACAACATTGCTTGTCAACAATCGTTTGGTTAAAATGTTAAGCATGGAAAATGCAAGGCTTTTTCTGCATTATAGTTCTTATAAAGAGTCTAAAAGTTCCATTTAATATCTTAATATTTATTAGATGTAGTTTATTAAAGCATATGCCAAAGCTGTGACCTAGTGTTCAGTAAGGTCAAATTTCTGTTTCAGCATTTTCCAGATCCTCTTCTGAGTATAATGCTCTGTTCTATCTATTGTAAACTATAAATAAAAGGCCAAAAATATAAAATAATGGCATATGGCAGCAAACTGAGGCACATGGTATGGCATATGAAGAGCCAGTGCTGATCAGAGCAAAATAATGCCACTTGCAGTAGTGTTGAACACATATAGTGAACACTATGGCATATCACACTGACTTCACCAGATGATAAACTCACGGAGCAGATGGCAATGGGTCACACGTCACTGAACAAGCACGAGCAATAAACCGCACGCACACACACACAAACATAAACACATCTGATTAAAATTGTCCCCGAGGACGCCTCTTTAACTACACGATGAAACGTGCGATCTGAATTAGCAGCTTTAATGTTCCCTGGCAGGACAATTACAGTGTATATTTTCCCAGTGATTTCACTTTCACCTCCCGAGCTGGCCGTTAATTCTTCACCCTCTAAAGCTACAACATAATTAATATGTCTCTAAAAGGCTATTAAGAATTAGGCTGAGAGGACAGAACCACATCCTCGAGGTGCTTAATATCGACATGCGAGACAAACGTCTGCTATTAGCCTGATTGATGGCGTCCACATTCAACAGGAAAACAGCGTCTGCTGGCGAAATGAACTACGAGTCTGTCAGGTTACAGCGGTGCAGCATCTGGCTCGGCAGACACACACATACGCCGCGACGTGGATACGCTGTAATCAAAGAGAACGGCTGCTGCTATGGTAACCGGTAGAGATGTGGCATAAATGCAGAGCCTGAAGTCATTTAAAGGATTCTGAGACCTCTGGGCTGTTCTGACATTTCCAATATTTCTGTTGCAATAACAGGTAGGATGCGCTTTGGCCTTTGAAGCAATCTGCCGTTCCATGACGCATGGGAATGAACAGTCGCATATGGGAATGGTTATTGTGGAATCCTCCACCTCCATAATGACACCCTCATCCATCCCAACATTCATTCTGATTACACCAGCCAATTATCCACAACAGTTTCCTCTCAATTTCCCCTAAGGAAGGTCAGCAAAGGGCAGAAGTAGAACACAACCGTTGTGAATGTCTGTGGATCCACTACAAATTAGTAGTGTAGCTGTTCACAAAAAAACACACCTTGTCTGATGGTTAACACTTGATTAATACAATATAATTAGAAATATAATAATTTATAATATTCATATTACATATGATTTTATACAATTATAAGTAATATTAATGTAATTAAATCAAATTAATTGTATAAATATAATAAATTAAAGCAAATATAAAATAATATATATGCTAATAATCAAATATATGTAATAAATTCATATATATATATATATATATATATATATATATATATATATATATATATATATATATTATATTATATTATATATATATATATATATTTTTTTTACATTATTTCATAATTTGGCAGCAGGTATATTAGGCTGCTGTCACTTTAAGACCTGATGCACTGATCCATTATACTGTTAAACATGTGTTTTCTTTCTCAACCGTTTACGTTCACTTAAAATAAAACTGACTGTGTTTAAGTGAATACTCGCCAAGACTGGCTTTTTGACATTATTTTGTGTGTATTTGACTGATTAAACACAAGCAATGAAAAATTACTCAATTTAATACAGAGGCGGCTTAATATGCGTGCACTTTGGGTGTGCCCACAAAATCTGCGGGAAGGAGAAAAATTATGCGCAATATGTGAAATCCCACGCCGAAATTCAAGCCCTGTAACACCAACAATATTCATTTGGAGCAAATGAAAAGAGTGAGTGAGTGGAGGCGGGTTTGTGTGTCAACTCGCCGTCGGAGAGATGAGAGAGCAAGAAAGCGCAGCTGGTATCATGTATCTGTTCTGTGGGAAATTAGTATTGGAAGCGTTTCAGATATTTCAGTATCTGTATTTTTGTAACACTACATTTCACTTATTATTTCAGATGCCTTTTTAAAAGACTATAAATGAAAAAAATTGATATTACAAATACAATTGTATATTAATATATACAGTACATATTCAAATTATGTGTGATGTCACACAGGCAAATATATTTGCATATGACCGCCCACTGGCGTTGTGTCGCGTCAAAAGCAAATAGAACCCATTATAATGACTGATGCTGTCTACACTGGATACAGTACACAGATGCACTTCAGAAGGATCCCAGTGTCAGGAACAAGTGGATGGTTTAAAAATTAATGTTGCTTGGGTGTGAGTAACTTGTAGTGTCGTTTCCATGGCAACTTGTTTTGCAGCTTGTGTACACCATTAAGCAATGTCTCTTTTGCGATCGATCAGTAATTCACACGTCAACATTTGCTGTAGGAAAAACATATGTAATTTGTATACGTCCTTCATGCGCTTCATGAATAAAACTGAGATCATGAGCTATAATAGCAGAGGTGCTTCTGAGGACGTAGGCGGGAGTCTCGTTTATAAACGCTCTATCCGCAGGTTATCAGAGCATGTAGATTAGAGGAAAAAGCTGCAGCCCCCGCAGCAGATGGAGACGGGAGAGGGACCGATGCCAGAGGCAGGAATCACACGCACCCCTGGGGTTCGGAAAACAGGGTCAACAGGGGACGGGCATGCTACAGTAACCAATGATCATGAGCAGATTCAAGAACTGTCCCAAAACTAAGTCGACAGTACTGCCTACATACACAGCTGCATCCTGACTGAAATGGAACCTAATAAGCGACTAATTTGGAACGCTCTACATAAGCACACTATTATATGATATATACTGAATATTCAGTGTTCGCCTGTTGGTTTCCATCGCAAAGCATTTGCTTTTCCCATGATATTTAAAAACATTGAAAGCTAATTCAGAATGCTTTTCTGTATTTGTTCACAATAAAAGGGTCCATTGCATTTGCCTGAATGTTCCCACAGTAAAGGATGCTAATACGGATTAGAAGTGAAGAAAATGTGTTAACGTTTTAAAGCACTCCTGTGAAAATAGACATGGGATATTGCTCATTTAATTGTGTGACCAGATTGCGAGACCTCGATATCTGTTCACATAAATGCACAAATAGTGCATAATAAAAATAAAAAAAAATAGACATTTCCCACACATCAGGAGGAAATCTGAAGTGTTAGAGTCACTGTGTGACTGTCAGCTGAAGTTCTCCAAGAGTCTATGAACAAATTAGCATTCAAGCTTGACAACTTTTGTTTGAGGAGAGAGGGTTTTACGTGAAACAATTAGAGTTAAACAGAGAAACGTGTATCGTTCTATTTCTTCACAGGTTTGTGCTGGGCCTCACAATCAAGCGTGTTCTTTCACATGTTAATTCATTTAGTTTCGACTCAGTGAACACACACACACACACACACACACACACACACACACACACACACACACAGTCAGTATCCTACTCTACTTCAGTCATTCAAACAATATTTGTTCAATGTGACTCAGTGACTCAGTTTTGGCCCTTATGGAAGCTTGTTTCCACCACTGAATAAAAAATAAAAAAGATAATTTTGACTTTTTATCTCAATAGCAAGTTTACATCTCACAATTCTGACTTTTTTTTCCTTCACAGAATTGCTTGATATAAACTCACAATTGTTAGTTATAAAGTCAGAATTGTGTGATATAATGTCGCAATTGTGTGATGTAATGTTGCAAATGCATGTTATAAAGTCAGAATTGCATGATATAAAGTAGCAATTGAGTGATATAAAGTCACAATTGCGCGTTATAAAGTCAGAATTGCGTGATATGAAGTCTCACTTGCCAGTTATAAAGTCAGAATTGTGATATAAACTCGCAATTGTGTGTTATAAAGTCAGAATTGTGTGATAGTCGCAATTGCGTGTTATAATGTCAGAATTGCGTGATATAAAGTCGCAATTACATGTTATAACGTCAGAATTGCATGATATAAAGTCGCAATTACGTGTTATAACGTCAGAATTGCGTGATATAAAGTTGCAATTGCATTTTATAACGTCAGAATTGCATGATATAAAGTAGCAATTGTGCGTTATAAAGTCAGAATTGCATGCTATGAAGTCACACTTGCCAGTTATAAAGTCAGAATTGTGATATAAACTCGCACTTGTATAATATAAAGTCAGAACTGTGTAATATGAAGTCGCACTTGCGTGTTATAACGCACTTGTATAATATAAAGTCAGAATTACATGATATAAACTCGCAATTGTGTGTTATAAAGTCAGAATTGTGTGATAGTCGCAATTGCGTGTTATAACGTCAGAATTGCGTGATATAAAGTTGCAATTGCGTTTTATAACGTCAGAATTGCATGATATAAAGTTGCAGTTGCGTTTTATAACGTCAGAATTGCATGATATAAAGTCACAATTGCGTGTTATAACGGCAGAATTGCGTGATATAGTGGCAATTGTGTGTTATAAAGTCGCAATTGCGTGTTATAAATTCAGAATTACGTGATATAGTCGCAATTGCATGTTATAAATTTAGAATTACGTGATATAGTCGCAACTGTGTGTTATAAAGTCAGAATTGCATGATATAAACTCGTAATTCAGACCTTTACCTTATTGTCAAAGGACATTAATTAGTGGATACTGGAATTTCTAACTTCAATATGACACCTTGAAATATGTCAATATTCAGTAGGCCTAGCCTATCATTTTTAATACCATCGGGAAAACTACTACATACTAAATATTTTAATATCTACATTTTTGTCCATCCATTTTGTCAAGGCAATCATTATTTTCAAGCATTGAAAAGCACAACACTCATTGTAACAGTAATCTATTTGAATGGAAAAGTTTAATTCAAGTCTTCTGAAGAGACACGTACGTCCACTTTATAATGTGAGATTTTAATTTCTTTTGTTTACATATTTAAACATTGATCAATAACCATTAATAATCTAATATTTACTCACTCAGTGTATTTGTCTTTACAATAGGGTAACGTGAACTGTTGCAATAGCTCACACACAGCACAAGGAAGCTTGATTTCAATTCAATCTGAATTTAATTTGCAAAAAGACTCGATTTTTCATAACTTTTGACAGCGTTTAATTCAAGAGCATGGAGAGATTGGAGCTGGACGTCATTTGAGTCTGCAGTGAGAACCACTTGGAGAGATTCGCGATTGCACATGATATGACACACAGTCCGAGAGCGCGCCGCACACTCAATATCGTTCGTATATTTGAGAGCTCGCGTCCAGGTTTCTGCGATTACATGAATGTGCCCTCGCGCTATAATATTGTTCGTGACATTTGCCATTAAAATATGCCATAGAAACTTACAGGTATTAATAAAATTATGCGCAATAGGCCTACCTGCAATCCCGCGCTGAGAGGAGGCGGGTGTGTCAAACTCGCTGTCGTTGAGATGAGAGAATGAGAACGCGCAGCTGGTAAAATATAGATATTTTGACAATACTACTATGTAGTTTGTTGTTGCAAACTTTCAGTCCAGCCATTAATCACTCTGAGCTCCGATCGCCTCCTTCATGATCAGCTCTTCAAATCCTGCTGCGACTGCGGCGGCTTTCATTCAGTCCAAATATCAGGGGTTTTATTGGTCCGTTTACGATCGAATATTTTTATTGGCTACCGAAATGCCATTCAAAGATTTGAATATCAATTCAAATTGTACTCAGTAACGAAATGTGATTTTACAAGTAGCGAAGTAGATTACTTATTAGCTTACTTGAGTACAAGTAAAATTACAGATTTAAAAATATACTCAAAAAAGTACAAGTACCCAAAAAAACTACTTAATTACAGTAACGTGAGTAGTTGTAATTCGTTACTTCCACCTCTGTACGTGATATAGTCGCACTTGCGTGTTATAATTACGTGATATAGTCGCTACTGTGTGTTATAAAACCTTTTTTGGACTTTGTAACTTGCAATTGAGAGTTTATATCTCACAATTCTGTGAAAAGAAGTCAGAATTGCGAGATATAAACTCGCAATTGCAAGTTACAAAGTCCAATTTTAATTCTAAGTTTATCTCTCACAATTCTGACTTTATAACTCGCAATTATGAGTTTATTCACAATTACCGGAAACAAGATTCCATAGGTTTTCTACCATTTTTTAAAGCGGTCTCCGGCTCGATTTAAAAGCCACAAGTCAAGGGCCTCACACAATCCTGAATGTCACCTACTCCTTTTTTTAAAAAGACTTTAGTATCTTAAAGTGTCTAAGACTTTCAGCTAATCTCCTGCACAGGCGGGTCAGTGGCAGTGTGTGCTGGTACCTCTCATTCAGAAGGTCGACTCACTGCCGTCTTTCTAATGGAGAGCGGACATTGATCCGTCATTATTCACTTCCATCTACTGCTACCTTATCCCTATCTCTCGCTCAAAGGAGAAAAGGTTTTTAAGGCTTTAAGCCAGTGGCATGCCACACTGAAGTCTGGTAAAAAGCACACAATAAGGGCATTTGTTCGTTTTCTACCTACCTGTGTAAGACCAGTCAACGTCCTCGGTGAGTTTGCGCTGCCCTCTTAGGTACGGCGTGGCCAGATCTGGAATGGGAAAGATGAGGAGAGTTGGAGTCAATGCACCAGTAATTCAGAGGAGCACAAATGCATGAGGCGTAAAGCCTGTGTCCTGTACACTTACAGTCTTTAATTTCATAGAAACCACAAAAATAAAACAACAATCTTTGGAATCAACAGTGTTGTAATCCATTATACAAGTTTTTTGGGGTTTCGCCAATGCAAAAGTTGCCACAGTGAGGCTAGGTTGTATGATGTGGATGCTAGGGTGTTGCTAAGGTGTTATAGGTGATGTATATAATGCATTGCTATGTAGTGTATTGCTTAGTAATTTCTAGGGTGTTGTGGATGTTTACTAAGCCATTGTTATGCAGACACTAAGGAGTTCTAAATGGCATATATAGTGCATTGCTATGTGGTTGCTAGGGTGTTGCTATGTTGCTGCTAATGTGTTCTAAGGTGTGTACATAGTGCATTGCTATAGTGAATTGCTTTGTGATTTCTAGGGTGTTGTAGATGTTTCTAGGTGGTTGTTATGTAGTCGCTAAGGTGTTCTAAGTACCACATATAGTACATTTTTATATGGTTGCTAAGGTGTTGCTATGTTGTTGGTAAGGTGTTCTAGGTGGTTTACAGAGAAAACTCAGAACACTATGTGATTTTTAGGGTGTTGTGGATGTTTGCCAGGGTGCTGCTATGTAGTTACTAAGGTGTTCTATGTGGCACATACCTGTATAGTGCATTGCTATGTGGTTGTTAGGGGGTTGCTATGTTGCTGCTAAGGTGTTCTAAATGGTATATATTGCATTGCTATGTGGTTGCAAGAGTGTTCTGGGCAGTTGTTAGGGTATCACAGTAGGTTATGCTTTTAAAATGAGTCATCAGACTCAAGCGGCCCTTCCTATTTCACCCTCTTTCATTACTCTCTCCAGTGACTGTGGTGTGAATATCTCTAAATGAAAGTGTGATGAGGGAAAGGTCATTATTTTAGACTGAGTGACATTACTGTCTGATGTGTGTGCTAGTGTATGGTGTCATATGTATGTGTGTGCTGGAACACATGTGAGGCTGTGAGGACACCTGCCCAGACACATCAAAAGACAAATGTCAGTGTGTACAAGGGAAAGTGTATATGAAAGGACACATGACCTCATACACACACAGGTGTCCAGTTTGTAACCCTAACCTTCTAAGAAACAACATCTTCACATACTTTGACAGTACAAGGAATAGTTTATCCCAAAAAAAGGCTACACTGAACACAAGTCAAGCTTCAGTGTAAACTGTCCTTCCAAGGGATTTGGAGATGATGAAAACTGATGAAGCATGTAAAAGTCAGTTAAAGAGCATTTTAGCATTTTAACAGTCGTACCCCCTGACCTGACAGCTCTCACATGTAATACGGCCGGCCCTGCCGCAGCCATCCCTGCCTCCCAGAGCCCATTACTCAGTGAATGGTGACTGAGAACCGTGGCTACAATAGATCCTTTGAAGACTTTTGCCACAGAACAGGCCATTATTACAAAGAATACTCAGACACAAGTGATGTTCACAAACATACAGTGCAATGCATAAGTGAATACACCCATGCTAAAGTTGACTAAAAAGAGGAATAAAAAATCATATTTTGGAAATTGAACTTAATGCCTTAATTAAAAAAATTAGGAAAAATCCAACCTTTAAGGACACCAATTTTCTTTGTGAATGAATAATGTATTGTAAATAAATAAATGTTCTTCCTTAAAATACATGGTGCATAAGTGAGTACACCCCTATGTTAAATTCCCATAGAGGCAGGCAGATTTTTATTTTTAAGTATTTAAAAAAAAAAAAAATTTAGGATACTATGCATCCTGATAAAGTTCCCTTGGCCTTTGGAATTAAAATAGCCCCACATCATCACATAGCCTTCACCATACCTAGAGATTGGCATGGGGCACTTTCCATAAGATCATCTCTCAATGCAAATCAAACTAGCTTTTAGGCTAACTGAAATAAAACCATGCCAATCTCTAGGTATGGTGAAGGCTATGTGATGATGTGGGGCTATTTTAATTCCAAAGGCCTTTATCAGGATGCATAGTATCCTAATTTAAAAATAAAAAAATACTTAAAAATAAAAATCTGCCTGCCTCTATGGGAATTTAACATAGGGGTGTACTCACTTATGCACCATGTATTTTAAGGAAGAACATTTATTTATTTACGATACATTATTCATTCACAAAGAAAATTGGTGTCCTTAAAGGTTGGATTTTTCCTAATTTTTTAAATTAAGGCATTAAGTTCAATTTCCAAAATATGATTTTTTATTCCTCTTTTTAGTCAACTTTAGCATGGGTGTATTCACTTATGCATTGCACTGTAAGTGCCTCTGCTGTCCATATAAGGATATTTCTTAGGAAACAGTATAACTTTTTCAATATATTTTTAGTGAGATCAACATAAAAGTTAGATGTGATATATAATATATACTCTATGCTGTATATATACTGTATATGTGTCTGTGTATGTGTACATATAGTATGTCCTGACTATGTACACACACATTATATATACATTTCAGGGTTGAAGATCAGTGTCAAGAGCAAATGTGTAAAAAAAAAAAAATCACTGTTAGTTAGCAAACATCACTGCACCACACCACATTATTTAGTATTTACATTCAGTATTCTTGTGGTAAAACATGGTAAAACACACATTTGTTTAGGACATTTCTTTCTTAAAAATAGGCTTTGTGTTTGACGGTTCTGTGGAGTAAATCCCAGTTGGCAGGGTGATGAAGCTGCGAGTGGAAAAAGCTCTTTTGCTCAGCTCATCCCACAAAATCCAGACCCGTTTCACAGGAACACAGTATCATACTCTGAGGAAGAGCAGCAACCTGCGCCTCAATAAAGCCCCGGAGATTCTCTGGCTCGGGTCCATTTCACAGGCACTGAAAGAAAAGCCTAGGGCAAATTAGATTAAAATTGCTCACAGTTTAATGTTAATGAGTCTATCGACAATAAAGCCCTTCGCTGGACCCCTATTAAATTTCACATCCTGCATTCTCACTGCTCTCTCACAGAACAAAATGACAAGAAATGGAGATTTTCTTGGATTTTACAGATACACAAAATTATTAGATATTTAGATATTTTAAAACAAGCGGCAAGAGTTTAATCCTGTGTTCAAGTCATCTGAATGATAAGAGTCAACAGTATTTTTATTTACTATGGAAGTCAGTGGGGACCAGCAGCCGATTGGTTAGCTAAATTCTTCAAAATATCTGCTTTTGTGTTCAGCGCAAGAAAGAACATCAAGCAGGTTTACTTGAGAACAACTTGAGGGTGAGTTGAGGTAAATGATGAGTTCAGTACTCTGAAACTACTCAATGTCGTGAGCACACTTTAAGTGCAAAGTTTCACATTCAAGTGCAAAGTTTCTTGAATGAAAACTATCTGGCAAGCAGAAGTTGTTTACTACAGCCTGACTGCAGTCACACGGTCAAAGCCGTCGCACTCGGATGGTGGCTTTGACTGAGAAAGGCTCTCAGTATGCAGACGGTATATCCATGTGTCCAGTACGGCATAGGAAAATGGATGGGGGAGGGATCGTAACCATCCTCGGCCCTCTGCAAACCTCTCTAATTCAAATAAATAAGAGGATTAGAAAAATCTCGGGGAAGCCGGCCAGCACGTCATGTTTCTAAATCATGAACAAAACACGGGGCCTCAAATCTGAGTCCCCCTTCCTCACCGTGTCGCTAAATAACTTCCGACGCAGAGTTCCCTCCCCTCGTCTTGATGAAACGCAGCCTGTGAACTGTTTTGTGTCCGTCGCTGCTCTCACATGATGGAGAACACCTGTTTGATATTAAGAGGGCGCACATGGGGAACGAAACTGTTAAAATGGACAGCTAATTGAATTATGACATGTGTTTCCAAGGGCATGGATTATATTCGGATCCCTAAGGTCAAGGTTTGGAAAACAGCCAGTTGGGAAATAATTAAAGAAAGTTTAAAACTTCACTAAAATGGCAGCAACTTTAGGGCTGGAAATATGACATCCTGAAATATAATCCATCTATACTTGCCTAGACGAGAGTTTAAAGGGCTAGTTCACCCAAAATGTTTAATTTTGTAGTATTTGTACTCATTTGCACACTCTGACATCCAAACCTGTATGACTTTGTTTTTTTTTCATACAATGAAAGTCAATGGGGTCCAAAACCTACGGAGCCCCTAAAGGGACATGAGATAAATGAGATGGGAGGAAAAAATATATTTCAATGCTTTTGTATTCTCTCGCAAAAGTTTTGCGTACCCCTGAGAAACTTTGCATTTGCTCGCAAAACTTTTGCGTTCCCCCGAGAAACTCAAAGAACTCAAAAGTTTTGCAAATGAATGCAAACTTTCTCGGGGGAACGCAAAACATTTGCAAGAGAACGCAAAAAGCATTGACATTTTTTCCTCATCTCATTTTCCCCCTTACCATGTCCCTTTAGGTGCAAAAAAATATTTTCATGTTTTTCAAATTTCATGTTTGAGTTTGTTTATTGCCATTTCTTTGCGCTTATTTGTTAAATATAGGCAACTTCTGAGTGAATATTGTTTCAAAGCCAATTTTCAGTTGACGTTTTTGATGCATTAGAGAAGGGTTTCTCAAACTTGGTCCTGAAGGGCCACTGTCCTGCACAGTTTAGCTCCAACCCTTATCAAACACACCTAGCTGTGAGTTTCTAGTGGTCCTGAAGACATTGATTAGCTTGCTCAGGTGTGTTTGATCAGGGTTGGAGCTAAACCGTGTGCAGGACAGTGGCCCTCCAGGACCGAGTTTGAGAAACCCTGCATCTGAAGAGAGGGAATCTTCATCCGGGAAAACGTGTGCAGCAGCCTGTGCCAGCTGTTGCTGCAGGGGTCAGAGGGAAAGTGTCATGTGGTCTGCGTGAGAACGCACTGACTGTAGCTGAAGGTAGTAATGCCAGTGAACAGCTGGGGGTTTATACCTTCCCCGACACCCCGGCCCAGTTCTCATATACGCTGCCCTGCCTCCAAGATTCACAGAAACTCACTAATCCAACTTTTAGCAAATGCCTTTATCACTGCATAGTTCTCTATAAGACAAACTGAGCTCAGAGATGTTTTTGAAGGACACCGGAGGCGAGAAAAATCAAGGTTGTGCTGCTTTAAAAAAAATTTTTTTTATACTTTTGTAAACAATTAACACTCATACATCCTTGGCCCTGTTCTGAGATTTCCCTGTTGAGCAAGGATGAAAAAATAAACTACTTTTCACCTTGTATAACTAGAAATTATTTTAATCTAAAGAATGCATATTTAGGACAGTTGAGCACTATAAAGGCCTATTTATACTTCTGCGTCGAACTCACGCCGTAGCTACGATGTAGGCTATGTGTAGCGCGCCCTTCGGCGTACCCTGACGTGCACCTCTCCAAAAATGTAACAACGCGTCAACTCTACGCGGACGCAAGCGCTGTGATTGGTCTGCTAGGACCGTTCCCTCGGGTTTCACATGCTCCCTCTTCAAGTGTAATTGCGCGTCAACGCGGACAACGACGCAGAAGTATAAATGAAAATCAACGCGTTGCCTACAGCGTAGAGGCTCCGGCGTAGGTCCGATGCAGAAGTATAAATAGGCCTTAAGGGTTTTTTGAAGAGAATGTACATGGTTATTCTGTAAAATAAAAATGTATTAAATTTTAAAAGTCGCTTTAGAAGTAATGCGTTACTTTACTAGTTACTTGAAAAAAGTAATCTGATTACATGACTCGATTTTCTTGCTGGTTAACACACCAATTAGTGCACAAGCGCTAAAAATGCAACGAAACTAGAAGAAAAAAGAAAAAAAGTCATAACTATTCAACCTCACTAATGCTAAGTCTGTTGGTACGGGTAGTTTTGCACCCAAAAACCTTTAATTCGGGGTTAGGGATTTATTTATTGAAATCATCTGCACTACTATTACTACTATTGTCCATTTGTAGTGGTGGTAGCAAAACATAAATAACTGCATCTTTCTAGGACATAAATATTGCTGTGGGACAATATTAACTGTTGTGATCCATAGGTACAACTCAGTAAATCTATTTGACAGCAAATCTTTTACTATCGCTATAGTGAACAAGCGCTGTGTCTGACAATACATAATATCCATGATGCTTTTTATCTGGGCACATCCGAGCAGGAGACGCTCTCCATTCAGCCTTAGGACATGCCAGAGGAAACTCCTTGACAACAGACAGAACCTCCGGTGGCTTTCAGCCATTAGGACTTCCTCCCTATCGGCACAGACACCAGGTCAGACCCAATTTGGAAAGGTAACCAAATACTCCATCTTTCTTTAACCGGGAAAAAGCTTTCCTTCCTCGCCTCACCGTCCGTCCGCTGGACCGAGCCAAAGCCAGAACACTGGCATTTATGAGTTCAGCACGCTGCCGGTGCTTTACTAGAGCTCCAGCTCCACATCCTGAGGTCAAGAGGAAGACCGCTTTCTTTTTCTTCAGCGTTCAGCCTCATTTTCACGCTTTTTCCAGTTCTATGCCTCCTCTCTAAATATTTACACTACAGATAAGAAGAAAATCTGTAGAACGGCAGTGAGCATTGACAGAGAGAGAATCAAGAAACGGGCTTTAAAAATGAATCTTCTCTCAGAATTTCAACACTAGGCCTACTATGGAGGGAAAAGAAAGAAAGAAATCTGCTTAAGTTAAGCATGTAGCCTGTGACAGGTGTGACATTTTGCCATAAATCTCATTAATAAATGTTTTAAAAAAGCAATCATATCTCAGAAGATGGTCTCATACACTGTAGAATTGTAAATATGTTTTGTTTTGGAATAATTTGTGAAATTTATTAGCAATTTCTAAGTGAAAATTACACTATAAACACACACACACACACGTTCAATTCAAAGTACATGTTTCTTGCCGAAACTGCTAGAGAGGTCCACAAAAAATTTTCAGGGTACGTCCATTTTTTTTTGTCAGTGCCACATGAGACGAGCAGGCAATTCATTTTACATCTAAAGCTCTTTAACTCCACTTCCACATGCACAAACACCAACCTTAGTCGGTGGAAAACGATACTCTGCGATCGTGTAAATATCCAGACGACTTTAATCTAATCGCACACATTGGAAAGCAATACGACCACTGGAAAATGCAACGGAAATGAAGTGAAATTAATACGGCTGGCCGTCTCAGTGCCTGTCCAGATTTATTCTGAATGCGAGGAGATTGTATTACCCCAATGCTGAACAGCTTTCCTCTGGGGAATGTTTTAGGCCAAAAACAAACAGCTAGCATGCTGTTTTAACGCAGGTTTAATAGAGATACAGCATTGATACGACTATCAACAAAGCACTTGAGCTATAAAAATGTTCTTTCCTAAGCGGTTAGCATCAGGTTCAGCACAAAACATTTCAGGTTGATTAAAATCAATGTGCATTTAATATCTAGCACGCCTCTGTTGATTATGTAAGTCTCTGTTTTTGGGATGACATAACGGTACAAGCAATATTGCCTCAGGCTGTGTTAGACACAGACGGGCGCTGGAAGTCAACTGGAGCTGCTTCTAGTGTTGACACCCACAGACACAAGCCTGCGCTGGTGACGCTCATTATCCGACTGGACACTGATGCACAGTTTGCTCTTTGAGTTTAAGGTTGATTCACAGAAGTTGCAGAAATCCGAAGGACACGATTTAACATGACTCCAGCCAATCCCTTCATGTCCCAATAAACAAAACTCAGAGGAGTTGTTTTTTATGCTTAAATAGGGTACAACTGCTGAGTTTTAAATAGGCCATATCATCAATTATTAATGTGGATTTGACATGGATTTATTTATTGATGATAAAGGTTATACAGAGCAGTCGTTCTCAGCGGGTTTGGCTTCAGGAAATCCACAGGCTTACCAACATGCTAAATGATTAACATGAAAAGGAACATTTCCTACATTTTCTAAACAGTTTCATGCTCTAGTCATCACCAGTAATTCATAAAACATATTGTGGTTGGCAAACCATATGTATCTCCATTGTGAGTGAACCTGTGGGTTGTATTTTCTTTTATGCATATCATTCAACTTGTCCATGATAGCATCTGTCAAATGTGACGAGCTTCTACCAAATGAAAGACAGATTTCTCTAAAATACCACTGGATTGGATGCATAGCCTGCGACATTAACACCAAAAATGTTTTCTGCTCCTTTTAAACACTGATAAGCCTATTTATTTTGCAATTCTAGCTATGCATGGTTTTATAAGTTGTTGCATTTTACAATAAAAATTTGGGTTACACTTTATTTGAAGGAGTCCTTTTAAGTATGGAGTAATATTAATGAACTACATGCATTTACTACATAATTAGGGTTAGTTGCTTGTAATTATGCATAAATTTACTCTAATTACTACAGTGCATGTGTGACAGGGACACTATAAAATAAAGTGTTTACAAAATTGCATATCGTCACCTTCCTAAAATAATTGGCCAAGTCATTTTGATGATCAGTTATTTTAGGAAGGTGACGATATATTTTATGGTTAAAATATGTCCTCCAGTTGAGAACCAATTAATGGAGACAATATCCTGTATTGAAACAGAACCAAAAATCATGTACAAATGTGTACTGTGCAGGTATTAAATATGTCCTCTCTGAACCTTCTTTGGTATCGTGTAACCTTGGAAAAGTTCAGGGTTCTGGTGCCAAATACCACTAAAGCAAAGTCCATGAAGGTCTGAACAGTAGCTTTTTATGAAGCATCTCCAATAACTCTTTATACATATAAAAGAAACGGAGATGGGTTCAACGTATGCCAACTAACAATGAGATATTACAGATCACATATTTTATGATTGATAATGAATGCGAACAAAATCAAATATAAAATGTTATATTAAATATAACAGTTTGTGTTGTCACAAAGTGTGACAATTGATTGGTAATGCCTGTCACTGTCAGATAATGTCTAGTAATGAAATGCCTCTGGATTGTGGGGGTGAATCAATGACAATCAATCTTTCACTGTCAGTCATTTGATCAAGAGAAACTAAACTGCATTTTTTCCGACCAGCGCTATTTTGTTCGGACATGGCAGGGTGACCCTGTGTGAGTCGATCAATCAGATTCTGGCCGAATCTCTCTCTCTCTCTCTTCCTGCTGCTGGCATTAATGGTGAATGAGCGTCACTGAGACAAAAGCAGCACAAAACGGGCTTCCCCTGCCATCACATCCAACAACAGGGTGTAACATGCGCCAGCACTCTGCAAATCTCCGACACACACATAAAGTGACAGCACAGCTGCCTGTGTAACTCCTGAACAAGAAATAACTAATGCTTCTCAGCAAAATCAGCAGTTACATCATTTTAGACTGATATAGCAGGACAATTGTGTATTGTCACAGTACTGAGATCAACTCTGAGGAAAAGAGATGAGTGAGTGAGTGAGTGAGTGAGTGAGTGTGTGTGTCTGTGTGTGTGGGGGGGGCATCAGAGATGCAGATGGCTCAAGACACATCCAGTCAAAAGCACATTGCTTTATATTTCTCCACCATGTCAAATTACATTTAATTCAGCAGGGTGAACAGAGACAGAGAGATTAAAAGACCATCATATTGGTGATCGTGTGCCAAGAGCAACGAGCCAAAGTCTGTCCTGCAGCTGAAAGGTCCTTGAAACTAAACTAAATATTAAGCACAGCATCCATACACAAATCTAATTTAACTGCAAGAAAATAAAATAAAAACAACTAGGCAATTCACAGCCTGCATAATGAACACTTCATATTTATTAATAAACTCTTACACACTCTGGCATCTTCAAAAACCTGATATTGTTCTGTATGACAGAAATGAACTATTAAAACCTTGTTATAAAACCATTTGAAATGATTAATATTAATTCAGCTCATCTAAAACTGATCCATAAACCTTTGATCCGTTCACCCAACAGCCCATCGTAATGTTTTCAGAACACAGTTATTGCTATACTTTTTATATTACAGGACTGAAATGACTACTTTCATCAAAAAATAATCCATTAATCAATAATAAATTCATAAATGCGCTAACAACCTGTGGAATTAAAGCTCTTGGATACATGCAACTTTACGCATCAATGCATTCATGCCCAAACACACATCTACTGTATGAGGACGCATCCATCACTCATGACTGTATTGACTTGTTACCTGTGTGACAGATGAGCCACATCTGTGCGATGAACAGATGTGATGTGGCTGTGATCAGACGCATCATCTTCAGACTCGAGTTAAATGAAGAGTGAACGCTGGTCTATTGATAACGCAATAACAGCTATTGCAGTGATGTTACACTGGATCCATGTCAGCGTTTCTCGTATCCCGTTCGTCTTTCCCACGCTAGAGCTTCATTCACTGTATGATCATTGCGCGCGAGAGGAGAGACGCTGCGTTCACGCGCCGCCCACAGCCTCGACAGTCTCGCGCATAATCAATCGAAGGTTTACGGTCCGACAAACTGGACGTGCATGGTCAAGAAACGGTGCTAGTGACACGCAACATTGTATTAAATGTAAAGTTCACCGACCTTTTATAATACGCAGAGAGCTTTGTGAGATTTAAACATGCAATGTGGTGTTTGTTTGTTTATGCATGAGCATGCATTGCATTATAAATTATTGGAAAGGACTTTTATGCTGAAAGCTGCCTGTTGACATATTTGGACTGTTTTGAACAAAAGAAAAGCAAGACGGAATGGGTTATGTTATGCTGTATGCCTAATGTCTGAATATACTGTATTAAATATTAGGCTACACTTTGAAAGTCAATCAGTTTTCTTTTAAAGTGAACATTGTTAGGAATTCGTTTTAATTCATTGCACTTCGGTTAAGTAGATGTTACTATTTTTACAATGTCCCCACAGGCGCTGCATTAACCTCTAATATAAAACTGGTAATATATGCAGAAATACTCCATGCTCCAGTCAAATGGTTTTTATAGAAAGCATAATAAAATTTGTGCTAAGTTGGTGACCAATTCATTGCGTTTTCCAGTGTTCTCAATTTAAAAAAAAATATCTAAATGAATGCATTCAAGTTAAAGAGTATAAAAATTACTGTATAACAAGAATGTCCTCAATGCACCCAATTCAGAATCTAAGGATCAACATACATTTATATTTACATTTTATATTCAATTCACACAATTGCTCGATCTTATATTGTCCCTGTAAATGATTGATTCTTACACTCTGAAAAGCATGTGGTTACATCTTGTGCCTGTTCTAAATCTCACAGAAATCACACTGTTTCTGCACTCCCTGTTGTTATCCTTTCTGCTAAATTTGCATAATTTATTCAGGGCACCTACTTCACTTGCTGGACAGCTTTTATAAGGGCGAGCTTGATACAGCTCCTTCAGCATTCAGAGAGGCGCATTGTACACGTCTACACCGCTCAGTTTGGACTCAACAAAACCTGTTGATGGTGTGCTAGAAACACGCTTCCCGTGGGTTCAGTGGTCGAAATATGCACGATGCACCTCTGCAATCATTTCAATTACAAAGAGATTGTTTTCGATTATGTCAGCAATCAATGCCGCGTTGTTTTTGACTGGTAAACAGTGCACCTCCTTTATTCTTCAATGCTCTGCGCCATTCAGGGGTCGTAAGAAAAACAGTGACCCTGATGGAGATCCAGGTCTCATCTTTTCAGAAAAAGGAGCTGCATTGTTAATTGGGAACGTTTGGATGACAATAATACACTGGGAGGTGGACAAAAGCCACCAAAAGAGAGACTGTGTGAAAGAAGGAGAGAGTTAGGGGTCACACTGAGGCAACACGGCACTGGGGATTGTATCGGTCGTAAAAGTGAAGAGGAAGAAGGCGTGTTGAGATTTCAGCCAATCACGACGTCCAGATTAGTTCCACTGACTCGACACGCCCAGACAACTTTGAATCAACAGCATCTTTAGTTTCTGTCAGATGCGTCTAGAATCCATGATCTGCTTTAGTGAAAGAGGCAGATCGGTTTACAACTGAAGGTGCCGTAAATGGCGTAACAACAACCTCACAGGGTCCTCCCTTCACACATACGGATTGAATTACAGATAAGCATCTCCGCTATGAGAGAAAGAGCCGCTCATTCGCATCACGTGACCTTGGGGCTTCTTCAGCCTTGGTTGGGTTTTTGCGTTTCTCTGTGCAGTTGCACTGGTTGGATGTGGCTCTAATATCAACAATATCGACAACCAGCTGTGCTGCTCTAGCTATATTCCTGGCACCCTGCCACGCGCTGCAAATCAATGCAGATCACTACAGGGGGTGTTCGCATGCAAATCCCCCTGGCTTATTTATCTGCGGGGGGTTCAATATCAACATATTATGAACAGACTTCTCAGTTTTAAGTTTTACAACAATAAAAATCACTTAAAAAAAATGGCATACTACTAGATTTAGAATGGAGTTTGCCCATGTACAACTTGTTGCATTTCCAGTTGGTTTGCAGGCTGGGTTTTGTGGTTGCTACGACATTTCTAGGTGGTTGTTAAGTGGTTACTAGGGTGTATTTTGTGGTTTCTGAATATTTCTAGGTGGTTACCAGGGTGGTTGCTAGGTGGTTACTAGGGTGCTTTGTGGTTACTAGGTTGTATTTTTGTTTGCGAGGCATTTCTTGGTGGTTATCAGGGTGTTTTTGTGGTTGCTAGGGCGTTTATAAGTGGTTACTAGGGTGCTTTGTGGTTGCTAAGGCATTACTAGGTGGTTGTCACCTAGTATTGAGGTGCTTGAGGGTGATTTGTGGTTGCTGTGTGTTTACTAGGGTGCTTTGGTGGTTGCTAAGGCGTTGATATGTGGTCACTAGGGTGCTTTGTGGTTGCTGTGTGTTTACTGAAATGCTTTAGTGGTTGCTAAGGCATCACAGGCTGACTACCAGGATGCTTTAGTAGGTTGCTAGGGTGTTGCTATGTGGTCACCAGGGAGCTTTGTCATCATTACTAAGGTGTTTTGGCCGATGCTAAGGCACTACTAAATGGTTGCCAGGGTGCTTTTTAGGGAGTTGCTAGGTGGATCCTAGGGTGTATTGGTGATTGATATGTATTACTAAGTGGTTACTAGGTTGCTGTGTGTTAACTGGGGTGTTTTGGTGGTTGTTAAGGCATTTCTAAGTGGTTACTATGGTGATTGTTAGGGTGTTGTTGTGGTCTATGGGATTTTTCACAAGTTTCAACATCCACAAGGCAAGAATCATAAAGTCTGATTGCTTAGAAAGGAATAGCACTTTTCTCCTTAATAAGATGAATGGTTTGTGCACTTTTTCCAACCAACGCACAAACATAAAACCAGTAAACACTGGACAAATAGCACCATTCCTGCTCTCTATATACACTAGTGAGTCCCGTGAAGGTTTATTCTCCAGGAACAGTGTGTTGATGAGCATCCCTGGGGTGTGATGAAAGCCATTCATAAAGCTCCCTCCATCCCTTCACAACACAACATGGCATTGAAATAAGTCTCTGAAATGTGACATCAGGGCTCCTCGAGTCCAAAAGAGAGAGAGGGGCCCAAAGGAAGAGCGCTGGGGCCTTTTCATCTCAGACCACTGTCTCTCTGTCCCCCTCAAAGAGATGAAAAATCACACATGCACACATGCTGAAAAGAGGACAGCGGTGTGTGACTTCTAATCGCACAAGAAAAGAAACACACACACACACACAAAAAAGCTCCAACATCAGTTGAATTACTCATAATCCCTTTGCCTTCGGAATCCAGAGAACAGTGCTTTAGGTGAAGGTAAAAATAGAAATCAAAAACGACAACAAGCAGTGTATATTTTTAATGTTTTTTCTATATAATTATATTGGCTTGACTCTATCAAATCGCAAAACCACTCAGAACTTCCAAAGTATTTCAACTACATACTTTTAACCTTCAAACTGTTCAATGTAAACATTTGAAGTTTGTGGTTTTAGTTTGCTTTGGAGCACAGATAATGCACAGATGCACTTGTGTTAATGGATTTGATGTGCTTTTTCTTGTTGGCATGCCAGTGGCGTGAAGGATTAATCTGTTATTAATGAATGTTTTGACATGTAATACAGTAAGTAATGAGATCTACTGCTGTGATCTTCGCGAGCTGCAGCTTTTTTGAAAGCGAGCCGCAAGTCATTTATCATGCTTTTACGCTGTCCTGACTTGGGTCTTTATGGAATGCTAATTAGACGATTTGGTTCGCCGGTCCCCATGGTGTGCTTATTAAACTATTAAAACACTGCAGATTACTGAAATCACTTTGATCGCTAATAGGTGCTGAAACTCAGAAGCATGACAGCAACTTATGCCACATCTCAGTTCCTTAGCAACTGAGAGAGAAAACAGACGGGGAAGAAATCAAACAGCCCAGCGCTGACCCATAATCACACACGACTGACAATCGAGAACACAGACCGAGATGAAAGAATCAGCACTTCAAAGTTAACAAAAAGTGGAACACAAAAGTGTTCAGGTTGGGAGGAAACATGAAAACATGACTGTTTCTGACACAAAAGAAGAAGAAAAAAAAGCTTTGGTAAATCTTCATTTAATATATTAAGTTGAAATTATGAGACAAAAGGTTGAAATTATGAGATAAAAAGTGAGATACTGGCCTGGTTTCACAGACAGGGCTTAGATTAAGCCAGGGTTAGTTCAATTAGGACATTTAAGTAGCTCTAATAAACGTGCCTTGGAAAAAAACATTACTGGTGTGCATCTTGAGACAAAACAATGGCTATGACATATTTTAAGATATATCAGTGCAGGTTAAAACAGCTCAAACATGCATTTTAGTCTGGGACTAGATTTAGACTTGTCATAATTACGATTTTTTTGAAAGCATGATTTATTTTCTTATGTGGTTGAAATGGGCACAAATCAGATCAGATCACATTTCATTTTCATCTTTCTAAATGGGATCTCAAGGTCTGTTGTTAGTAAGTAATTATGGAGGGGGGAAAACTATCTTTTCAATCGTTCAGAGTTTATCTTAGGCCTCAAATGTTTGTGCTCTTCTTTCTCTTTAACATTCAGTGCTGAACAATGGACACTCTCTGTCCCTACAAAGGAGCTCACTTTCAATAGCATTCCCACACACAATTAATTCCTGTTTGTTAATGGGTACGATGAGTCTCTGGGATCAGGAGCACGAGGACTTCAAAACATGAGGAGAAACTTCTGAATAAAGCAGCTAAAAGGATTTTCTTTCTTAGTGGTGACTTATGACAGATGGGATCGAATCGAAGACATGAAAAACTGAAAAGCCTCAGAAGATTTTGGCAAAATTTTATTTGACATAGTTTCTGTCTCAAACCCTTGAGTTTGAACTGCTGCAAAACATACTGTGGCATCACTTTCTGAAGCCAGTAATGAGGGCCAACATTACAGATATCAATGGGCAAATGTATGATAAGAGGAAATGCATTTATACATTAGAAGTGAGACTAAAATGTTTTAAGTGCACCATCTAGCTGTCACTGACCGAACTACATTTTACGCAATGGCTTGAGTCATCAGAAGGCGACATGTTTAGTGTTGTTGAGTCCCATTACTTCCTCAACGCGTCCTTGGGACTCTCTGCACTTCAGATATATGACTGATTAACACCTTTATTAGGTTAATACTAATTACAGAAAGCTTTTGAAGTGATGAATCGTATTTGGTAAGCGGTTATTCTTTCTTTACCGAACTGGACTGTCAGCCACAATTATCTCTCATTTGTGTTCTCTGGTAAAACATACTGTCTTGTATGACAGTTCACCGATGGTTAAACATGTCCTTAATGTTAATGACATTTGTTTGCAACGTCTATATTGAACAATACGAGTGTTAAAAGTTGTTGACAAACCTGCAGAATGACTGAGGAGAGATGAGCGCTCCTAACGCCAGTGAACGCAAGGCCTGCTGGAGCGCGAGAGATGAGCTCTGGAAGTGTCTAGATGTCCACAAAGACAGCTCATCTGCCTGTGAGAAACACCAGCAGGAGTTTGAAGACAAGTGTCCTGCCCAGTGGGTCTGTCCATAGTACTGATTCAATAGTTCTGAGTGCACAAATCTCTATGACACCTGCGTTTAATTTGGATTTATTTGCTGCAGCTGTCACGAATATTGAGATTTTTTGGAATGAAACTAAAACATTTGTGATTTTTACATTGCCTTTATATTTACACGTGTTAGGCTATTGCATTGTTATAGCATACAACATTTAGTAATAAGTATACTAATATTTCCCTCTCAATGTAGCCACGCTTGTGAAAAAGAAGTACACACTGTAGCATACCTTTTCGGAAGCAATATAGGCCTACTTGATTATATTCTTTATTGCAAACGTATACTTTTAATAGTTTTGAAGTAGTTAGTTTGCCCAAAAATGAAAATTCTGTAATTAATTACTCACCTTCATTCCAAACCCGTTAGATTTTCGTTCATCTTCAGAGCACAAATGAAGATCTTTTTAATGAAATCTGAGAGATTTCTGTCCCTCCATCGACAGCTACGCAACTACCACTTTGACGCTTCAAAAAGTTCATAAAGATATCGTAAAACTAATCAATATGAATTGAGCGGTTTAGTCCAAATTTTTGAAGAGACTCGATTGCTTTATATGATGAACAGATTTAATTTAGGTTAAATCGAGAACAAACCTCATTGGTTCTTGCTGAAGCTCAAACGTGCTGCGTATGCGTAACACGAGAATGAACCTCATTGGTTCTCGCACATCAAGCGAACATGCTTGAGCTTCTGTTTACCACAACTGATGTGTGCGTTGATGAATGTTTATATGTGAATAAAAGCCTAAATTCAATCTGTTCATCATATAAAGCAATCGAGTCTCTTCAGAAAATTTGGACTAAACCGCTTAATTAATATGGATTAGTTTTACGATCTCTTTATGAAGTTTCTGATGGGTCAAAGTGGTAGTTGCGTAGCTGTCAATGGAGAGACAGAAAGCTCTCAGATTTCATTAAAAAGATCTTAATTTGTTTTCCGAAGATGAACGAGTCTTACGGGTTTGGAACGACATGAGGGTGAGTATTTAATGACAGTACATCTGTCAACAATTCTAATTATGAAGTTAAAGTTAAAATGTATTAACTTTAAATGTAATAGCAAATGACACACTGGTTAAAATTATAATCAAGTACATGTGCTTTAGTATGTTAGTCAACACATTAAAGTAAGTGTACTTTAAAACATGACAAATTATTAAAACAATGATTTAAAGTAAAACTTTTCATCTGATATTATTACATCTACTTAAGTGTCTTAAGAAACACTTATGAAAATATACTCTTTAAGTACACGTAAGTGACCTTTTATTTCATTAATATTAGTTCAGTTTTTAGAAATATCCACTTTTAGGATTTGAAGTACACTACAAGTGCACATTCAATACAATTAAGCACACTTCTTTTTCACAAGGGCAATAGTGTCTTCTGTTGAATTTCACAATGCACGTACATGAACTGATTGTTGTAATTCAACGGCAGGTGAAGTATTTCGTCAAACGGAGGGACTTCTTGAAGTACAAGGAGAAAATACAAAATGAGGGCTATGAACCAACTGAAGGAGCATCAAAATTATAGCCAAGCAATGCTGTGCATCGGAGGGATTGATGACACTGGACTCTGACAATGGCGGTGATGCACTAAAAGTTTTCCTAGCCTATATAAAACATTGTGTTTTTGTCTTATTTATCTCAATGAGTCTGTGCTGTATGGAGCTTCAATGTAATGCCTGAAATGCAAAATAAATAAATGAACCAAAAATACAGTGTTTTATTATGTTTCAGAGATCACAGAACATATTACAACGATTTGCTGGTGACTAGGCCAACAATGGGTGGCCGACAATAACAAAATGTTTGTTTCCTGTATGTACAACGATTAAAGGGATAAGTTCACCCAAAAATGAAAATTCTTTCATCAAATGCTCACCCTCAAGTTGTTCCAAACCTGTGTGAATTTCTTTGTTCTGCTGAACACAAAAGATATTTTGAAGAATGTTGGAAAGCAGACAGTTGCTGGTCCCCATTGACTTCCATAGAAAAAAATACTATGGAAGTCAATGGGGACCAGAAGCTGTTTGGTTACCAAAATTACTAGTTTCGACATAAGAAAGAAACTCGTACAGGTTTAGAACAGCTTGATGGTGAGTAAATGATGACAGAATTGTCAGTTTTGGGTGAACTATCCCTTTAATGGCCACCTTCAAAAAGCACAAAGATTTATTGAATAACAAAGGATATGAAAAAATCTTCTGTAACCTGACCACATAAGCTATGTAACATTTTGGCAAGAGCATTTTAGATACTATGTTTGATTTCAGCAGCGACTTCAACTGCAAATAGGCCTGATGCAGAATCTCCCTCAAACCTCTCAAGTAAATAATGCAAATGTAACACGACATTTGTTAGACATCAGAAGATAAAGCATACAGACATGTTACATTCAGTGGGCACACACAAGCATTGCTGATTGTGTTTTGTAGGCACATAAACTTGTGCATTCAGCTGTAAAGATGTTAATCTACGCCTAATACTTTAAGGCAACATTGATATAGAAGTGTAAGAATAGTTTCCCCTGTTTGTGTCGTTCATTCAGTCACAGTGAGCAGCTCTGCATCCTCCGACGGAGGTGTCACGGATACTCTCTTACTCCACGGACGGGGGGGGGGGGAATAAGGCCTTAATCACATTTATATGCCTCCTTCAGTGTATATCCAGTGTCCTCAGTCCCTACGTGTCAAACACTCACGCCTGTGCCGCCCACCTCCGGCTACAAGCTGCCCGTGACGTTACGCATCACCGCCCAGGTGGGGAACTCGCTCAGATGGAAGAGAGGCTCTCCCCACGTCATTATGGCCAACATGACCACCAAAACCCCAATCAGATTCACTCCGAACCCGGCCTTGACCTGCGAATCACAAGGAGAAAACAACTTTTGTCAGTATATGAGCTTCCACTAGGGGAACATGCCCATTGTCTCTATTATTTAGGCAAAAACAAATAGTCAATAATACAGTTAATACTGTAAATGAGCCATTTGTTGTCCCTCCCACACTGAATTGATTTATATGTCCATAGTATTAGTAAGTTGTGTTATAAGAGTCTTTCTACAAAATAGTTGCTGTTTGTGTTCTTCTCAGTGGCCAAAAGTATTGCCCGGCTTAGGAAAGTTGATATCATCCTTTATTCAAATATTATTAGATGATTTTGTGAGCAAATTGCATAGTTGTGCTTGCAGTCAACTATTTTATTTGTGATAACGCAAAGAAACATGCTGTAATTCAAAGAAATTATGAACACATGCAACA